>NC_136804.1:1881770-2456770 GCF_951216825.1 Electrona antarctica
GAATACAGTACGTTCATCCAGTATTCAGAACATGCTCTTTGGAGAGCAGAGACCTTGTTGTTAAAGAGAGAGATGGAGTGAGGGATAGGGAGGTCGTCAACAAATATAGGACAAGAGAGGCATACAAAAAGAGAGCTAGAGAGAGTATTAGTTTTGAAAAATGCGGAAAACAATAAATTGGTGTCACTAAGGCACAGCTGTCCCTGTACTTACTGTACATCTTTGGATGTGCAGGGCAAAAAGGGAAGAGGCAAGAAAAAGGAGATCAAGCGATTCAAAGAAAGCAATGGGAGACACAAAAAAAAGAGACGGAACGGTGTTTTATTTTCTATACAAATAGAAAATAAAGTCATTTATTATCCATGTATTATCCGTTTTCTAAGAAATCCACAAAACAGTACACCAACATGCTCCTTCAATCAGAGTCGCTGTCTGAACTTGGAACCACTGGAAACGCTGCTGCCAAATCCTGAAGAGCTACTGCTCCCCACTGGCACGGTTAGTTTCTGTCTTCTTTCTCACCACATGTAAACACAGCTTGACGTATCGCTCAAGTTCACGCAGCGTTGAGATGACTTGAGTGTGTTCAAAGTCAATCTCAATCTCATCTGGGTTGACGGCTCTCGGGTCTGGATGATGCACACCACACGGACCCAGCCTTTTGAACGGCTTGTGCTTTGAATATATGAAAATAAAACTTCCAGTATTTTGAGTATGCTTTATACTCTGTTGCTCTTTGGCACCATTTGAGATGCTGAAGCATTTCACATCAAACAGTCAATAAACACAGCCTCTCATTTCATTTAGCTTTGGAAGCAGTATACTGTGTGGGAGAGATGAAGAAAATTACTTTGCTGTGTATAGCTATAGTCTTTATTGCTTGGTGGAGACGCAGAGAAGGATGAGGGAGGGTACAGGGAATAGCAGAGGAGAGGAGAGTGGAGGTGTAGATCAAACGCAACTAAGGGCCCTATTCTGGGGCAGGAGGATTGGCATATATGACACGCGGCAGTATATATATATGGAGAAATTACAATTTCCGGAGGAGAATTGCCGTGTTTTTCCCCCCGCCTGTTCAGTTTGCAAATCAGGTTCTGGAGGTAGAACAACCGCCTTTGGAATGGATTGATTCCCGGGTCGATCCCTGGCTCTGCCTCGCTTCATAACGTGTCTTTTTTTATTTTATATAATTTTTATCCCACGATTTTGCAACCCAGTTTTTTCACCCAGTGCCAATTATCTAATGTAATCCTGGGTGCTACACTTCCTCTGCCAACCTGGGGGGGCAACGGACTGACCTCATGCCTCCTTCTATGCACGAGGAGTCCAAGCTGCTTCTTTTCACCTGACAGGAGGGAATTTCCCTGGCCGGACGTAGCGCGTGGAAAGAACACGTTATTCCGACCAGTTCCTTTCCCCTCCATCAGGCGCCCCGGCTGGCCAGGGGGAGGTAGTTTTAGAGACCAGGATTACTGCATGTTTTTCTGAGGGTACCTACCCTAGGGGACACGGGGAGAACATGCAAACTCCACACAGAAAGGCCCTTTCGCCAACCCCGCCTCGGGTATGGGCACTGATGACGCGGAGGAGAGAACACGCCCCCAGCGCCCACAACGTCCCCAGCGGGAATCGAACTCAGGACCTTCTAGCTGTGAGGCGACAGCACTACCGACTGTGCCACCGTGCCCTCCATAACGTGTCTTTGAGCAAGACATTGAACCCCTCCTATGTGCTCTTGATTAGCAGGCAGTGTGCAAGTTGGTGAATGTGAAATATATATGTTGAAGCTATTGTTTGTGGTCTATAGCAAGGGTCTTCAATATGTTCTGGCCAAGGACCCTGAGAGAGATGCAGGGAGCCCCACTACATATTTTAGATTTGCTTGATTACACCCTTTCACAGCTTCCTAGCATTGTTTGGTGACAGTGTGGCACAGTAGTAAATTAATGTTTGTTTACACATTGTTTTCAATTAATGTTGGATTTATTTGAATGGTTATTTTCATTAACCCCCTTATGGCCACCCTAATTAACAGTGGATTGTGCTTTCTACCTGCACTATTCATATTTTTAATTCATCATTTTAATGACAATAGAAAAATCTGTGATATACACACTATATCTCATTTTCACGGGGCAAGACTATAGTATTAGACACTTAGTCCTGATGGTGGCGGTAACTTCACCAGTATGCCGATTTTGACCGAATAGAGCGAATCTGGCGATTTTCATCGTTTATTTTAATATCTAAGTCAAATTAAGCTCTGATCAAGCCCCGAATATCGCATATTACGCAGCTATGCACATAAAGACATCGGCCGTTAGCCAAACTAGCCAAATGTTGCTACATTATGCTACATTAAGCCCCCCATTATAGGGAATAAAACAATTGTTTTTGATAAATCTAAAATGGTTAAAATAGAGGTCGAAGTTACGGTGGGTTTGTATAGGCCCACGCTCCTACATTCATATCAACAGGTACACACATGCAGCACACACTGTACTGTACTGTACATACTGTACTGTAGCATGCACACATGCTACAGTACAGTAGCATAGAGTAGAGTGGAGTAGAACACAGTCGAGTAGATATAGAGCAAACTAGAGTCAAACTACTGTAGATTAAAGTTGGGTAATATGGAGAATAAGGAAGAGTGGCTCTTTTATCCAACCTTTACATGCTCCAGTTGGTACAAATTATGTAAAATAACAAATTCGCTTACCATAATTATGCAAACACTGAAATTTACATACTGTATAGCTCTTTCGCTGAGTGAATATAGTCGCACAACGTTGCTGTGTCAGTCGTTTGAACAAAGCAATGATTGGATGTGCCAACATCTTCTTAAACTAAATAAAGACATAACAGAGATGAATGCCTTTGGAAGAAAGGCTGAACGCTTGCTCTCACCTTGACTCACTTCTTTGAAGATGGAAAAGCAAGAAAATGGAACTCGTTGTGTGATTATGGAACACACAAAGTTGGCCTATTAAAGCAATAATCTCCAAGGTTGTGGTTTACAATGAATTTTAGAGCGGCTAAGAAGCATGGCGTGTATTAGAGGAGTGCTTCCGACCCTCTTATATCGCGGTGAACTCTTATATTACGGTAAACCACAGCCTTGCATAGCTTTTTTGCTTTTTTGAAACATAACCCAATTAAAAAAATCACTACAAGAATAATTTCTACAAGGAAAGTAGTCCCCACAACTGCTTGTGTAAACATTACGCCTTGGTTCAAAGTGATTTGTAAAACTTGCATACACAGGATGAAAAGGATTATTAATTTTACGCACAACAGGGTCCCTCCGCGCCTCAAGCCAAAATACCGGCTGGTCCGGGACTGGTATGTATGTGTAGAGGGAAGGCACTGGAGCAAACTCAGACAATTTTAGCCTTTTGATCATTCATTTTTTACCTTGCCATAGGTAAAACAATACCGCAAACGATAATACTTCCCTGGTCCTGGAAACCCTTTTTGGTGTTCTAAGCATTATGTTATGCTTTAGCTATTTAAAAATAGCAGACCTACAAGCTCGTAGCGTGGCACCGAGTGCCGCGCTACGAGCTTGTAGGTCTGCTGTTTTTGAAAAATCGTGAAAATGTGGCCGAAATGTTTGAATATATTCTTTCAGAGCGAACGTTTTTAACTCAAATCTTTGCTTCTGGGGGCTCCCTGGAACAACATATTTTCAGATGGGGGTCGGCGGCCAATGACATATATTTTTGGGGGTCCTTGACATGAAAATGTTTTAGAACGAATGACATGGAAACATGGGTTTTTCAGAAAACTGTCAGGATTGAATCGAGCTCAGGTCGAAATGGGTTAAGGTACATCTATCTATAAATGCGCCACGTCTCTGTACGTGTGTGTATATGTACGTCTGTAATCCACGCAACTCGAGAACCGTTCGCCCCACCGACTTCACATTTGACACGTTGTTCCACACCACCACAGGGGGTAACAGGTCAGGTCGCCCCAATTCCATCTCGCCCCAGATTTTTTCCGCCGACCTCACTCCGACAACTCGGTGCGGCGGTTCTTGTATTCTTTATTTTGTTTTACTGAGAATAAGGTTAGAAATAAGTTTAGGGTTAGGCATAGTTTTACTGGGGTTAAGTTTAGGAATAGGGTTAGGTTTAAGCATCGTTTTACTGAGGTTGAGGTTAGGAATAAGGTTAGGTTTAACCGTTTAAGCATCATTTACTTAGATTACTTTAGGAATACCAGGCCGCGCTGTTCCGCCCGGGGCGAGTTGGTAAAGGGGCGAGCAGTCTCGTATTCCCACAGGGGGTGCAGTGCCTTGAGTCGGTGGGATACACAGTTGTCCAGAACCAGCACAAAAGCCTCTGCCCGGGCTCTGGACAGGGCCCGAATTAGCCAATTGATCACACCTGATCACCCCTACCGTAGATCTCCATAATGGAGCTGGCCTGTTCTGACGTCTGCTTGAACTCCATATTTGGGCATGCCTGACAAATAACTCCGTATATGGGCATAAAAGGGACAGTTACAGTTACAGTTACATATGTCCAACCTTGCTTCAGTTCAGTCAGACAACTCTTTGAATTCAACATGCATTGAGCATTAATATAATATTTGAGCATGGATATCTAAAAGCATATGTTTATGTTTGGCACCAAGGCTCTGTTTTTGAAATCCCTGTAAGTATGGCATTATTTATAATAAACGTGTGCCAAATACAAATATGCCGCGTTCACACGGGCAGATGCAAAAGGTGCAAAGATCACAGCATAATTTGTCGGTTTTGTTTATTGTATTAACGTTCACACATTAAATCAAATTAATTATTTGTTATTCACATATAGGCCTCGGAAATATAGCAAATTAGCAGATTATGGGATGAAATTGGATGATGGTATTGTCCTTTAATTTCCCTACAGAAGACGCGCCGGCTCATTGCTGCTATTTGTAAGAGCAGTTATTGTGCACGCCACGGTGTTGTTCATGGTACGATGGGTGTACAGATGCTAAAGTGTCTTGGGAGAAAGCGACACACTGTAGGGAGGAAATGTGGATCAGGGTTGAAAAATGAATGAAAAGTGGAAAGAAAGCCAGGAAGGGGTATCATATGATACATTCGCTGGCATCGCCTCTCTGCGGAGCGCACCTCCAGCCACCCACCCTGTCAGGCTTCAAAAGGGCCCTCAACACACTCACCTCTTCAGACTCGCATTCCCTATAGCTCACACCGAAACCGTGTCAGTGGTAGTGTGTGCTTATCCAAAGTCTCGCACGCACGCACGCACGCACGCACGCACGCACGCACGCACGTGCGCACGCACAGATAGTATTGATGAAGGGACCTTGGCTGGTGGGGTATAAAATAATGATCCAATATACAGTAGGAGAAGAAAACAGATAAACTCTCTCTCTCTCTCTCTCTCTCTCTCTCTCTCTCTCTCTCTCTCTCTCTCTCTCTCTCTCTCTCTCTCAGTAAGTCAGTACGGTGGTCCCATTCCCATGCGTAATGGCTGGGGTTCACAGACAGTTTGACATCATGCATGTGGTCTTTCTCTGAATCCCCCAGGCCCGCTAGAGCTGCGACTGTGTTCCTCATTGTCCACAGTTCAAAATCAGGTCTGCACATGGTTTGCGGCCAACCCATACTCTCAGCATCGCCCAGCCAGTATATGACAACTAAGATAATTATTAAGATAATGTATTGGTTGTATTAGTGCGTAGTAGTGTTTTGAAAACACAAAACAAGAAATGCAATGACTTTGCACTTATTTCCACATGAGCTGGCTGAACAGAAGGATAAATATTGTGCAATATTGTAGAGAAATAATTTATTTTTATTTTATGGTATTTTATTTTCATGTATTTCTTAATGTTATGCCTTTAAATGCAATGTTATGCCTTATGTACTGCAAATTGAATTGCCTTTGTCTACGAAATAATGCTGTACAAAATGCTTGCACTTTGTGTCTTGGTCCATCATTCTCTTTCACTGTTTCTATCTATTCTAGTCTTTCTCCATCTATTCACGCTGAGCATGACTAACTATAATTACGTTAGTGGGTGTGGATTTGATTAATATTGCCGTCTTAAATATATTGCGATTGGATTCGATATATTGCCCTGGAAACCAGCACTGCACACACTGGGTCAATTAGAACGTCCACCCCTGATAGCCTCCATAGCTGAAGAGAAAATTCAGCGCGACTCTCTTCCCCGAGGTGGGCAAGGCCTTGATGTGATTTGTTCAACACAGTAAATAAACATGTATTTACTATATCAAATCAAATCAAACTTTATTTATATAGCACATTAAAAACAACAGAAGCCGACCAAAGTGCTGTACAGGCTGAAACAAGCGGAGCATCACCACCAGTGCATCAGTGGCCTTGTGGTTAGAGTGTCCGCCCTGAGACTGGGAGGTCGGGGTTCAATCCCCGGCCGGGTCATACCAAAGACTCTAAAAATGGGACCCAGTGCCTCCCTGCTTGACACTCAGCATCCAAAGGGTTGGATTGGGGGTAAGTCCCTGCGACATACTAGCGTCATGTCCAGGGGGTGTACTTGTACATCAAGCTGCCTCACGCTACAGAAACAGGAGATAGGCTCCTGCCCTATAGGCCTCATGGCTCGGCAAGGCTATACTTACTATCACCAGTGCTCATCGGCGTGTGTGTGTGTGTGTGTGTGTGTGTGTGTGTGTGTGTGTGTGTGTGTGCGTGTGCGCGTGTGTGTGTGCGCGTGTGTGTGCGCGTGTGTGTGTGTGTGTGTTGTAGCTGTTTACATTCACCCCAAGGCTATAACACAAATGAGGCACTAGGGGCGCTATATACATGACAGCATCTGCACACTGCAGAACAGACACCCCGAGGCGCTCTACGTGGTAGGGGGCGACTACAACCATGTTGATCTGAAGGCCATTCTACCAAGGTTTCATCAGCAGATTAAAGTTGCAACCCGGGGAAATAATATACTTGACTGTGTGTGTGTGTGTGTGTGTGTGTACACAAACAGGAAGGAGTCATATAACACCGGGGCTCCACCGGGCGCGTCAGCGTCGCGTCACCGACACCGTCAGGGAATGTTCCCTTTTCGAGTGGTGCAACCACTCCAAGGAACAGCAATGTCTGTGACTCTGTGACTCGTGTTAACCTATGTTTGTGTGTGACTCATGTGTGACTCAAGAGTACCAGTAGGGGCGCTGTTGTGCCAGAAACAGAGACAGAGAGATAGTATTGCATTGTTGCCTGCTAATGAGAAAGCAAAGCAAAGCAAATTTACTATATTTACCCAGGGTATCTGGGCTAAGCTCAAGAACTTGTTTCCAGCCAGGCCCTGCTCATAGAACATTTCATGGTAGTGGTTCAATGCCTTGCTCAAGGGCACTTCAGCGGTGGTAATTTTAACGTGTCGGACCGCTGATTCGAACTGGCGACCTTTTCGGTATCAAGACCGCTCCGCAATCCGTTCGGCCACCGCTGCCACCGCTGCCACCGCGGCCACTGAGAGAGAGAGAGAGAGAGAGAGAGAGAGAGAGAGAGAGAGAGAGAGAGAGAGAGAGAGAGAGAGAGAGAGAGAGAGAGAGAGAGAGAGAGAGAGAGAGAGAGAGAGAGAGAGAGAGAGAGAGAGAGAGAGAGAGAGAGAGAGAGAGAGAGAGAGAGAGAGAGAGAGAGGGGGGGGGGGGCTCATTTGCACTACTCAGTTCACACGGGTGTGATTTTTAATCAATGAATGGTGGCTCCACTGCCCACATTGCGTTGCGTGACTGCATTAAAATTGCCCCGGTTCGTTTTTTTTGACGCACGCGACGGAGACGCAACGCGTCGGGTGGAGCCCCGGCGTAAAGCTGTCTCCCGCCCCAACCTGGGCCTTTTAGTCCAGAGGCTTAGTGCACTTTTTTAGGAGAATAGTGCACTTGCGGATAAAAGCGCCAAATTTTGTATGAGGCTTCTTTATGTCATGCTAAAGGATTTTAGCCTAGGAGCCCTTGTCAAATATCTATTTTAAATATCAAATTGCAAGACTATCAATATCAATGAAATATGTGAAATATGTGAAAATCCGCCTAGTATTTTTCAGACTATATACATCATAAAATGATCAGATTACTTCCAAATGTGATAAAGTTGACTTATTTTGACATTATTAAAGTCACAGAACATGAAATATCATCAATAACACCTTTATTGCAATGAAGAATACAAATGAATATGCATCATAGTGCGAAACATGTTATAGAGCTGTGCGCATTCTGCCTAGCTGTCACAATTGCATTTGCAAAGTGGGGAACAGTCCAAATTTGCATTGCTGCATTGGCAGGTATACATCACCTTTACAGGTGTATCTGATCAGCTCTCTGCAAGCTCTGGAAACCTTTGGAATGTTCAGTAAACTAGCACCCATGACCCTTCTTCCTTGGCCCATAGTTTTGTGGAGAAGGAATCTTTTTATGGCTTTGTGTGCTGGTGGCCCAGATGCCTGCTTGGTAGACTGCCCATTTCACATGTGAGTGCACCCTGGGTGGGAGGTAATTTCTCTATCGTTCGATTTTGTTCACAGAAGAGTTATTGTCTTTTTTCGTTGATGGAGCTCAAAGGACTGGATTTGTCGTACAAAATTACTGTCAGTCTTTCAAGCTCCCGGAAGTGCTGGCAGTCAACATCTAGTTGCTGGAAGGGATGCTTTGCCAGATTGATGAATGTTTCTGTCGCAGGCAGCATCATAGGCTTGCCAGGTCCGCCAAGCTGACTTCTTACCCTTTCCATTAATAGCCGGGGAGCGGGAATAGAGATGAACCTGTGATGTCATGACATACTTTTTAGTTGTTTTTTTTCTATTAACTTGGTCATTAAGGAACACAGAATGAGAGGTCTGCTCTGACCAAATGAATAGAAAAAAAACACAAATAAAAAGTATGTTATGACATCACAGGTCCTCTCAAATTTTGGGTGACTGGCTCCCCGGCTATTAAGGCATATGTTGTGTCACAACCGGAATATGCGTGAAACATAGGCAGGGCTCGAGATTTGGGTTCCCCTAGGCTATTGCAGTCTACCAAGCAGGCATCTGGGCCACCAGCACACGAAGCCACCAAGTGATTCCTTCTCCACAGAACTATGGGTGGGTTAAGGAAGAAGGGTCATGGGTGCCAGTTTGGCTGACCATTCCAGAGGTTTCCAGAGAGCTGATCAGATGCACCTGTAAAGGTGACTGTAGTGTAGTACCTGAAAATGCAGTAATACAAATTTGGACTGTTCCCCACTTTGCAAATGCAATTGTGACAGCTAGGCAGAAAGCACAGCTCTTTAACATGTTCCACACTATGATGCATATCCTTGTACTATAATGGAAAGGGGGAGCAAACCAATATATTTATCCGTCCGGCTTCTCCTACGAAACTTGGCAATTCTGCTCAGCAAGCCATCCTGGGAAGCAGTATAGGAGAAGGCCTCTCGGAGGACATGAACACCCTTTCTTCATACCTGAAGGACTGCCGCCTCAAGCTCAGTGTTGAGAAGACTGTAGCAGCACCTTTCAATTATATGAGAAAAAGAGGTTGCGCATCAGCAATGGTTTTCAGTGGAGTGCCAAACCCAAATCCAGTATACATCAAAAAGTAGGAATTTAAAAAAAAACTCCAAAAAGGTAGCACATCCAAAAATGTAATAAATGGCAGACAAAGTGCTCACATTTCCATTTCTTTATTGGCACACACTTTTTGGTGTGTGCCAATAAAGAAATGGAATGTGGAGTACTTTGTCCGTCATACTTTTTCACCTTTCAATTATGTTGTTCCCCATCTACTGCCTGGTGTTAGCGTCCAGGCAACCCACACAGAAGACCATCACTGTGTGGCCAGATGGAGCTGACTCTATGCTCCAAGACTGCTTTGAGCGCACCAAATGGCACAGGCTGGTGGTGTGGACTTGGAGGAATATACGTCATCTGTCCAAGGCTATATCAGCAAGTGTGTTGATGATGTCACCATCACCAAGGTTATATTACTATCCATCCTAAGCAGAAACCCTGGCTGAACGCTGAGGTCCGCTCACTCTTGAAAGTGCGGGACTCTTCCTTTAAGTCGGGTGATGCACTTGTTCTCAGAGAAGCTAGAAGGAACCTGACTGACTTCGGGGATAAAAAGGGCTAAATCATCCTATGCTCACAAAATCCAGGGGCACTTTATACCACCTACTACTACGACCCCCGTAGTATGTGGAAAGGAATCGAGACCATCACAGACTACCCGGAGCTCTCAACACCTTCTACGCTCGCTTTGAGGCCTCTAATACCCCCCCCCCCCCAGGCTCACCCTTCCACCAGGTGAGCTACTCCCCAGTGTGACTGCTGAGGATGTAAGGAGGTCTCTGCAGGGGGTCGAGCCCCACAAGGCTGCGGGGCCGGATAACATTCCAGGCTAGGGCCCTCAAGAACGGCGCTTATCAGCTCTCTGAGGTGCTGTCGGACATTTTTAACACCTCTTTGTCCCTTGCTGCAGTGCCTATACATGCCTAAAGACTGCCACCATTATTATCCCTGTCCCAAAGTCTGCAAAGGTATCATGCCTAAACGATTACCGTCCAATAGCAGGCACTCAGTGCACCAGCCGTTCAAAGCACTTCATGACAATTGAACTCCAAAACTCTTTAAAACTGAGCTCTCTGCCATCCTTCGGTCAGTTCAAAGGAATGTTCTAGAATATTTTTCACCGTGATTGCTCCTGCTTCAATTGATCTATTTTACTGATGGTTGTTCTGTATAAAGTTCCTTTGTAATTTATCCTGATTTATAATGTTTGATGTATTGTTTTTTGACTGTATTTTGTGTATTGTAACCTCGGCTACATTGAAAATGAGGGCTTGCCCTCAACTGTATCTCCGAGTATAAATAATAAAGGTGATGATGATGTGCTTCAAGTGCTTTGAACGGCTGGTCATGGCTCACTTAAAGGCCAGCCTCGATGACAGCGTGGATCCTCACCAGTTCGCATATAGGATGGACCGCTCCACTGACGATGCAATAGCATCCGTGGTCCATGTCGCTCTAACCCATCTGGAGACTCCGAATGCCTATGCTAGACTTCTCTTCCTGGACTTCACCTGGAGTCGTGGTGCAGAGCAAACATCCTCTGCATCGATGTCAAAAAGACAAAAGAAATGATAGTGGACTTAAGAAAAGCCTGCCCTCGGTGACATGTACACCAGCAGATGCATGGAATAAGGCCGCCGGCATCATGAAGGATGCCACCCACCCTGCACGTGGTCCGTTCGTCCCCCTCCCTTCGGGCAGGAGGCTGCGCAGTATTAAGGCCAGCAGCAACAGGAAGAAGAACAGCTTCTTCTGTGAGAATCATGAACTGTAGACCCTGAACTGTGGCCTTTTGCATTAGTGATCTGCTGATTACACATGAACTCTGCATTATGAACTTGAGCCGTGACACACAAACTGTTTCTTTTTAATGCTGTTTATAGTGCTGCTGCTTTTTATGGGCACGTGCAATATCAGTGGGTTGTGCAAATGCTTTTTTGCACTACATACTGTATTTTACTTATTTTATGCCTGACCAGGACCTGGGTAATCAAATTTTGTTCTGTACTATAAAACTCCTTGAACCTTGAACCTTGTGTGTGTGTGTGCGTTGGTGAATGATCAAGTGAAAATGACAGACTGTACAGATGCTCAATCAATGGGGTGGAACACACACACAGACTGGACACACACCAATATGCATTCAAGAGCACGCGAAGAGACACTGAGATGCGAACACAAAAAACTCAACTGAACATACGCACACCCACAGACACACACACACACACACACACACACACACACACACACACACACACACACACACACACACACACACACACACACACACACACAGACACACACACAATGGCCCTCATTGAGCCCCAACCGCGTTGATAAATGAGGGCCAGTGTCTCTGTGTGCACGCGTGTGTGTAGAAGGGGTTGCTCATTATAGTGTGGCGAATGACACAACTAATGACTGTTGTAGTGATTGTTGAACTTGTCAGGAGAGAGAGAGAGAGATGGGGAAAACTGAAGAAATAGATGGAGTGTGCGTGTGTGTGCGTGCGTGTGCCTGTGTGCGTGGATGCGTGCATGCGTCCGTGCGATGACTGATATATAAGGGCCATTAAGAACTGCCCCTCCATTCATCTCTCTCTCTCTCTCTTGTCTTCTCTCCTTTGCTAATCTCTCCATCTCCATCAACACTTCTAACCCCCCACCCCCACCCACCCATTTTGTTTGCTCTCCCTGGTATCTGCTTCTTGTTTCTGTCACTCTCTGTCACCTGGGCTTGCCACATATAGGGCAGTTTTATGCGTGTCTTAAGTACCAGGTCTTATTACTTAACTTAAGACCTGGAGGCGTGATCAATGCCATTTGGCTATTCTGAGTGGCCAAACAGCATTGACCACGCCTCCAGGTCTTAAGTTAAGTCATAAGACCTGGTACTTAAGACACGCATAATAGGGCCCTCTGTCACCTGGGCTTGCCACATATAGGGCAGTATCATGCGTGTCTTAAGTACCAGGTCTTATTACTTAACTTAAGACCTGGAGGCGTGGTCAATGCTGTTTGGCCACTCAGAATAGCCAAATGGCATTGATCACGCCTCCAGGTCTTAAGTTAAGTAATAAGACCTGGTACTTAAGACACGCATAATACTGATAGTGTTTGGTTTCTACCAGAGGTGGAAAGTAACTAAGTACATTTACTAGGGCTGGGAATTTAACTGATTTATTTCGATTCATTAATTACAGTACAAATAATGCGATAAAAAAAAATTAACACATTTTAATCGTGCTTAGTTTTTGCATCTCAGGCGTAGCGATCATACCGTTGCACTGGAACGAACAGACTACAAATTCACGCATGCATATTCACATAAACCATATTCAAATGGCGGCCATGTTGGCATTTTGTATTGAAAAAGCTGGGTGGCAACGGGGAGACATTTCATTAACTTAAAGGTACATTCAGTGATTTCACTTAATTCAACTATCACTTATTTTTTCTTATTTTTTGGATAATCCTCCCTACTATAAAGTGTGCTGACCATATAAGGAGTTCCTCCCTGTCCCCAGTGAGCCCCTGGGGTCAAAAAACCCTAGTTTCGGTTTGGGCTTTGGGTGGCAAAGCTTTCATCCAATCAGGATGAGAGGTGCCTTCCTCCAATCATGATCGAGTGTGGCTGGCATTGGTGCGCGTGCTGTTGGTCTGTTGTACTTCCCCCACTGTAGAGCGTGTGCATGTGCACATCTTGTTACCGGGTGGACCGGGTTTTTTTCCAAATCACCCAAATCACTGAATGCTCCTTTAATGGCAAAATGGCCACAGTGTGAATATATGGTCTAGTAGTGCACGCAATGGGAGAAGAAGCCGATCAGACTGCTTTGCTTGGCCCAGTGGATGAGAAATTTAGATTTAGATTAAAAAACTCACTCACTCGCATACCAAAATCTGTTTTGTTGAGGGCTAGGTGTACAGAATAGACAAACCAATGTTTTGCAATTATGCAGGTTTATCATTCTTGCAAGGAATGACTAAAAAATACACTGTTCCAAAATATTGTGTTTAAAGAAAAATATAATTCAAAAAAGGAAACCAATAAACTTACTTGGCTTAATTCAAGCATGCCAGTCTAGAGCTGGTCTGACTCTACTGGCTGTATTGAAGGGCTAAAGGGCAGCATTGTGGCCCCTCTACTACCTGACACAGAACTGAATGACACACCCCTAGTCTGGGCCTTTCCTTTGTTGGGACAAACCAACTGTTCTTAGTCAAGTAACACTACACAACTTCATGTTTTTAGCAACACCACTCTTAATATTCACGTTTTTATTACAGCCCATAGTGCATTGCGTTTGTGTGTGCATAGACCAATTATTTGTTTACAAACATTGGGACTGGTTTCAGTCCATTCAATCTCTCTTGTGTGTTGACTAGTGAGATGCACCCTAGGAGACATTTATACTTCAAAGCGCAACAGTATTGCGCACAGAGAACAGCTGATATACAAGCTCACATCGCATCGCGGATGTGACTGTTGTGAGCGTAGAGGTCTGCGTGCGCGACACCATCGTGGGCCAAAGCATAGATTATACTTGATGGGCTGCAGGTGTGCGTGCAGCCGTGCACAAACAGGCTCTGCTGCCGTGATCATGAGCGCACCTCCCGTTCTTATGACAGCGACTGGAGGTGTGGTTTTGAGGACAACTGATTTGAATTGCTATTATTGTTCAAACACAACAGAAACCAATGGATTATATATTTCAACCAGCAACTACCAATCATTTATTTGCAAGTGACTTTACAGAAAAAACAAGTCAAAGGTTGCTTATAATAAGCAGACATGGCAACACGGCCTGAAGGAAGCAAAGCACACACAGTACCTTGGCGGGGAAAAACGTGGATAAAGTTTCCAGTCAAATGGTACGTTCCAATTACATTCCCCTCCCTATAAAAAAGGAGCTCCTGAGTCATGTGACTCTTTTAGGAGGATCAGACCAAAAACAGGAAGTGGCAAGTATGTGTTTAGCAATGAGCTTTGGACATTTGTTAAATCAACAAATGTCTATGTTTCAACCGATCTATTGTCTGTGTGTCATTTGTAATAAGTAATTGAATTATGGAAAAATGCAAACTTGGTCATGATGTAAAAACAAACTCCCTGGATACACACGTAGATAGCATACGACATAGCATTCAAATTGTTTTGAATGCTAATTGAAAAAAAATAATCTCAGATCAAACATTGATATGCGATTAAGTAAGCCTTGCCGAGCCATGAGGCCCATAGGGAAGGACTCGCCTATAGCTCTTGTTTCTGTAGCGTGAAGCAGCTTGAAGTACAAGTACACCCCCTGGACATGATGTACAAGTACACCCCCTGGACATGATGTACAAGTACACCCTCTGGACATGATGTACAAGTACACCCCCTGGACATGATGTACAAGTACACCCTCTGGACATGATGTACAAGTACACCCCCTGGACATGATGTACAAGTACACCCTCTGGACATGATGTACAAGTACACCCTCTGGACATGATGTACAAGTACACCCCCTGGACATGATGTACAAGTACACCCTCTGGACATGATGTACAAGTACACCCCCTGGACATGATGTACAAGTACACCCTCTGGACATGATGTACAAGTACACCCCCTGGACATGATGTACAAGTACACCCTCTGGACACGCCC
This sequence comes from Electrona antarctica, assembly GCF_951216825.1. Taxonomy (NCBI): domain Eukaryota; kingdom Metazoa; phylum Chordata; class Actinopteri; order Myctophiformes; family Myctophidae; genus Electrona; species Electrona antarctica. Next base: position 1,896,996 of record NC_136804.1, read on the forward strand.
CAATCCAACCCTTGATGCTGAGTGCCAAGCAGGGAGGCACTGGGTCCCATTTGTCTTTGGTATGACCCGGCTGGGGATCGAACCCCAACCTCCCAGTCTCAGGGCGGACACTCTAACCACAAGGCCACTGAGCTCTAATTAATTTGACTTTTTCAAGTCCCAGCCCTACAATTTACAATACAAAGTACAATTTTGAGGTGTTGTAGACTACTTTACTTGAGTATTTCCAATTTCCAATACTTTTACTTCTACTCCATACACCTCAGATCCAAATATTGTATCTTTACTCCACTACAATTGTTTGAAAACCTAAGTTATTAGTTACTTTGTATAGATATTGATTATTATTGCAAAACATACATTACCCACTTCAGCCCTATACGTTTGAATATGGCCAATCTACAAGCTCACAGGGCGTTGGGATGCGGCAGATTGTGAGCTTGTAGATCTGTTATTTTCAAATAATTTTTATACATTTGAAAACGTGAAATGGGACATTCTGTATGAGTACTTTTACTTTTGGTACTTTAAGTACATTTTGATGCCAAAACCTTTGTACTCAAGTATATATATATTTTTTACTTTCTTTTTAAACTATTTCTTGCAGTATTGATAAGTAAAACTTGTGAGTACTTTCCACCACTGGTTTTTACCTTTTGAAATGTCCTCTCACTAATTAGTCATCTTAGGGTATTTCTTGAGTATGTTTGCATGAAAAACATGAAAAAGAAAAATGAGATTGATGTAGTTAGTAAAAGCTAGTAAACGTCAGTAAATACGTGTTGTACGACATTCATTTCTTTCTCACTTTTATGATTCTCTTTCCATTCATTATTTCTGTCTGTCTGTCTGTCTGTCTGTCTGTCTGTCTGTCTGTCTGTCTGTCTGTCTGTCTGTCTGTCTGTCTGTCTGTCTGTCTGTCTGTCTCTGTCTGTCTCTGTCTGTCTGTCTGTCTGTCTGTGTCTCTCTCTCTCTCTCTCTCTCTCTCTCTCTCTCTCTCTCTCTCTCTCTCTCTCTCTCTCTCTCTGTTAATTGTACTTGACCCTGGAATGGATGTTGAATGTGAGATCAGAATATAATAATGGAAATATAATTACGTTGTATTCCCTCTTTACTATAGTGCTTATTGGGGTTAGGGATTATATACACTAATGCATCTCTCTCTCTCTCTCTCTCTCTCTCTCTCTCTCTCTCTCTCTCTCTCTCTCTCTCTCTCTCTCTCTCTCTCTCTCTCTCTCTCTCTCTCAGGAGGGGTGTGTATAGCCCAGTCTCTGAAGATACCGAGGGAGCCTAGACCAGGGGAGTTTGATAAGATCATCAGACGGCTCTTGGAGACCTCTAATGCGCGTGCCATTGTCATGTTTGCCAACGAGGACGACATACGGTACGCCCCCGACCACCAAAACAAGCGCGCCCTCTGCCAGTGGTGTTGCATTGTGCTGAATGACAGAAGATATAAAGGGCTGGACAGAGGTTATGCGTTTTACGTAATGACATAAATGACAGTTGGGGAGGAGTTTCACATCTTGTTGGAGTGCCAAGAGCTTTATGCATTTTAGAGGAATAATATCTACCTATAACTGATCCATCTATGATATAGTTTTATTTTTTTGTAAACAAATTAGAATTTTATTAACCAAAGGATCTTTGTAAATTGGGTGCTTTTCTGGAAAATGTTCTTGGCACTTTCTGTAAATTGATGCATAGTTATGGGTACCACATAGAGATTATTGTATAATAACTATTCATGATGCTGTGCTCTTGTGTTAAATACATGATGATGATGATGATGATGATGATTTGTTACCCTCATTTACATCTCAATACGTTGTATTTTCCGTCCTCACTGTGTATGTATTTGTCTACCAGGCGGATTCTGGATGCAGCCAAACGCAACAACCAGACGGGTCACTTCCTGTGGGTGGGCTCAGACAGCTGGGGGTCCAAGATCTCTCCTGTGGTTGGCCAGGAGATGGTCGCTGAGGGAGCCATCACCATCCTGCCCAAACGAGTCTCCGTTGACGGTATGCTCTCGTGCATGTGTGGGATTAGGTTTAACCCATGGCATTTAGGCCTGAGCTCGATTCTACAAAATGCCTTCTAAATCCTGTTTTCTGAAAAACCCACGTTTATATGTCAGTTGTTCTCAAACATGTCATGTCAAGGACTCCCAAAAATATATGTAATTGGCCGCCGAAACCCCATCTGAAAATATGTTGTTCCAGGGACCCCCCAGAAGCTCTGAAAGAATATATATTCGAAGATTTGCGCCACATGTTCACGATTTTTCAAAAATAGCAGATCTACAAGCTCGTAGCTTGTAGATCTGCTATTTTCCAATAGCTAAAGTATAACATAATGCTATAAACACCAAAAGGGGTTCCCGCCCAAAATGGGTTAAGGTTTACCCCAGTGGTTCTCCTCAACTGTTTGTGGATGAAAAGCGTGTGTTTTAACAAATTATTTGGGGCCCACTTGCAATACCCTGGCGGCCCACGTACCAGCTGGGCCTGAGCCAGAGGTTGAGAACCACTGGGTTAGTCGTTTGCGGTTATGTTTCCTTTCCTTCGCCATCAGAAACCTCGACCATAGCGGGAGCAAAGTTTGACTGCCGTGGAGCCACATGTCGACTGTAATGTCAAGTATGTAATTACTAATATGCCTTCACCAGGGACAGCATTGTACATTTGTAATCATTATTCAACTGCTGCCCACCCGGGGGGGCTTCAACTGTCAACATTGTATCTGTCTCAGTTTTACCGGCATCCAGAGTGAATCAGGTCAGAGGCCTTCAATCAAGCTGTAGTGTGTGTCAGTAGACTGTAGAGATTGAAATCAGTATAAAGTCTGTGAAAGACATGTCATCTTTTTGAAAGACGGTGGGCTGAGGAGAACAGAGGTGAAGCAAGGCCTTGCTAAGATAAAGACATTACAAGTTTCCCTTTAAACTGTCCATCTCAGCCACACTGCTGCAGCTCAAGGATCAAAGTGCATACTGTAGATCACTTCTTAGGTCACTGGGTCAGATGGCGATAGCAATGCGTTACATTAAATATTGAGTTCCTTGTTTTATTCAATAATTTATCAGACTTTCTTACGTCAGCTCAGTCGTCCTCCTCTTCTCTGAGTTCACAGTTTTGGGTCGCCTGCACATCACGGTAAGTTTTATTAGTCTGCTGGTTTATCAGTACTAGATTTATATCAAACTATCATCATAAATAGCCCGGTTTTTCAGTGGTTCATACTAGGCTATAGAAATCCAAACCCAACACTGGTGGTGATGTGCGCAACGTTTCACTTGATGTTTTGATGAGAATTCTGAATCTCAACAAAGGCACTGGTGGTGTCTAAAATTGTGTTGACAGGAAAGAGGCAGCAGAGAAAACGGTGAAATCATCTGGGACAGGGCGGGCAGGGCATATCATGTTTTTGGAGGGGCATGAGGCCAAACTGGGGTGGCATGGGACGGTCATGGCCTCTGTGAAATTCCTGCATGTCTGTGTACACAGAGGCTGATAAGAGTACAGAGACACCGTGTGATCCAAGCTCTCCCTGCATTGTGGATCCCAGAAGGTGCCACATTTGTTCCATTTAAGTCCTCACTTTTCCTCCTGTCTGAGAAACCTTGTCGCATACAGCAGATGACTTCAGAGAGAGAGAGTGAGAGAGAGAGAGAGACAGCAGGAGGGCTCGGATTAGATAGACTGACCAGGAGCCACACTGAAACAGACAGAGATTAATGACACACACACACACACACACACACACACACACACACACACACACACACACACACACACACACACACACACACACACACACACACACACACACACACACACACACACACACACACACACACACACACACACACACCGCAGCAAGCATGAGCCATTCAACCACCGGAATCTGTAAAGGCTGGGCGTGAAGCTGCATTTTTTTCCCCACACTGTTGCAACCAGACAGTGTTGCTGCTGCCACACGGTTACCACGGCTACCGCTGCAGTACCATCTCTGCTGTCGTCTCCATAGAAACAAATGCACCGCTACTGGTATCGGTGGGTGTGGTTTACTGACCAATGGCCTGACCGCTGACACGGGTGACTATTGTCTCTGAAACTTCCAGCCATGTTCAAAACCCTCTGAGGTGTCAAACATTGATTCTCAAGTTAACCCTTCATTTTTAAGGACCGCCAGTTCCATATGAATTGGACCACTATTTTGAACACTTTTTTTAATAATTGGGACTCCATAAGGGTATTTGGAACCTTTATGTTCCACGAACCCGAGGTTGAGAATCAGTGAAAACCAAAAAGAAAAAAGGAATTCAAAGCAACATTTTGTTTTAAGCTGTTAAACAAAAAGTGAGAAGATAAGTATTTTTAATCCCCCCCCTTTCTCTTTGTCTCTCTCCCTCACTTTCTCCCTCTGTCCTCCACTTGTCTCTCCATCTTCTCCGCCAGCCTCTGGCAGCTGTTAGTGGTCCCTCTGGGGGTGGAGGAGAGAGAGTGTCTCTTTTTTTCTTCAACCCCTCTTATGTGGGACAAGCAGCCATCGTTGCATTTTGGGGGGGGGTTGATGCAAGTGTTTTAATCTCAGATCTTCGATGCAGGGGAGTCTGACTGGAACATGTGAGCTCCACAGGGACGTTCGCATTTACATTTAGTCACTCAACTGGCTCTACCTGTGAGATCATACTGACTCCTGCTGTGAGGAAAGAAAACACCTTATAATCCCCTGAGAGCTAGAGTGCTGCTTAAAGTCTACGACTCTCCTTTTCACCTTAAACTTCAGACTGTAATCACTTTACTGTAACAGAAATGACCCGCTTGACTTCAAAGCTACATGTCTGAGGCCATCAGGCAAGCCAAATTAGAAAGCCTTTTCTATTTGGGGAGGCCCTGCATGCCTTAGTTAACCGGGGCAATGTGAACCGAGACTCTGATGTCTAGACAGGAAATGAAAGCTGATAAAAGGAAGACCTCCAGACTTTCGAGTGATGCGACGTGGGAAATCAGCTAAGACGGATGGGTAAACTCTTCATCCTGACAGGGTCCTGTGGGGCCTCTCAGAGCGGCAGGCCACGTCTTGACTTATTTCTACATTAAGAAGAACTGACACGAAAAATAAATTACCGCTGATGTCGGGGTCCGGGGACTCTAAGAGTGCCGTCTTTGGAGAGGAGTCACCGCCAATCAGTGAAGCCCTTTCGTCAATCACGACGACGTCTTCTAACAAGCTTACATCTGCGCGAAGCAGACGGCTTTCTCCACAGCATCCACACGTCCTGTCAAAGTGAATGTTCTGACTAGACGAGGAGATCCTCTTCTCCCATTACATTATAGTATGTTTTTTTTTTTTTACATTGAATTCGCCTCTCTCCTTCCCTCCACAGCGTTTGATCGCTACTTCCGCAGTCGTTCTCTGTCGAACAATAGGAGGAACGTTTGGTTCGCTGAGTTCTGGGAGGAGAACTTCAACTGTAAACTTGGGATGCATGGCAAGCGACCTGGCAGCCCCAAGAAATGTACAGGTAGGATGAATACACTTTTTTTTGAGTGGTGCAACCACTCCAAGGAACAGCAATGTCCGTGTTAACCTATGTTTGTGTGTGACTATGTTTGTGTGTGACTATGTTTGTGTGTGACTCATGAGTACCAGTAGGGGCGCTATTGTGCCAGAAACAGAGAGAGAGAGAGATAGTGCTGCACTCTCTCATTGCTAATGAGAGAGAGAAGGGGGGGGGAGTAGCACCACTTTTTTAATGATTTTGTTTTTGGCTTTTCTGCCTTTATTGATATATACACAAGTGAAGAATGACAGGAAAGAGGGAGAGAGAGACGGGGGGCGGGGGGAGAGACATGCAGCAAAGGTCGTCATGAACGGGACTCGAACATGCGACAGGCTGTCAGGCCAGAGCCTATATGTGGCATGCACCTGGACCACTAGGCCAGCGGGTGCAGAAGAATACACAATTAACTCCTTTATCCAAGAAATGCACTTGTAGGATGACTATGCTGTACCTGCTCCGCCTGAATTATGATTTGTTTTTATTTGTCTTTTTGAGGCGTGCTAGCCCCTCCAAGCCCAGCTTTGTGTGTCTGTGTGTACCACGGAAATGATTTGATTGGCTGAGCACGGAATGTGATTTATTAATGATGATGTATGATGATTGATGAATGATGATAAGAGCGCCCCTCACTTCACACGAGTGTGACTGCATCGCTATGTAATTTAAAAAATGTGGTTTGCCCATAAAGAATGGTTCAAGAAACTGGATTTGAAGTTGATTCTATTTCCCTTCCAAGGGAATCCTGTTGGTCAAATGTAGAGAAGAATCAGAAATGTTCCACTGGTACACAGCAGGTTATGACAAGAATACTGTAGTGCAGTAATGTGGTGGTTTTACAGTAAAATCCTGAATGTTTTATTTTTTATTTCATCCACTACAAATGGAACCAAATGGATCCTTTGCGGGTCGAATTGTTTTAATTTGTACTTAAATGTAGTTAAATTAATGCAAGCTGGAACTCGACCTCTATGTCCTATCAGGGATAGGACATAGAGGACCCTGTGTGAGGGTCTAAGGCGTCAGAATTCTACCCCTCAGTTCAAGGGGGATTCCCCCGCTTGGCCACATACAGTAACCTGACTCCGCCAGATGGGGCAACAGAGAGTACACTGGGTTCCCCCCTCCTGCTCCCATCTGGGGAACCCAGTGTACTCTCTGCTGCCCCATCTGGCGGAGTCAGGTTACACATACAGTATAGTACTTCAGGCAGTACCACTTGTCCACCAGTACAGTAGGTGTCCTATGTGCGACACCAGGGTCTATACAGTAGATGTCTCAATGGAAGAGAAGGGAGAACACATGCAACCACTGCAGATGTAAATAGATTGGGTCTTTTTAAAAAGATTTTTCACAAAAATAATGTTTTTTTTTGTTGGGTCGCTTTAACACTGGAATACATTTAATTGGAGTTAATTGGTTCCACTCCGGTCCTGTGGATCCGGAATACTGCTAGTTTTAATATTCTATGAGGTAATTAATTATGTTCACCTGGCGACCCATGTGTAAATTACTCCCTGATTAGACAGCGAAAATGAGAACAGGCAGTAAGCTGGCGGTTTAATTGGTTGGTGTACTGAGTACCATTACATTATAGATGATACGGGCTGACCTGCTCCAGGCAACTAGAGACACAGTCTGCCTTCTCAACAGCTGTGACAGAAACGGAGTAATTGGTGGAGAGCATGCAGGTAAATAAGGTTCTTAAAGTGTGTGTGTGTGTGTGTGTGTGTGTGTGTGCGTACGTGCTTGTGCGTGCGCGCCTGTGTACTAATAGCAGTTCTTCAGCAGCTATGTGTGCATTTTTATACACAGACCTGTCACAGAATTTAGCAAATCACACAGTAACAGTCAGCGATTTCACTTGACGCGTGCGTGTGCGCGTGTGCGTGTGCGTGTGTGTGTGCATGTGTGTGTGTGTTCTTTCACTCGTGTTGGTGTTTTTCTGGACTGCATGGAGAAGAGTGTTGTCTGGCTCAGTCAGGACGACGTCCGTCTAGAGCAGCGGTTCTCAACGCCCCCTCCCGACCCCCAATATAAATTGACTGCTACAATAACCTTAATAATAGAGACAATAGACCATAAATAAATACTGAAACCAGATATAATCATTAGGGAAGGTGTATGCATGTACTATGTGTACTATATGTAAACTCTTCATTTCCACTTTCCAGCTATTCAGTCTTAGCTGATACGTGTACGGGAAAAGGTTTGGGGGCTGGAAGGCTCGTGTCCTGAAGGTATGGGGGTACTATATATGCTTCTGATGGCCTTGCAGTATATGTTATCACCTCCAGTGTTTGAATTGGATGCGGAAACCAGTGGAACATAAGGAGTTAGACTTTTATGGAGGTTGGAAGACCAGTTGTGCTGCTCACCGAAACCCGGTGAAATAGCACGGATTGGCAATTCCCTACATACACGCCTAGAAAACCTCAAATCCGTACATATTTAACTACTACTATTTTGACCGCGGCGGAGGCGTGGCTTTCACTAGTATTGTTTGTACGGAATTGCCAATCCGTGTTATTTCACAGTGTTTGGGTGAAATACTCCCAGGTTCTTTGCAGTTTGAGCACGAGTCACCACCAGGGTGCTGTTGAGTTTGTTTATGAAGCAGAAACCAATATGAATGTTATGCCATCAATATTCATGACGGACAACACAAGCATTTAACAACCAAAGTGCCCCTATTCTGGGGCCGAAGATTTGACAAAAATAGCCGATGTACAAGCTCAAAATATAGGGAGAGGGAAAGCGTAAACCGTCGGGGGACTAATAGATAGGGTTTAAGTGGTTGACTATTGTCTCATATCAAGAGCATGCAGGATTCATACCAGAGTGAAACATAGAAGCCTAATACATATAAAGTGGATGTGTATGGTTTTGGAGACATCCGTTTGGATTTTGCCTCTGCCAAATGTAGAGTGCTTAAAATAGCAATGGACTCAAACTCAACTGCCGCTAGTCCTGGTCCAATTAGGCAGTGGTAGAAAGTAACTAGGAACATGTACCCCAAGTTGTCCTTTTGAGCTTTTTTTCCTTTCTTTTTTACTGTGGAGTATTTTGAATTTTCAATACGTCTTACTTCTACTTCACTAAAAATCTCAAAAATAGCAGATTTTTTTAACATTTTGAAAACTTGTAAAATGGACAAATGGGAGTACTTTTACTTTTGGTACTTTAAAGGACGACTTCATATTACTTACTTCAAATAGTCCTCACCAATACTCATTATAATATAATACCATTTTTGTCTACTCGGTCATTCTCAAAGGAGGGTTGTGGACAGTTCTGAAACCCGCCTACCAGTGACATCATCGATGGGGAATACAAGCTAATAGAAACTGCAGGTTTTCTATTGCTGGAAAGTTAGCATGCTATATTGAACTCCCGCTCACTCACGCACACACGCACGCACGCACGCATGCACGCACACACACAGCAATTCATCCATACAAATATACTTAATTCAATCACAAACGCAACAAAACAAAGTTTGACAACTCACTGAAGCCTATAATGAGACTCAGGTTGTGCCTGTCTCTGCGCACACAGTCCTTTGAAGTCTGGGTCAATCGAGTCGAGGTTTGGCTCTTCATCCAGCCTGTCTCTGTACTTTATGCAGGCGAATAGAAGCCTTTCTCACAAAGATATGTCGTCGCAAAATGAAGGAGAAAGCATACTGCCTTGTCTGGAAGAGCGGGGTATTCACTGTGCTGCCATTGTTTTCTGAAAGCACACTTCAGTGTTTCATTGCAAGACAATTCTATTAAACTCTCCTGCTATGCTCACCAACAGCGGAGTCCTTGGGCATTTCAGAGATGTTGAACGGGTCGATATTCAGCTGTCGCTGGAAAATATCCATGGATCTGTTATCTGAGTGAGACAATGTGTGCAACAATGCTGTCCCTCACTCCATTATCGAGGGTCAGGTTGTTGGCTGACAGAAAGGTCTCCAATGTGGGGAAAGATGAATCATCAGTCACCGGCCTTGACTGTAGCTCCAAATTCAGGTTGTTTAAAGGGGAAAACCACCCATTTTCAACATTTTACTATGTCATTAATGTACCTTAGAGCTGTTGTGTGGAAATAATAAAAAAGTCCTCCCATTTTGTGTTTCCTAGAACTGTAATTATGGAAAAAATCATTAACATGGTGAAACACATCTTGATGACATCATCAAGATGTGTTTCACCATGTTAAGGATTTTTTTCAGACCTCCAGTTCTAGGAAACACACAACAGCTTTAAGGTACATTAATGACATAGTAAAATGTTGAAAATGAGTGGAATGCCCCTTTAAATGAGAGAACATATTCGTAGTTATGCCAGCACCTGGAATAAGCGAGAATGCATTGGTTATAGACTGTTTTCACAGCTGTGTCCAACACAGATTTAACTTCTCCTGGCATCTTCATGGTCCAGGGCCTGGTGATGAATGTTGCAGTGGGTGGGTGTCGGTCAATTGCATCCCCAGTGCCACCTCACGTATCCACGTTACAACTCCCTGGTAGGACTTCCCTATATTCACATCTCCAAACAACCTGTTCATGCTTCTAATACTACTTACTCACATGTTTACTTCTTACTGGTTATAGTACTGTTTTTCTCTATTTCCATATACAAACGAGTTGGGGGTCAGGGGTGGGGTGGGAGAAGGGGAGCAAGCTAACTGTACCTGTATGTGTATGTCCTGTGTGTTTGTACTGTATGTCATGTTGTGTCTTTAGTACTGTGTACTTGCACTGCTGTATTGTTTGTATTTTGTATGTATAGGACCCCCTCGAAAACGAGATGCGACATCTCAAGGGGCCATCCTCTCAATAAAGTTCAAAGTTCAAAGACTTGTCATTGCCCGGGCGCCGTCTATACAGTATATATATACTACTCCAACAAACCTTTCCGGGTACAGGCTTTAGTTTAGACATAGTATTGGTCCTACTGTCATTAGACCGACAACCTACCTCAAACCCTAACCTAACCCTAACCGCAAGCACGAAACAGCGCATGTCCGACTGCATGTCCGACCGTTGTTTCCGCATGTCGGTCCGTTGGTGTGTCTAATCTACGTGTGCATCCGACCTTTTCCAGTAATGCTCATTCTCTTGGAAAAAAACACATGCGTAGTAGATTGAATATGTCCCCAGCTATAGGCTAGTTCTGGTTTCTAGTGGTTTAGAACAGACCTGAGCTCCACCATCTGACATTCAGCAAATTGGCCGAATCTGCAACAAGTTGTCTCCTCCAACTGGATAGAATAGTAGGGGCTACATTTTATTCATTCATTCAAACCTTTATTTATTGTCGAAAGGCATTGAGGTTGGCCTCCTTTGCAGCGTCGTCGAGATATTATGCAGTCAATCATGTTGAACATTATCCGCCGTGGCCTCTACTCTCCTTGACACCGTGTCATTGGAACGTGTTATTATCCTCTCCCAACACGTTGCGTGTCGTCTCTTTTGCTATTGGCAGGCACAGTTCTTCTCCAATTGCATGTGGTTTACCTGCTTTAGAAATGCGGAGGCTCGCTCGAAATAAACTTGTGCTTTAGCTACAGGCGTAGCAGCTGTGTATAGTGGTTAGTGGACTTGGCCTGCATCAGTAATTCTATTTTTCTTTTAAAATGTTTTTTTTTTTTTGCGGCTTTCGCCTTATTTTATATTTCTTATAGAGGGACAGACAGTATAGGCTGACAGGAAATGGGGGAGAGAGATGGGGGAGTGACATGCAGTAAAGGCCGTCGGGATCGGGAGTCGAACCCGCGGCACACTGCCAGACTTGGACTACCGGCCAAGGTGCCTGGACCGCTGAGCCACGGCCCAGGCCAATATTGGTTTTCTTTGAATGAATTCAGATGGTTTGTCTTCCAGCTCTGTGCGTCTGGTTTGAAGATGCCGTTTGAAATGTGAGGGCTTCGTCCAATAGTGTGAGTCCAAGAGTATGACTACATACAGTTGGAGGCCATCGATATTGTCCTTTTCTTTGTTTTGGTTTGCGTGATTTGCGCAAAAGGACAGTTAACCCATTTTGGGCGGGAACCCCTTTTGGTGTTTTAAACATTATGTTATAATTTAGCTATTGAAAAATAGCAGATCTACAAGCTCATAGCGCGCCACCGAGTGGCGCGCTACGAGCTTGTAGGTCTGCTATTTTTGATTTTTTGTAAAATTTTGAGGTCGGGCCTAAATGGGTCAAATGATAAGGGACAATATCGGTGGCACCCAACTGTAGTACCACACACTGTGGTATGGGTTCTGCCTCTCTCCCACTCCAGGTGAATCCACGTTTCATATTTCCTCGTGGGTTTGCTCCGCTTGGTCCTGCGGAGACCGCTGCTGCACGCCGGGGGCCTGCTGTGCTGGTTTCCTGCCCACGGTGGTTCACGTTCAAATGTCTTCTTCCCCTTCAGCTTCTAAGTCCACCATGCTGCTCGAAATGAAATTATTACTATATTTACCCAGGGTATCTGGGCTAAGCTCAAGAACTTGTTTCCAGCCAGGCCCTGCTCATAGAACACATTTCATCGTAGTGGTTCAATGCCTTGTTCAAGGGCACTTCAGCGGTGGTAATTTTAACGTGTCGGACCGCTGATTCGAACTGGCGACCTTCCGGTATCAAGACCGCTCCTCAATCCGTTCGGCCACCGCTGCCACGAAATATTATGCTCCTGTTCCAAGGTTATAATGGTTAACTAAAACTAACAAAACGAAAACTAGAATTAAAAAAACATTTTAGTTAACTGAAACTAAATAAAAACTAAAAATAAATTAAAAACGACGACTAAACTGAAACTGTATTGTGTGTTCACAAAACGAACTGAAATTATAGAAAAATACCCTTAGTTTTAGTTTATAGTTTTAGTTATAGTGTTTTAGTTTAAAAAACTAAAACTAAACTATAACTAAACTAAAACTAAGCATTTCACCGAAATAAAAACTAAATAAAAACTAGCAAACCCGCTCTAAAAACTAACTAAAACTAACTGAATTAGAAAAAAAATAGCCAAAACTAACAAACTAAACTATAATGAAAAAAACTAAATTATTATAACCTTGTCCTGTTCTGAACTCCTCTTCACGAGAGTTCCAGTTTTGAGCCACGATTGACGTTTAATATCTCGCCATCAGTTCACAGTGTTTTAATCGTTGTCGACTCCCGCCACATTTACCTACAGTTGGAGGCCATCGATATTGTCCTTTTCTTTTTGCTGAGGTTTGCGTGATCTCCGCAAAAGGACAGTTAACCTATTTTGGGCGGGAACCCCTTTTGGTGTTTTAAACATTGTTATAATTTAGCTATTGAAAAATAGCAGATCTACAAGCTCATAGCGCGCCACCGAGTGGCGCGCTACAAGCTTGTAGGTCTGCTATTTTTGAAAAATCGTGAAAATATTTATTTCAGAAAACTGGAGGATTTAGAAGATTTTGTTTTAAATTTTGAGGTCAGGCCTAAATGGGTCAAATGATAAGGGACAATATCGGTGGCACCCAACTGTACGTAAGCATGCACCCCCACCCCCTAACCTGTCTATGATGATGTCACTGGTAGGTGGGTTTCTTAAGTGTCCACAGCCCTCCACTGAGACAGTAGAAAATAATTGTACAATTGAATTATGAGCATTAGTGAGGAACACAAGTTGTGAATGGGTGAAGTCGTCCTTTAGTTTATCTTGATGGCAATACTTTTGTACTGTTACTCAAGTTACATTTTGAATACCTGGTCTTTTACTTGCAACAGAGTATTTCTACATTGACATTTTTAAGTAAAACAAAGATGACGACACGAATCCTGGTCCTCTTCGATCCCCACAATGCAGTTTGCTGCAGATTTGCACACAACACGCTCGCCACTGCACCTCTCCTTGCACACCTGCACACGACAAGTGCCCGAAATACCAAACACACAGTCACACCCACCCAGGCAGTGAAAAACACACCACTTAGCCTCCGGAAATTGTCAATGCAGACATTTACTGCACACGCCAATGCACCTGGCCCAAATTAGAGCCTGAGCTGCGTGCGTGTGTGCGTGTGCGCGCACGCGTGTTCCCCTGCTGATGATGGCATTAGTTCAGATAATTAGCTTTGTAAGTACTGTGGCTCCCATTGACCAGCTATTACCGGCAACTGCCTCTGGCCGGTGTGCGTGCGTGCGTGCGTGCGTGCGTGTGTGTGTGTGTGTGTGTGTGTGTGTGTGTGCGTGTGTGTGTGTGTGCGCCTGTCTGTACGTCTGGGTCCCTGTAGTGGCTCGTCAGACTTCATTAATTCTGTGTGGCCGCGGTCGCGACCTTTGCATCATCAACACTGAAACCAATCAGCAACCTGCTGTTGAAGACGTGTGTGTGTGTGTGTGTGTGTGTGTGTGTGTGTGTGTGTGTGTGTGTGTGTGTGTGTGTGTGTGTGTGTGTGTGTGTGTGTCACTGATCAGGGATAGCAGGAAAATGGAGAGCAGAGGACACAAAGTGTTAGGGTGAGATCCAGCGATTTAAGCTTGAATAGTGAGTGGAAACTTTATTGGAAATGTTATTGTTTAATAGTTTCCACAGTAACGCCAGGGCTCCACCGGACGCGTTGCGTCTCCGTCGCGTGCGTCAAAAAACGCACCGGTTCAATTTTAATGCACGCGTCGCGTCTCCGTCAACGCAACGCGGGCAGTGGAGCCACCCTTCATTGATTAAAAGGGAACATTCCCTGACGGAGACGCGACGCTGACGGAGACACAACGCGCCCGGTGGAGCCGGGCCGTTAGAGTGACTGCAACATGCTATGGAAAAGTAAAAGTGGCTGTGGCATCTAATTACATCGAAAATGTATTTTATTTTCTAAATCTGTCTTTTACATATATTTCCCCTCAAATATCTTAATTTGACTTATTTTATGGGCACTGTATTTTGCCCGTAAACCTCAAGTTTAGCGGGCATATACAGTTAATATACGGTAATATACAGGTGTGATGGTACAATTCGGGAGTTTACCGGAGTTTGTTGGAAAGTTTAACGGGAGTTTCCTGTAATATACACATCCGTATTCCATGCTTTTTGCATACAGATGCAGAGGAAATGTTTTTGGGACACACAATGCCCCCATGTTCTATAATATCATTGTGGAAACCTTGTATGGCTAAAATATCTATAAGCTCACAATGTGTCATGCGGCAACGTTGTGGTTGTAGATCTGACATTGAATTGACCGATATTTTGTGCAATGAGCGGTCTTAGGACAAAGCATAAATATACGGATTAATTTATGAAAAAAAAAGAATTTGTGATAATATGTGACCGGGTCTGGCAAATAGGCCCTCATCTCGACCAGAGTAATTTTTCAGTTTTTTACAGATTATTAAAGTACAGAATGTAAGCTTTCATATGATGTATGTATATGATGGAAAATATTTGAAGGAGATATGACCATTTTAAAATGATTGTGCCCTTTTACCCAAAGCTGAGAAAATCCCCTTTGAATGTTCACAACATTTCAACACCTAGAGCTGGCTAGCCTACTTTGACTTATAAATGTATACATTTAATTTGCCCAAATCAATAATCTGTTGGAATGAAAACCTTCTTCAACATTCAAGCTGTGTTAATATGAAAAAAAAACCCGAAAATCACAATAAAAAAAAAGTTTATTTTAGATTTTCTGCCTTTTCATTATAGGCGAGATGAGGACCATTTTGCTAGACCTGGTCAAGGTTTCTGCTTGGCAGCACTCATTCGGTAGCACTTCACGCGTGGTGCGGAGTAGCGTCTCTCTCACGTCACTGCACCCACCTAGCCAGCGTCCGTGCGTTGTACATCTTCATACCGCCAAGCCCAACCAACCGTCCTGAGGCGGCTAATGTGTTTTTAACGCCATTTTAATGTGTTGACTAACAGGTAAACATCGCAGACAAAAACAACTTCTCACGCTCCGAGGGGTACATGTATGCATGAATGCCTCCGTCAGTGTAAACGGGTGCATTGTACACACACACACACACACACACACACACACGCACACACACACACACACACACACACACACACACACACACACACACACACACACACACACACACACACACACACACACACACGCACACGCGCACGCGCACACACACCAGTAGGAGTGTGTGTAGCAGTTGGTTGGTTTCATGATTTGAAGACATTTGGAGACACTCAGTCATATGCGTAGAGACACACTGATACACGCCCCCACACACAAGCAAAGCATGCACGCACACGCACACGTACACATACACCCACACACTTATCCCACCTCAGAAAAACAGATGGAACGAGAGGTTCAATAGAGCTTTTCACACAACACAAACATTCTAAATGGCTCCAAGTTTGTTTCCTGTTGGCAGTGTTTGTGAATATCATGAGCTGACAGGGAACACACTTTGATCTAAGCTGTTTCCTAGCAACACTATTCTGCCAACAAGCTCTCTAAAGGTTAAATAACATTAAATATAAAATATCATTACGTATGCACACACGCATAAATGCACGCACGCAGGCAGTCATGGCCAGGCTCGGGCGCGCGCACGCACGCACGCACGCACGCACGCACGCACGCACGCACGCACGCACGCACGCACGCACACTCCTCTTCCCGCCGGGGCCTGTTAATGGACGTCTTGCAGTAGTGAGCAGTATTTGATGTGACAGAGGTTGTAGCATGGCTTTCCAGACTGAGGAATTACACCTCTCTCTCACACACACACACACACACACACACACACACACACACACACACACACACACACACACACACACACACACACACACACACACACACACACACACACACACACCGCCAACCAAGCTTGTTCCACTCCGCTCTTTTCTGCCTTTCTCTGGTTCCGCTCCCTTGCATTTCCTCATCGCTTTTGTTACTTGGTTGTCAGTGTTGTTATTCGTCAACTTTGTTTGTAAATGTGTTTGGTTGTTAAATGCAGTGCTCACGCATAGACTGGGTTGTTTAGTACATGTGTTGGTTGTTAACCGTGTTGTTTTGGACCACTTCGGCTGGACAGTTGGTTAGTGTGGTAATTTCAGACCCCACACCACACACACACACACACACACACACACACACACACACACACACACACACACACACACACACACACTGTGTGTATGTCTGAAATCCACCTAACTCGAGAACCGTTCGCCCCACCGACTTCAAATTGCGACACACGGGTGTGTCGCATTTTTAAGTCGGTGGGGCGAACGGTTCTCGAGTTGCGTGGATTGCAGACGTACACACACGTGGCGTACAGAGACGTTATAGAGCGGTGCCCAATCTTTTGTTCTTTTGTCAGGCATGCCCGTGTTATCCGCAGCTAGGCGTGCGTCCCGTGCCTGGTCTGCTTGGTCTCCCTGTACACGGTGTTGTGCATCCGGTTTCAGTAGGCCCGGGTACCTCTGGGCATATTGGCATGTACAAAAGTGATCTGTAACTGACCTAGAGCTGCATCGATTAGCCAATTCATCATTCTGTTGAGCTGGTCAAGTCTTCGTGATGTCAGAAGTGATGTCAGCTGTGTCCCCTTTTATGCCCATATATGGAGTTAGGCATGCCCAAATAAGGAGTCTGGCCTGGGCAGAGGCTTTTTTAAAATGGACATCAACATTTATGTTATTGGTTTTGGACAACCGTGGGTCCGACCAACTCTACACACACACACACACACACACACACACACACACACACACACACACACACACACACACACACACACACACACACACACACACACACACACAGACTTGGTGCATTCATATTTAAGATGTACCTTTGGTCACTCAATATGATCTTGATTCTCCATTATCTCAGTTACATGACTTGGTTCATTCTATATGAATTGAAGAACATACCACAAGGGGTGTTCAAGCATGGCATGACGCTGCTGTATCTTGGTGAAGAACCTGGCTTCACCAAGCAAGCAGACTAGGTTGCCTGTCTTCATCAGATTCCCAAAATAGCCATACACTTTGTTTTACTTTCATTGACAAGCATGCATCACAATGTTCCTGTCAGACTTTCCCTCGATGTTCCCAGGATAGCAGTGTCCCTTGTTAGCATTAAATCAGTCTGTTATTAAGCCATATACAGGGGTTGACACTAAGGTCTCAGAGGCACTTGCCCGTCGGGCAAGTAAAGGTCATGTTCCACTTGCCCTCAGCTCATGGCCACTTGCCCCCCAAAATATATTGTAGGCCTACATTTTGCATTACTGTTTATTTTAACGTATTTTTGAGTGGTGTAAACCACTCCTACAACTGGCTTTTGTGTGCAGAAAAAATGAGCATGGTTGCTATGTTCAAAATAACTTCTGACGTAATTAAATCACACCCGGGTGAACTGGATGACCGTAGCAACCATGCTCATTTTTTCTGCACAAAAAAAGCCAGTTGTGAAATCACATCCGGGTGTGATTTCATTACGTCAGACATGATTTCATTACGTCAGACAGACCTTACACCACTCAGTTCACATGGGTGTGATTTTTTTACTTTCTACTTGCAATGATAGCCATAGAATTGTGCTGTGAAAACACTTATGCCGCAGTAATTGGTGCAATCAAGGTGGTTGCCTTTCTTATTCACTTACACTTACTTATTTGGGCTTGTTTTTAAAGTGTAGTTGATTATGGAGAGTTGGTAACCAAGTGGACCCTTATTAGATCTTTAACTATCAAGTGTAAAAAGAAACCTTAAAAAGGTCCATTTTGTTTCATTTTACACTCTCAAGATATACATAATTGTTAAACATCTGCATTACTTAATTTACAATAAGTCTACACAATTAGAGAATGTTGTTATCTTGATCGTTTGCCTGTTATCTCTCCTTTTTAAAATAGGCTACTGTATTTATTTGGCCTTTTGTAGTATGAAAAAGGGAAAATAACAGTGGCAGATAAATTAGGCCTATGTAAATGTTCCAGATGAGTACAAATAAAAGAGCTATATGAATGCAATAAATAAAAAAATAAAAAAACAGTAACCAACAGACAACAGGACAGTCTCAAACCCTCCCAGCACAAATTGTGCCCTCTTGGCTCTTCTCTTAATTCCTCTGTTTCATTAGCCTGTTATTATTATTATTTGTCTGCAGACCCCCATCTGAAAATAATTTATGCCAGACACAAGATTTGTGTTGTTTGTATGCATGTAGATCCGCTATTTTCGCTTATTTTGGGCTTGTTTTCATATACCGGGTTGCTTATTTCTCTCGCAGAAACTGGCAACCCCACAATGATAGCCGTTAGCTACATTTAGCTAATATATTGATATCAATCCTGTAAGCTAAAACAAGTACATTATCGCGCTATATTACATATCGATGCGATCTGCGTTATTATGACCTTAATTTTCATGGCAGGTACATTCCAAAGCAACTAATAATAACCACGTTATGGTGACATAATGTTACAATGTTTACAATACATTCATTCGAGTCTTCTTCTTCTGCTATTGGAAATAGGAAGCCATTTCCGCATTTTCCATTGTTGTGGTCAACAGTGCCCCCAGCTGGAACATTAGCATGAATTAGCTTTAGGCGGACCAAAATAAACACACTTTTTACAAAATATCGTTGTTAATACTTCTTTCTGTGCTATTTCTGTTAGCCAGTTAGTAAAAGACTAGTATTATCTTCCAAAACGATTGTGTACAAAAAGGCGGATTTTAGCGGAATTTGCATACTATAGCAGGGAAGCCGTATGTCTAGTTAGCATTGGTTAACCCAATGGTTATAACATTAGACATAGTGACATGTTTAAGCATTTATTTCATATTTATATGTCGATATCAGCTCTGACATTTATTACAGACCTGCTCTAACATGACATGAATAATAATATAGCTTCAGATTATTTTAGACAGAAAAATAAAAAAGGACAAAGAAAATAGTTTTTCAGCTGTCCTCAACAATTGCCACCCCCGCGATGGCAGGCTCTATATCGCGTGTGGTCACATATAGCATCCCTATTCTGGGGCAAACATCCGGCGGAAATAGCGAACTTATACAGTACGTGTCGCCCACAGAGATTTGGTTTAGAGGGGAAAAGGAGCAGACCTAATATCTAGATCCCTGGGAGACGACTATGTGGTTTAACCCATTCTGACCTGAGATCAGATTCTAAAAATGTCTTCTACATCCTGACAGTTTTCTGAAAAAGCTATGTTTCTATGTCAGTGGTTCTTCGATTTTTCAAAAATAGCAGACCTACAAGCTCGTAGCGCGCCACTCGGTGGCGCGCTATGAGCTTGTAGATCTGCTATTTTTCAATAGCTAAAGCATAACATAATGCTAACACCAAAAGGGGTTCCCGCCCAAAATGGTTTAAGTGGTTAAATAACGAGATCAATGTACAGCAGGGGCTCAGGTCATTTACATGTACAGTACGTGACTGACAGCAAGAGAGCACTTGCCAAGATAGTTTGAGTTTAACACGTGTGTGTGTGCATGCACACGTGTGAATGTTTGTGTGTCTGTGCCTGTGTGTACATGAGTGAGGGTACGTAAGAGAGCACAGCGAGATTGAGGTGCCGTGCGTGCGTGCGTGCGTGCGTGCGTGCGTGCGTGCGTGCGTGCGTGCGTGCGTGCTCTGAGGAGCTCACATTTGTTACTGTACTGAAGCTTCATTAGCCCAAACCAGATGAGGAAGTAACACTCTCTGGGTGATATCCCTGATCAAAGGGCACACATATTAGCAGATGAGAGAGAACCAGAATAGATTTTACAGTAGGAGAATGCTGTGGGGATGAGAGAGAGAGGGAGAGGGAGGGAGGGAGGGAGGGAGAAGGAGAGGTGGCAGGGGCTGAAAAGGGAGAGAGTGGTGAAAGGGAGAGAGAGTGAACTTCAAATTATGTCCATATACCCATGCTATCAATGTTTGCCTTACATTGATGGTGAGTGATGCAAGAGTAGCTCAATGTGTTCCATAATTCATGCACATTGTGATACAATAATTGGCCATGGAACAGTTGTCCAGGTCAGATTGAACTCATGCAATGACTCATTCAAGCAATTCATTGAAGGATAGAAACTGCTAAATGCAAATACAGTAGACCTTCATTGAATTCAAGGGAAATTCGAGCTTAAAATCCATGAATGGAGGTGCTCATTCATCGTTCTCTTTCTTTTGTCTCCTTCACTTCGCTTCTCTGTCTGGCAGTTTTCCCTTTTGAGGTTGCATGGTTGCCAAATGTCACCTGTTACGTATAGGCACGTCATTGCTGCTTGGATAGTGCTCAACGAATCACAGTAGGAGGAGAAGTGATTCAAATGTTCCATTGGAAGGCTCTGTCCCGCCCACCCAAATGAGTGTAGCCTATGAGTTGTATCATGATCCGAGGAATCCACGGAAAAATGTATTCGACTGTGTGACCAAAGCGGCCTGTTAACACTTTAATTGCGCCTTTTCCGGACGGACCGGCCGGAAGTTCATGATGTTGTGTAGCAGCTAACAATAGCCACAGCACTCTAGAGGCGATCGACAACAACGGGAGACAAGAATAAATCTATCGAGACTAGCGACTGGACCGCGGATCGCCGTCTAACACAGGATCTTTTTTTCAGAAAAAGACGGGATGATTTAGATCGCGATTTATGAACGTTTTAAGATTTTCGTTTTCATCACCTAAACAGGGGAGTGAGTTTTTCGATGACGGCTCACTCTTGCGCGTCACCGAGGAGGAGAGCCCAGCAGGCGCGCCTGGGCTATACAGCCAGGCGATCCGTTCTCGTATCAATAAACTTCGTCTTTTGGGCAATACTTCGTCCTGAGTGTCGGGCGTTACTAATAGAAAGGACAAAGAACTTCGTCCTGGGCGATGGGAGTGTTAAAGTCAAAGTCGTATGATTTGCCCGCATTTGGCCACATCTCTTGGAGTGCCACCATGAGGCTGATATGAAAAGGTTGAGCTTCTTCCTGGGTCTACTGGGTTTGTGCGTGCAAAGTTCCACGCCAATCGGTTAGGTGCTGGAGATTCTGTTCACAGACGGACAGACAAACAGACAGCCATATATACGCACGGGCAGAGGCGAACTTGCAGATAATAAACTAAGCGGATGTCTAAAACATGATGGGACACTGACAGACACAGTGTGTGTAAGCTAGGCTGATTATCAGACTGAAGTGTGAAGTGAGTGGGCGGGGTCTGTGATCTTCGCCAGGCCATGTGTGTAAGCTGCAGTTATATGGAAGAACTAAGAAGTACTCTTATTTCTATACTTAAGTAAAAGTATGGATACCACAATGAAGAAATACTCGTTGAGTAAAAGCTTAACACGGAGTACGACAAAACCGGCGAACACGGAGGGTTAAATGAGTACCCTAGCCTGCCAAACGCGGCTTCTCCGTGTTCCAGGGTTTACCTTCTTTAATCCATGTTTTGATCCGATTGTATCGTTAGCCACCGTTCGTTAGCACATCAACACCAAGTAGGGCCGTGGCCGTGGCCATTTTGAAGATGCGCGTGCATCCACTTCCATTCTATGGCCTCACTCAGACCTTTACAGCGTTGTATGAATGTTGTGAGTGTCATGGCCGCCCCAATGCATTTCCAATGGAGGTCACATGGTCTGTTGTATGGCTTTCAGCTGTGTTTCGACTGCGCCCCTCCCCCTCACACAACACAAATGTTGTGTCAAACCATGTGACTCCCATTGGAAATGCATTGGGGCGGCCATGACACTACACAACATTCATCCAACAAGCATACAGCAATGCAGTAAAGGTCTGAGTGAGGCCTAAGCCCTGCATTCAAAGCCCTGTATCTCAGAAACGACATTGAGGGGCCGTTTCTGGACGTTTTCAACGGCCTGTAGTAGGCGCTGTGATACTCGCGGTCGGGTTTTTCCACCACCGACCGAGAGAACAACAACCGGCCAAGACACCACACACAGCAGTTTGTAACATGCGATTGCGGACATTTGGCTCTTCAAAGTAAGTGTTACGCGCGATAAAACCCTGGCAATACGCTATTAATTAATGGCGGCGGGTTAAGTGTTTTAAGTGGTTAATGTTTTTCAAAGGAACTACAACATGCATTTTAAAACGTTTTTTTATATTTAATTTCATATTGTTTATGTCAAACGTATTTCTAATGGTTGAGCCTAAATCACCACTAACCAGTCTAGCTTCTGAAGCCGTTTTAGCTGCAGTATCACAATGTCCTGAGGCACTGATATACACATTATTTGATCATTGAGTCATTATAATACTGATGCTAGATAAACACAGTCTTGTTTCCATTTCATGCCAGCTTGGAAAATCAACAATGCATGGCGGACATTGTAAACAAAGTGGAAATGCACTTTGAAGAGTGAAGAAAGGGAGGAATTATACAAAGTAGGGTGATGCAGATGACATCACGCGTATGATCAGTTGAGCTCTTCCTGAGAGAGATTTCCCCCAAAAATCCCCTATATGATGAGAGCCTGATTGTTCAAAAGTGCTGATTTGTGGGGATAGAAAACACAGAAAAGAAATATATATATTTTTTATTGTGATTTTTTGCACATTTAAAAATAAATGTGTAACAACATCATAATGTAATTATTTGGCAACATAAACAATAGCCTAAATATAGTGGTCAGGAGGTACACGCCAGTAAAATGAAACGGGTGCTCGAACAAAATAAATTGAAAAAGGAAAAGAAAATCTGCACACCGTTTGAAAAGCTTCCAAAAAAACTCTTTATATTGGAAATACTCAAGTAGGCTAAATAAAAGAAACCCTCTAAATTGTACTCAAGTATATGTACTTGGTTACTTTCTTTCTACCACTGTTATAAGCGGTTGTTCAATATGAAGGACGAACACCACTTATCTCGAGTGACCATCTCTGTCTTCATCTTCTGCCTGGGGGGGGGGGGGGGTGTTCTGCCTCCTGAGGTCTTTGATCCACCTGTGTGTTATGTGTGTCTTCGTGCACATGCATTCGTGCGTGCATACACACGTGTGTGCGTGCGTATAGGAATCACTGAGGTTTGAAAATCCCATGCATCGCTAGCTCAGTGTTAGCACACACACACACACACACACACATGCAGACTAATCAATCTTTACCAGGATGGGGGGGACCTGTCACACACCACTCAATGTTAGTGTCTCTCTCACACACACACACACACACACACACACACACACACACACACACTGGAAAAGACATGGCTGTGGATACTGAAGTAACGCTAACCAGGACTCATTTATACCTTTTTGATTAATACAATTTTGAAGAAGCACATTTTGGGGGATAGTTTAACTTTTTACCACATTAAATGACAAGATTTTTTTTTATGAGCGACTAAATCTTAGTTTGATTAACCACTATTTTCTAACGCAAATTTGTTGATCAGGTAAAATGGCTATTTCTTTTTTAATCGTTCTTTGTTGTAATAGTATACATGTCCTATAAAATGTATACATTTATAAATTAATGACACTGGGTACAGATGACGAGCAGGCTCGTCTTAAGGCGTTTGATATCGCTATAACATTGCCTCGCTGTGTTTCATTTCTGGAACCGTTCCAGTTGCTATGCACGGTTGCTAGGGCCCCGCCCGCACTGCTTGTGCTTCTCAATAGCCATTAGCTTCTGTTTTAGGCCGCGTCTTTGCACGCTTTTTTTATCTGAAAGTAATGCACTGTCCGTTGTGTTGACCAGATCAGCGATGTTCAGAGGTCTTTTCTGATTATCCGGTGAGCGCGATGGGAACATTTTTCTAGAGCAAGGATTGGCCTTATTTTAGCTCGCTGGCATTAAGGCTAATACCTTAGCATCCAAGATGGAAGCCAAAACCAGACGCGAGTCATAGTGGAATAGCCTGAA
Organism: Electrona antarctica; assembly: GCF_951216825.1. Taxonomy (NCBI): domain Eukaryota; kingdom Metazoa; phylum Chordata; class Actinopteri; order Myctophiformes; family Myctophidae; genus Electrona; species Electrona antarctica. The sequence goes on from NC_136804.1 coordinate 1,921,395, forward strand.
AACACCCGGCTACCAAGCACCACCACTTTTGTCCACCAGATGGCAATCAATGTATTAAATTGATTAATTACATTAACTGTTGCAGCCATACTGGTATTTTACTGTATTCTTGTGAAAATTGCTAGTGGATATTGCACATAAACTATTCATATAACCCAATGTGTTGCGTAGCTTCATCACCACAATGTAATATTACTGTATATTCATGTTCTGTGTGAATGTACTCATCACACAAACATCAGTTTTGAAAAAAATACCTAATGCAAAGACCTTTGCACTGGTATTTCGTCTTTACATTGGCATTACATTGAAGGGAGAGGGGCAAGGTGGGAGCTGGAGAGAGTGAAAGTGACGTATAGAGTAAGGTAAATTTACTGTTCAGAAGATGGAGGGGGGGGGGGGGGGGGGAGTGGGGGGGGAGCCCAGACAGAGCCCAGAGCCCAGAGCCCAGCGCCCAGCCAAGCCAAGCCAAGCCATGCCAGGACAATGATTCAGCATAAAGTGAATGATGACTGATGAATAATGTATATGGGCACAGTGTAATATCAACTATAATATATACCAGAGAGAGAGAGAGAGAGTCTGCCAGCCATCACAGGAGTCAAGGTAGTCGTTTAGTCACTCAGGCAGTCGTCCTGCCAACCAGTTTATATCAATGCCACTGTGACAATGCCATCCGGAAGGGAAGTAACTGTAATATAATTAATTTTAATCCCTTTCCCAAGCTGGCGTGCTGTGAGACAAGTCCAGGTGTGCCTTGGGATTTTGCGACAAACACACATTGAGTGGACGGTGTCTATGACGCGTCCTAGACTGTGGCGCTGTCCTTGTTACCTCCCCCTCTATGACGTGTCCTAGACTGTGGCGCTGTCCTTGGTACCTCCCCCTCTATGACGCGTCCTAGACTGTGGCGCTGTCCTTGGTACCTCCCCCTCTATGACGCGTCCTAGACTGTGGCGCTGTCCTTGGTACCTCCTCCTCTATGACGCGTCGTAGACTGTGGCGCTGTCCTTGGTACCTCCCCCTCTATGACGCGTCCTAGACTGTGACGCTGTCCTTGGTACCTCCCCCTCTATGACGTGTCCTAGACTGTGGTGCTGTCCTTGGTACCTCCCCCTCTATGACGCGTCCTATAGACTTTGGCGCTGTCCTTGGTACCACCCCCTCTATGAAGCGTGCTATAGACTGTGGCGCTGTCCTTGGTACCTCCCCCTCTATGACGCGTGCTATAGACTGTGGCACTGTCCTTGGTACCTCCCCCTCTATGACGCGTACTATAGACTGTGGCGCTGTCCTTGGTACCTCCGCCTCTAGGACGCGTGCTATAGACTGTGGCGCTGTCCTTGGTACCTCCCCCTCTATGACGCGTGCTATTGACTGTGGTGCTGTCCTTGGTACCTCCCCCTCTATGAAGCGTCCGATAGACTGTGGCGCTGTCCTTGGTAACTCCCCCTCTATGACGCGTCCTATAGACTGTGGCGCTGTCCTTGTTACCTCCCCCTCTATGACGCGTCCTATAGACTGTGGCGCTGTCCTTGGTACCTCCCCCTCTATGACGCGTCCTAGACTGTGTCGCTGTCCTTGGTACCTCCCCCTCTATGACGCGTCCTAGACTGTGGCGCTGTCCTTGGTACCTCCCCCTCTATGACGCGTCCTATAGACTGTGGCACTGTCCTTGGTACCTCCCCCTCTATGTCGCGTCCTATAGACTGTGGCGTTGTCCTTGGTACCTCCCCCTCTATGACGCGTCCTATAGACTGTGGCGCTGTCCTTGGTACCTCCCCCTCTATGACGCGTGCTATAGACTGTGGCGCTGTCCTTGGCACCTTCCCCTCTATGACGCGTGCTATAGACTGTGGCGCTGTCCTTGGTGCTGAACTCTGTCTCTGTTCCACTCTGTTTCCTCATTGCTTACCTATCTGGTGGACCAGCGAGACTCCACAAACTATTTACACATTTACCAATAAAGGCAATATTATATACCCTTAAAATATATAATAATAATAATAATAATAATAATAATATATCATAAAATTCAAATAATAAATACATTTATAATAATAATAATTATTATTATTGAGTGGTGTAAACCACTCCTACAACTGGCTTTGTTATTGAGTGGTGTAAACCACTCCTACAACTGGCTTTGTTAGTTTACGTGTCTGTTCGTACCAAAAAATGAGCATGGTTGCTATGGTCAACGAATCATGTTCAACCCAGATTCGGCACAAACAAGGGACTAAATTATTTTCGCTCCTATGCCACCAAAATGTGGAACGCCCTACCAACAGTCATTAAGACATGCGAATCCCTTGACTCCTTCAAAACCGCTCTCAAAGGGCACCTACGGATGGCTGCAATTCGAAACTGGCCCCCGTAAAATCTGAATCCCCCCCCACCGCCCCCCCCCTTTTTCCCCTCACTGTATATGTTTCTTTTCCCTTTTTACCTCCATTATGATGAATTCCTGTACTGTTCTTTGTCTATATAGAAGTGTCTATTTGTACGTCTCTAAATGTTTTGATGAATTGAACATGGTGGACCCTGTTGTAAACAAGTGTAATGCTTAATTGGGTCGTCCACTCACAGTTAACAGCCTTTGTATTGAGTTTGTGCTTGAAATGTACTGTAATTCTGCAAACTGTTAATACAATTTTCAATCAATCAATCTCAGCTTTGTTAGTTTACGTGTCTGTTCGTACCAAAAAATGAGCATGGTTGCTATGGTCACCCAGTTCACACGGGTGTGATTTCATTACGTCAGGCATTACGTCAGACCACAGCTGATCAGGCTATATAATACCTTACACCACTCAGTTCACACGGGTGTGATTTTTTTTTATATTGCGTCACTATTTCAGGCATGCCATATTATACATTATGTGACATTTGTATTGTCTGAACTCACAAGTTCAGATGCATGTATATTATTATATAATTATGTTCTTAACCACTTAACCTGAAATTTATAACCTGAACTTTATATAATGAAAGACTCTTAGAACGTGTCTGTACATTTTTTTTTAAAAACCTTTTATGCCTGCAATGAGGTTGAATATCCGTGTATCTGTATAGGTTGTTCCCCATGAGGGGTTCATATTTCTATTCTGTCCGTGCAATAACTCTGCCCTGCATATTCAGGTTCTGCCTCATGAGCTCAGAGTCAAGTGAGTTGTCATGTTTGCACAGATTTGCTCTGGAGCAGCAGAGCCACGCTGCCAAATACAATGCCATAATGTCATTGTAATAAATGGTTTTCATGTCCATGATGGTGTCCTGACTGAAAAGGTCAAAAGCTCTCTCTCCCGCCACACACACACACACGCACGCACGCACGCACGCACGCACACACACACGCACGCACGCACGCTGCTCTGTGCACCGAGACACAACTCCCATACATTTCCCTGTAGGCCCAGCTCAAATATTTATTGCATGGAGAAATGCATTATACAGTCTCCTATTGGCAATAATCACCAGAACCACATTTCACCACTTGTGTTAACCCATTCAGGCCTGACGTCAAAAAAAGAAAAAAAGGTTTTCTAAATCATGACAATTTTCTGAAAGATTTGAGGCACATTTTCACGATTTTTCAAAAAATAGCAGACCTACAAGCTCATAGCGCGCCACTCGGTGGCGCGCTATGAGCTTGTAGATCTGCTATTTTTCAATAGCTAAATTATAACATAATGTTTAAAACACCAATTGGGGTTCCCGCCCAAAATGGGTTAACCCATTTAGGCCTGACGTCGAAATGAAAAACAATTCGTCTAAATCCTCCAGTTTTCTGAAATAAATATTTTCACGATTTTTCAAAAATAGCAGACCTACAAGCTCATAGCGCGCCACTCGGTGGCGCGCTATGAGCTTGTAGATCTGCTATTTTTCAATAGCTAAATTATAACATAATGTTTAAAACACCAATTGGGGTTCCCGCCCAAAATGGGTTAAATAAAAAGTAATGCTGTAATAAAGGTATCTAGATTAAATCTAAAATGCCTACAGGCAGGCAGACGGCAAAATAGCACGGGCGGGGCTGATTGCAGATATTGCCTGCAGTCACATATAACTTAGTAGAGTTAAACTGACATTGATATCTCGCTCTTATACTGTTGGAAGAGGAGTAACTTCTCCACAAGAGCAGAGGCTTTGGGTTCATCAAGTTCCAAATAACCCGAAGCCTTTTCTACAAATTGCAGCCTTATAAAGCAGTAGTTTAGGACTATTCTGATTCTAAAAACTAAATACTGAGCTAAGTTTTCTGAAAATGTTCAAATATTAATTAAAAAAAATACACAAATGTTATGCTGCCAATATACTGTACATAGCAACGAGAACACCTAAAGGGGTTCCCGTCCTGAAAGGGTAAAACACCAAAAGGGGTTCCCGTCCTGAAAGGGTAAAACACCAAAAGCGGTTAAAAAATGGCTTAAAAAAGAGACTAATCCACATTTTTACTGAGATCTGATTGCCTAATTCTGTTGTTTGATCTGTTTCAGACTCACTTCAATGACAAAAGCCACATGTCGCCTTGGCAGGCAAATCTTGTGTTTGTCTATTTGTGACTAAATTTGACTGAGAGACTACCATTGGATGAACAACGTGTTCATTTTATCCTGTATTTGTTGTTAATGCAATTTCCTTTGGATTTGACATGACAGAGGAACCATTATAACATTATAACTATGAGTATGAAAGAAGGATTTTATTGCGAGGGGCTGATTTAATGAAAAACAAGACTGGCATGTCAGTTGATAAATGAATGGAGGTCTGAAATGTGTTATTTCAGACGAGTGCAGTTCAAAGGGCTTCACAGAAAGAGCAAAAATATAACAAGAAAGAGCAAAAACATAACAAGAGAGCATCCACTACATAGTAATAACAAAAACAAAAGGAGCGACTAAAACAGGAAACGGACATGCAATGATCTAGGTAAAAGCAATGCTGAAAAGGTGTGTCTTAAGATTTCGTTTAGAAATGTCCACAGATTCAGAGAACCGTAGATCCCTTGGCAGGCTGTTCCAAAGCAACAGGGGCATAGTAGCTAAAGGCGGCTTCTCCATATATTTGTTTGTGTTTAGGGTCTCTGGAATCTCTAGGAGACCAGCAGCACTAGAGGATCTAAGGGGGTCTGCCGGGCACAGATTTAGGAATCATGTCTGAGAAATAGGACAGGTGCATTTCCCTTCAATGTTTTGAAAACAAGTATAATCATTTTAAAATCTATTCTAGAATGTATAGGCAACCAATGCAGGGACTTTAAAATCGGTGTAATGTGTGCTCTACGTTTGGTCTTTGTCAGCACGCGGGCAGCTGCGTTTTGGTCAAGTTGTAAGTTGTAACCGACCGATGTTTTTTTTTGGGTAAGCCAGACAGGAGAGCATTATAATAATCAAGCTTATTAAATAATCGAGTTTTTCGGTATCATTTTGGGACAGAAACGGTCGGACTTTGGCAATGTTTCTCAGATGGTAGAAGGATATTTTTGTGGTGTTTCTGATATGTGCCTCCATGTTCAGGTCACTGTCAAAGATAACACCAAGGTTTTTTACTTGGTCCTTGGTGTGAAGTGCTCTTGATTTAAGGTGTGCTGATAGTTTTTCCCCTCTCGGCCTTTGCCTCGACAAAAGAGCTTACAGAACCTTATACAGATCATGGCTTCCAGATAATATGGCAACCACAACCACAAAAGTTGTGGTTTTATAGATAATAGTTTCTAGAGCGTCTCATGTATCAATGTCTTCGTTATGTTTGTATTTACAAGGACTACAATGGAAATTGTGTTGTGATATTGTGTTTTATCTGTGAAAGACATCAGACCGTTAGAGGATCTCCCTGACCTTCCAGAAGACCCCAACTGCAGAACAGCAGAAGCAATGAGATCAGATTTGCATAAAAGGAGCATCTTTTTTTGCTTCTCAGTCTGGCAATCCTGGTCTCTATTCTGATTAGTCTGTGGGTGGGGCTGATCAGAGCCTTCCAATGTAAAATTCAAACCACTTCCCTTCTTATTTTGATTTGTTGAGCACTATCCAATCAGCAATGACGAGCAATGACACCTACATGTGTCGTAAGGAGAAAGACAGTGAAAAACAACAAGTCAGCTGAACGGAGTAATTAGTGTGGAGTGTACCAGCAACACATTACGTGTTACCTTAGTTCATAAAGTACCTTCTCAGTCTACAAGATTATCTGTAAACCAAACTTGATTTTTCAGATTTACATTATTGTCTCTCTCTCTCTCTCTCTCTCTCTCTCTCTCTCTCTCTCTCTCTCTCTCTCTCTCTCTCTCTCTCTCTCTCTCTCTCTCTCTCTCTCGTGCGGATGTGTGTGAGTGAGGAGCGTGGTGCGGAGTGAGGTTACGGAGTGAGTGTTTGGTCTATCTATACTCTGTCTATGCTTGCTCTTCTATCTCGCTAGTGTTGGGTTTTGCGGTTTTTGCACTGGTCTAGTGTTTAAACTGCTGTTGGTGGTTTTGTGTTTGCTGCGCGCAGACGGCTGTCGGCGTCGCCATGGCTTTCACAACTCTCACAAGGAAGCATGGTTTTAAGATCTCGCCAGCTTTCCCGTGTTCTGTAGAGGACTGTAGTTTAGCGGTCGCAAAAGTAGTCGGACCCGCTAGCGTTAAATCTGCTGCCAGGATGAATGGTGGCGTTGTGATTTTTGTCGATGGGATGAATAAAGCAAACGCTGTGATCGAGAGGGGCGTTGAGATAAAGGGCACGCTTGTGAAAGTAACGCCACTCGCAATGCCATCGAGTAAAGTGTTTCTGTCAAACGTCCCCCCATTCATTGATGATGAACTGATAGTGAGAGAGTTGACCAAGTTTGGGAAGGTGGTGTCGCCGATTAAAAAGCTCCCGTCAGGGTGTAAATCACCTGAGTTGCGACATGTTGTTTCTCACAGGAGAATGCTGTTCATGATTTTGAGAAACAGGAGTAAAGAGCTGATTACAGGCTTTAAGATCAAAGTCGACAATTTTGAATACACTTTATTTGCTACAACCGAGAATATGAAGTGCTTTGGCTGTGGGGTGGAAGGGCACTTGATAAGGTCCTGTCCAGAGAGGGTTGTTGACTCTGGCGAGGGGACAAGCAATGCTACCAGGGGGGGAGGGGGAGTAATCCCTGGGGAAAAAATGTTGAAAAGGAGATGGGAAACGTTAATGGGGATGGTACTGGGAGTGGGCAGGTGGGTGAAGATGAAGGAGTAAATGCTGAACCCGAGTTGTTGGCAGAGAATGTCAATAAAGATGGGGGGGGAACTGAGCAAACAGGTGAAGATGAAGGGGAAAAAGAAAATAGCCAGCAGGAAAACAGTGGAGGTGAAGGAGAAGTGGTAAATGCTGAACCTGTGGCTGACACAAGTTCCCAAGAGGACAGTAGTCCTCCTGTCAGTCAAGTGGAGGAGGGAGGGGCTAAAGTAGCTGACATGGAGATGGGGGCTGAGGAGGAAGGGGTGAAGGTGGTGGGGCAGAAAAGAAAGGCAAAAGGTTCAAATGGGACAAAAGCAAAAAAAGTGACCGAGGGGAAAAGAGAACTCAATTCAGACGATAGTACTTGTGGTTGGGTGAGCGATGATGAAACATGTGTAAAAAAGAAAAATGTCTATGGGGTGTCAGAAATGAAACGTTTTTTGCAGAAAACAAAAAACAAGAGACTGATCGAAGTTGAAAAGTACTTCCCAGATAGTAAGGGTTTTGTGAAGGCTGCCAGGCAAAACATGAAGTTAACAGAAGGAGTATGCTTTACCAGGCAAGAGACTTTCAGAGTGAAGAAACTGGTGCAGAGGGTTGATGCGGAATTAGAATGGTGATGGTGGTGGTGCCGCTGGGTTCCTTCTGTGCGCTGGGTCCTCTTTTGCATTTGGTTTTGTCTTTAATGGACATGATGATGAACTGGACAATGATACAGCCAGCCACTTGTGAGGTGGGCTGGCTTTGGTTGACTGGACAATGGTGGAGCGGCTGTAGCCCGCTACGAGTGCTACGTGTAGACTCTGATTCTCAGACGGACCTCTGGTTGGAAGGGCCAGGATGGACCTTCATCACAGTCCAACATCGAGGCTCACTCACAGCCTGTGTGACAGTGGTCATGGTGGAACTGTTGGATGTAGCTGGTCAAAGCTTGGTGGATGAAGGAGCAATAGCTGATCTGCTGGGGCTGATATCATCTTGCCGTGTGGGTTGTTTCCCAGAACTGTGCATCGAAAAACTGTCTATGAAAGATACTGAACATGAGAATCACAGGAGGGGAGAGGAAATGGATTTGTACTGTACTGTTGTGTTGTGTGTGTCCAGAGACGGGCTGGGTGTGGAGGAGGACTCGGTGTATAGGGGGGGTTCAGGGGCAGCAGCAGCATGTCACTGGCTGAACCCTCTGCATTGGTTTGTTGGAGCAATGGTTTTGAATATGAATAATGATTTTGTTTTGTTTCGAGCTTTATGCAAAATGCCATTGGTTCATGAATGACACGAATGTTTGACTGAAAACAAGTAAAGTGTTTGCTGTTCTTTTTTAGTTTGTAAATAAAAAGGTTTTATAAAAAGTCAAAGTCTCTCTCTCTCTCTCTCTCTCTCTCTCTCTCTCTCTCTCTCTCTCTCTCTCTCAAACATGCATGCACGCACCAAGCACAGATACTCCCAGTTGAATATAATGAGATAATAATAATCTCTGTAGCGGCGTATTGACAAAACGCTTGGCAGTGTGCACACACACACACACACACACACACACACACACACACACACACACACACACACACACACACCCCTCACGACATCAGTGAGTGATTCTGCTGGCCATGGGACAGTGTATTGAAGGCAGTCTTAGATGAGAATTCTCATGTAGATCAGATTGTTTGTTTCATGCTCTTTTCTTATTCTGTTCAGCTCCTCCAGCTAACTCACTGCTCACAACTCGCCACAGGGCTTCATGGTTGGTTAGTGTTTGTTTAGTTTTTGATAGGAATTGTCATTTGTGCTATAATATATAACTATATCATGGAACAATCTGTGCGAAACTGCAAAAAAATATAGTAAATCAATGAACCATATAAGGTCAATACTTGAGTCAATCGAGTCAATCGGTTGAAAAACACAATATAATTATGGTAAAGTTGTAAATATTACAATTTAGGCATTTAGCAGACGCTCTGAATCCAGAGCGACTTACAGTAAGCAAGAACAAAAACATGGTAATACATCATATACATGCAAATAGTCATTATGAATCATACGTAAGCTAAGAACATAGGAATATCTATACAATGAAACTATGGGTATATAATATACTATAGAGTGCTATATGTCTATATAAAATGTGCTATCTAAGTTACATAAGTTTAGCCTTTGCATACGCCTGTAAGGTCGCCGAGGCTAGGGCAAGTGCTACGGGCTAAGATGGAGTCTGAAGAGGTGGGTTTTCAGACTACGGCCGAAGTTTGGGAGTGCGTCTGCATTTCTGATTGCAACTGGAAGTGCATTCAATAGTTTTGGAGCCAGAATGGAGAAGAGTTTGGGACATGTGAACTTGTGAAGTGTGAAGTCTCTGCGTTTTTAGTGAAGGTACTTCCAGCTTCCATGCGTTGGCTGATCTGAGCGCGAGGGAGGGTTTGTATAGGGTTCAATCAGACTTGCCTCACCCTAACCCTCTTGGGTGCATGCGAGGTGCAGCATCAAGTTGCCTTCTGTAGAAGCATGAATCAAAGTAGAACATCCAGAAAGATGAAAGACCATGTAGACTTCAGAGAGAGTCCGGGTAGACTTGGAACAAGTCTATGATTAGGGCGAATAAGGAATTCTCAAAAACTACATGTTTTATATATATGGACATCATGTTGGAAGCTCTTAAATACTCTCCGGGGCTTCTTCCATCAGGCGAACCTCCTGTTGTATGTCTCACTTTAGCCAGAGAAGAAAGCTCTTTCCAGGCAAGCCTCACCAATGCTTTGTAGACAAGCATGTTCTGCTCTGTTGTACTTTATGCCTTCTACGACATCCGCTATACGGACTCTTACAGTACGTGATGCAAGACTCCACACAGAGGTCCCTCAACCCTGCATCTTTGAATGTCCTCAGATTTGAAATCACAGCATAATATTAACTATTCTTTTTCAAAGGTTAGTGGAAAATCTCTCTGAATAGATTATGTTTTAACGTTGGCAGGGAATGCGTTGTGGAATATAAACATTTCTTGTCCTTGGAGATTAAGATGATATATCTCTCGCACACATGCTCTCTCTATGGCATGCGCTCTCTCTTGGTGTGTGTGTGTGTGTGATGAGCAAAGAGCTAATCAGCCAACCTTTATGCAAATCTCTTCACTGCTATCTCAGTTACAACCAGCCCTCGCTGTCATTATTATAAAACCCTCCTCTTTTCTAATTATCCCCCCCAACTACACTACATCTCCCATAAATCTTGGGGAAAAAAGATTTCACTGAATGGCAGAAAATGAAAGACATTTTCCCATTCTTGGCTTAGATGAAAGAAGCAAAGGAGATGAAAGGAGAAAATTGAATTTGTGTTCCTAATTGATGTTTAATTGTAGTGTTTGATCGTGTCATTAACCTGTCTGTCATCCACGTCGTCATCAATTATTACCAGAAGTAAAGCGGCCATGCACTGGTACCCGACGCCATCCATCAAGGCACTTGGCTAGTTGCCCTGCATTAGCCCCGCCTCACTGCTCACTCTGTATTGGTTTGGAATCGGCGCCAAACAGCCGCTAGCCGCTCAGCCTGGCTAGTGTGCTAGTATTAGCGCTGCCCCATTATGTCCAAGGGGACTATTGCAGGTTTCGAAGGTATCAATTAGGCCATGTTTGACACAGTGGGAAGAGTACACACACTTAACATTCTAACCTTTTTCGATTTCTACAAATGCCTTCTAAATTCTGAAAAACCCTATGTCAGTGGTGCTCAATATTTCATGTCAAGGACCCCAAGAATTATCTGTATTTGGCCACCGACCCCCATCTGAAAATATGTTGTTCCAGGAACTTGCATGCTGCGCCGCAGTGCCGGCCCTGAGCAATTTGGTGCTCTAGGCAGGAATTTTCGTGATGCCCCCTTGAAAAATGACCATGGCCCCCTTGTGTTCTAAAGCACTGTTTTGTTTTTTTTGCTTGGTGGATGCCCCCCCTCCCCTCATGATGCCCTAGGCAACTGCCTGTTGTGCTTTTAATTTCCCTTGGGATTTTGTTCCAATCCTTCACCCCTGTATATTTAAATGAGCTTCTACTGTACCTACCTTATGTTTTAGGTTTGGTGGTTTAAGATCAGCTACAGTAGCCCTTGTGTTCAAACTATGGGACTGGTTAACATACGGGAAGTAATTTTTAAAATGTTTTGGGCATTATTCTTTTGAAATTGTATAGACCATTGTAACAATTGCCCTTCATGCATTAGGGAAAACCATTACTAAGGAAAAAATAACCACGGGGATCGTAGGGTTATATCTGTAGTATTTATATAGAGTTGTCACAAAATGAGAGATTGTCATAATCAACGGTGTTCAGTTGAACCAGTGCACTTGGCACAGTGCGTCTGTCCCTGTCTCTCTCCCTATGAAATAAAATAAATAAACAGGCAAACGAACTCAACCAACCAACAATAATAGGCCTATCTCACAGCCCGCTTTCCACTCCCACTTCCGGTAGATAGTGGTGTCATTTAACATTAGCATTTACACGTTTTTTTCTCTGGAGAATCTAAGTACATTTTCTAATGTAAAAATGTGACAGACCAATATTATTATGAAGCAAACAAGATGGTAAATCAGCTCGAACAGATAGAACAAACCTTACCTTGAGAAAACAAAAGTTGTAGACTTCTTAAATAACCTCTGTTAACATGTAGTGTCTATGGAGTGACGTCACGCTATCACCACTAGCCCCGAAAGGGGGCGTATTAAGGGGGCGGGGAATTTCTGTGAGATAGGCTTATTACATTCAAAAGTCAAAACCCCTCCCGCCCCAAACAAGTCCTGATGTTGTCTGTATGTCACGTTGGGTTACAACGGCAATCATAAACAATAAACACCCAAAGTCAGCGGAGCACATGTGTGCTTAAACCAAATAAATAATAGAGTCCGCGTCGTCCTCTTCTCTTAAATGAAGCGCGCGCCCGCGGTATTCAGTTCCTTTACCCAAGGGCTCCAAAGAAACGAAATGAGCGTCCACTCTAAACAGTACCCCGAACTAAATGTTCGGGGTACCCCTTAATATATGTTATCCAACGAACGTTTGGAAAGATCTCACGTTGGCTCTGACGGTCACACGCACGCCAGCGACGGTGATTCCAAACGAGGGTCGCTTCTCCAACGGCAGCAGCAAGCGCGTTGCTTTTCCGATGGACTCGACCGTTCTTCACAAAGGCTGCTCTCGTGAATAGGAAACAATTCTAATATATTCATAGTCAGCACCACACGTTACATTTCCTTTCCTAAAAAGAATAACATGAACAGGATAAACAAAGCAGAATAACATAACAATGTGCTATTGTCACACCATAATGGTGGTGGAGAGGTGTGGGCCCAGCTGACTCCCACTCCTGCTTCCAGGATGTCGCCGGCCATGTGCAGGGCCGCGGGAAGATATTTACAGTAGGAGGTGCTTAATGTCCAGTAGGGGGCGTTAGCACGCGCCGAAAAATGCGTGTGCACGCGCCTCGTGCCCCCCCCCCCCCCCCCCGCCCCCCAGCACCCCTACTTCCCTCAGCCATGGCCATCCATCCATCCATCCATCCATCTTCAACCGCTTATCCATAGTCAGGTCGCGGGGGCAACAGCTCCACCAGAGTGCTCCAGACTTCCCTCTCCAGAGCAACATTAGTGACTTCCTCCTGGGGGATTCCGAGACAGCCATGGCCATGTGTTTGTAGAAGGGTCCTATCAGGGATGGAACTAAGAATCTCTTTTTCCGCCTTCTGCTTGGAGGGGCTGCCTTAGTTGTAGTTTCATGCGAGCAGTGCCGTGTTTCTGGGCTTTCTTTGCCAGGGTCAGGGCAGCGGCCTCTCATTGGAGGCTCGGCGCGGCAATTTTCACTATAGGACTGGCAGGTGTGACACAGGGGTGAGCTTCAGGCTTTGGGCCTTGTTGGAACTCCAGGCGCTTGTCAACGAACACCTCCAGTTCCCCCTTTCGCTTCACTATAGGATACAATGCAATATGCTTTTCACTAGTGAAGAACCACATAGAGAACAGATAAGGGTTTTCACTAGTGAAGAACCACATAGAGAACAGATAAGGGTTTTCACTAGTGAAGAACCACATAGAGAACAGATAAGGGTTTTCACTGGTGAAGAACCACATAGAGAACAGATAAGGGTTTTTTATTGAAATAGAGAATGTTGTTGTTTGGGTTGGGTAGAAGCAGGGTTCAAATTGTAAACAAAATAATAATTAAAAAAAGGCAGTGGGCTTCTGTAGCTAAAAAGGCGCTAGCCCCTTCTATAAACAGCTTTTGTCCCAACACGTCTCAAGATTTGCCATTGACAATGAAAGGGGAATTCAGGTCAAATGTCCGCTAAATCTTGTACGCACACGTCTCAATATTTGCCATTGACAATGAACGGAGAAATTACATCAGAATTCCGCTAAATATTGACATCGAAGGCAAACCTTACGTCATATGTAAACGGGCAAATCGGCCAACCAATCACATGTTGATGGGAGCGCTTGGCCAATAAGGGACCACCTTATGTATGTACCTTTATGTAGCAATGTCAAATGTCCGCTAACATAAATTGATGTACGATGACAAGAGCTTAATTGAACATTTGTAAATTACACATTGACTGATTGATATTAATTAATTTTCTGAAAGAGGTAGGTAGGTAGATGGATAGATACTATAGATAGATACTGTATAGATATAGATATCATATGAATGACCAATATCGAAAGCTCTCATTATTGTCCCCCATGGGTACATGAATGCAAATGCTGCACACATATATACTGTACTGCAACTGCCTGTGAAACCAAATAATACAAAAAACAAATCAAAATAAAACCACAGAGGCACATACTGCACTGTACCAAATCACCACCACAGATTACTGTATATTGCACATCACTGCTGTCGGGGTGGACACCCCATCGTATTTTCCAGAAATTGTTACTTTTCAGGAAAAGGAATGAAACATTTTCAGACATAAGTAGCCTCACGCAACATTATTGAAATAGTTCCGGACTAGCCGTTTTCTCTAACCCATTCTGACCTGAGATCAGATTCTATAAATGTCTTCTACATCCTGACAGTTTTTTTCAAAAATAGCAGACCTACAAGCTCGTAGCGCGCCACTCGGTGGCGCGCTATGAGCTTGTAGATCTGCTATTTTTCAATAGCTAAAGCATAACATAATGCTAACACCAAAAGGGGTTCCCGCCCAAAATGGGCTAATCTGATATTGGTATATCCTAGAATGATATATCCTATACATTATGGAACAGCATTCCTCTTGCTGTCAGATCTGCCCCCTCCGTTGAGAGTTTGAAGTCTAGGCTCAAAACATTCTTATATTCGCAAGCCTTCCAGTCCCCCTGATGCTCTTGCACTTTTATACATAGGATATGTTTGCCTTGCTGCTTTTAAACTGCTCTTAACGTTTTTCTTGTCTACTGTACCATAACTATGCATCGTTTTTTGTTTTTTTTATTGCTTTATTTTACACTGGTGTATTGTATTGCACTGTATTGTAATGTTTTCTCTGACCTGTGAAGCACTTTGGTACGATGAGTCGTTTTTTAAATGTGCTATAAAAATACAATTGATTTGATTTAGAATGAGTGGTACAGGTGGAAATTTGCATAACTCCATCCCGAGTCGACCGCTTATTTTGATTGCTCGGAAATCCCTTTTTTCTGTAGATATGTCTTCTCTCTCCACAGTTGTTGCGTCCCAAATGGATGAACTTTGGATGAAACCACGGGTGAAATCTCGTTTTTGCAAGACTTCCGGAAGTAACACTGTGGAGAGTATTTAGTCATTATGAAAGACAGATAGCTACCGATTATTTATTTTATTTTATTTATTTTTTATAGCAGTGATTAAGTGATTTACCACAAAAGCCCAGAGCTGCGGAGGACTTGGGATGGTGTTATGACATCTTTCCCCCGTACTACTCCTCTTGGATATATTAGGAAGGCCTTCAATTGTTTTTCTTTAAAACAGCTGACGTTTACATTGGGGTATAGTATAGTCTATGGAGCTCATATATAGTCTGCATTGAGAAGACTAGAGCTGTGCCCATTGGGCACTGGCCTACTTGGAACGATGCAAGTTGGAAACCCAGTTATTAGCCTATGTCTGTGTCCCTTTTATACCCATATATAGAGTTATTTGCCAGGCATGTTCAGATATGTCAGAACATCATTGTGATGTCGGAACAGGCCAGCTCCATATAGGGGTGATCAGGTGTGACCCATTGGCTAATGTGGGCCCTGTCCAGAGCCTGGTCAGGGGTCCTGTCCAGAGCCTGGTCAGGGGTCCTGTCCAGAGCCTGGTCAGGGGCCTTTTGTGGCAGTTCTGGACAACCGTGGGTCCGACCGAGGGGCACTGCCCTCCCTGTGGTGGTGTGTAACGTGTGTGTTGGATTTGAAGTCGATGGGGCGAACGCTTCCCGATTTACGTGGATTACAGACGTGCCGGTACACGCGGAGCCGTGGCACATTTATAGATGGATGAGATGTTTGTTTTGACCTGAGATCAGATTCTAAAAATGTCTTCTACATCCTGACAGTTTTCTGAAAAAGCTATGTTTCTGTGTCAGTCGTTCTTCGATATTTCAAAAATAGCAGACCTACAAGCTTGTAGCACGCCACTCGGTGGCGCGCTATGAGCTTGTAGATCTGCTATTTTTCAATAGCTAAAGCATAACATAATGCTAACACCAAAAGGGGTTCCTGCCCAGAATCGGTTAAGAACAGACTGCTGCATATGAATGGAGAGGCTGGCATTCATTCCAACCCATAACCTTCATGGCAGTGTTGCTTGGAAAGTACATTTACTCAAGTACTGTTCTGAACTTGACATACTTTCACTCGACACCTCAGATGCGAATATTGTACTTTTACCGCACTGCCCTTTTTTTTAAAACTTTTGCTACGAGTTACTTTGCAGACTGTTTTTATTCATGTGAAACCCTTGTATTTCAGCGATTCGGAAATAGATCTGCAGACAGATTTTGAAATATAAGTACTCATACATAAGTGTGTGAGTACTTTTTGGTTTAGTACGAACCAATTATTGTACAGTATCAGAAATCTATGGTGTGTTGCTGTAATCAAACATGCTGTAACCCAGGGGTTCTCAACGTTTTTGGCCGGGGACCCCCGTAAATGCTTTGGCAATGTCCCGGGACCCCCGCCCCCTCCCTCCCGACCCCCAATATAAATTTGACTGCTACAATAACCTTAATAATAGAGACAATACATCATAAATAAATACTGAAACCACATTACGGAAGGTGTATGCATGTACTGTGTGTGTAGGCCTACTACAGTATGTAAACTCTTCATTTCCATTTTCCAGCCATTCAGCAAAAAAAAAAGAAAACAAATTTGGGGACCCCCCAAGATTATTTGGCGACCCCCCCGAGGGGTCGCGACCCACGGGTTGAGAACCCCTGCTGTAGCCTACAGCAAGATCATTATTGAAGTTTTTTTTTTTAAGTCACAAGACTAAAACAACCATGGTAAGAAATAAAATGAATGGAGAGGGACTACAACATTTGCAAGAAATCATTTTTACATGCATTATATACATATTTTAACATTTTGGGGGGAAGACAAATCACAGCCTGAATCTTAACACTTTATCATTCAAGAATTCTAAATATTCTAAAGCTGTACTTTTTTGAGTTGTTTGCTCTCCTTTTAAAGTCTTCCATCACCGCTTGGCACTTTTCTTGTTTCTTTAACAGTTCCCCCCCCAAATTAACAGTTTTAACACATCTGTATTTGATGTTTTGATTGTGGCATTTATTGCACAACTAAGCATACAAAATTGATAATAAATGCAGATAGAGATATTCTGATTTAAATATTAATGACATAAACCAGGTCACGCGGCTTCTCTCCACAGCCTGCGTGCTTAATCGGCTTGCCTTGAATAGCCTACAAAAGAATATGAATTAATGGGATAAAGAGTCGGATGAAGAGAGAGAGATGAGCTGATCTTTTCTCCTTGCAGGGTTCTTGGGTTCTTCAGATGTATTCTCATTCCTTTATGTGCCTCCCTGCATCCCAGAGTCATGTTTTTCAACTTCTTGCATGCAATTTCCCTCCCTCCGACCAGACATCCAGCCAGCCAGGTATCCTCCAAATGTATACAATGTATACATGTATGAACCACTTGACCATACTGTATGTTCAATCTAAAAGCTGACACACACACACACACACACACACACACACACACACACACACACACACACACACACACACACACAGACACACAGACACATAGACACACAGACACACAGACACACGCACACAAATCGCTCCATCCAGACTACTTCACACTCCCATGAGAGTGTTTGACTCCCTGATGCAATGACAGGAAACATGTTCACTGGGCTGCATGAGACCAGCAGTATACTGATTCAATCTCTGCTATATGTCTGTCTGTCTGTCTGTCTGTCTGTCTGTCTGTCTGTCTGTCTGTCTGTCTGTCTGTCTGTCTGTCTGTCATTATGGTTATAGCATACTGCATATGAGATACAAGTAATACTTCAGTTTATGACTGCAGAATGCATTCTCACAGACCCTGGATCAATTTATTCCGTAGTAATAGTGGAGCGCAGAGAGAGAGAACCCTAACTGTATAGCCTGTACGGTGGAGAAATAATGGCAGATTGCAGACTATAACAGCAGATTATGGCCTGTGTTGCAGTGTGTGTGTGTTTGTATTGTATTTGAGTCAGACACTCTTGTCAAGATGAAAACCACTTATTGCAATGATATTGTATTGTCAGTGTGTCCCTGTCCCTGTGATCATTCAAAACAAGCTGTGCATGCATGAAACAGGCTCTGAGATCACAACCCCCCCCCCCCCCCCCCCGAAGCCAGAGTAAAAAAGACAGTTATTGTCTTCACATAAACATTCCTCATAGGGCAGAACCTACATTATTTTTTTTCGTCACAGTCCTTTGAATAAAACTCCATTCGTTTTAGTCATAATGTAGTCATCTGAAATGTTTTAGTATTGGTCTAGTTTTAGTCGACTAAATACCATAAGGTTCTTGAAGGCATCGTAATGCCTGATTTTATACTTGGTTGCATGCTGAAAATAGCTGATCTAGTGCGACGCGTTGTGAGCTTGTAGATCGGCTAATTTCAGAGCGCGCAACACTCGAGCGTAACTAAACATAAAATCTTAACATTTTACTATAGCTTTTAAAAATGTCAATATATTTATTATATAATGAATATATATTTATTTATATATTCAGTTTTAGTCGATGAAATCAACACTGGATACAATACATATGGACCTGCATTGAATTACATGCTGACCTAATCATCATAATTTTCATGGATCATGGATTTCACAATGCCACGCCAGACTTTGCAATCCCCAGTTCCTGCTTACTAATGCATGTGTCCCTAGCGGTGACATCAGGGAACGACAGTTTTCTACCTCTGGTCCTGCCTCTTTGAGGCAGGACTCCAGAGAAGAAGGGAAGATATAACCTCATTGTCAGCTCTGTAGCAGTGGCCGGCAAACTGTGTTCTTCTGGATCGGACCAGTGAAGAAACACGGGGAAGGTTGCCGTCAGGTTGCTGACATAATAGTGAAGACCTAAATGCTACTATACAGGAGGACTCCCTGCCCAAAGTAGATTTTGATCACCGGACTATGACTTGTAACAGCGTGTTTCTAACATTGCAGTATTGATACTCTTCAGTAAAAAAACGTGAGTACAGTGGTCCAGGCATCTTGGCTGGCAATCCAGTCTGGCAGTGTGCTGCGGGTTCGACTCCCGATCCCGACAGGCCTTTACTGCATGTCTTCCCCCCCATCTCTCTCCCCATTTCCTGTCAGCCTACTGTCTGTCCCTCCATAAAAAAATAAAATAAAGGAGAAAGCCACAAAAAAAAAAACATTACAAAAGTATAGTTTTCCCACCTGCACTGACTGTATGGATTCTGGAAGGTCATCCATATAATGAAATATGGATGCTTGACCATCGAGCCCTACTGGGAATGGAAATGTCCGGTTTACACAGCGTATACAAACTGCTCTGATGCTCTATTAACTCATTTCACTGCAAGGGGATTCCCTGCAGGAACCACTGGGGGGATCCCTGGAGCCCACTTTGAAAACCAGTGTGTTGTAGACTGTAGATCATCAAAGAGTGAATGGGATGAAATAGAACGCCTTGATTCGGGGGGGTATGCGCGCTCCCCTGAGTAGTCATGCACTTGTGTGTGTCTTCAGTTATGTGTGTGTGTGTGTGTGTGTGTGTGTGTGTGTGTGTGTGTGTGTGTGTGTTATCAGGGGACTGACAGGAGTTCCAATCTGCTCCATTATCAGACTAACAGAATGATTAGATGCTTGGTTAGACCACACTGCCCTGCTGACAATAATGACTACATTACTACTGGGATATCACACGCACGCACGCACGCACACAACACACACACACACACACACACACACACACACACACACACACACACACACACACACACACACACACACACACACACACACACACACACACACACACACACACACACACACACACGTGTACTACAACTATATTCAATCTACATACTGTATCAGTGCGTCCTCTCTCTCTCTCTCTCTCTCTCTCTCTCTCTCTCTCTCTCTCTCTCTCTCTCTCTCTCTCTCTCTCTCTCTCTCTCTCTCTCTCTCTCTCTCTCTCTCTCTCTCTCAGTTAATCACTTCAGTTCAGTCCGATGACAAGTGGTATGAGAATTAGATTATTTTTGAGCATGGTTTGACACTAACCCCATCACAGATTAAGGATGGTTTAATATAATTGATGACTTCCAGAGCGATCCACGTACAGTGCTGCCTCTTCAAGGTAGTACGTGCTGTAGCTTCAAGGCCTTGACTCTGCTGGTGGAGCTGGCTTCTGAAATGGCAGCATGAGGAGGCACCAGCTGTAGGCAGGTTTTACCACTTCCATTCATCCATCCCTCTTCAACCGCTTATCCGTAGTCGGGTCGCGGGGGCAGCAGCTCCACCAGAGAGCTCCAGACTTCCCTCTCCAGAGCAACATTAGTGACATCCTCCTGGGGGATCCGAGACGTTCCAAGGCCAGTGAGTCGATGTGTTTCCTCCAATTGCGCCTTGGTCTGCCCCGGGGGGGTCTCCTCCCACTGGGACGTGCCTCGAGGACCTCCCTAGGGAGACGCCCGAGAGGCATCCTAACCAAATGCCCGAACCACCTAAGCTGACTCCTTTCCAGGCAAAGAAGCAGCGACTCTACTCCGAGTTTCTCTCGTGTGACTGAACTTCTCCCTTATGTGTCGTTGACCTACAGGGCTCTATATAGACCACCTGTTTCCCAAACAGTGGATCGGGACCGATTTGTGGGTCGCGGGCACATTTTTATGGGTCCCTTTAAATTTTGTTTCCTTCATTTAGTTTAGAATATTATTTCAAAACATTAACAAAAAAAATACTTTCTATGAATTTAAAACAAAACTCAATGAATTGTATCATTTCAGGAAGAAATAAGAAGTAGTGAAAATAGCCCATCCACAAGCTCTTTGTGAGCTTGTAGATCAGTTTTTTTCACTAGTTTGGGTCCCGGGGCAAACGTCCAATCTCTCTTTTGGGTCACAGGCTAAAAAGTTTGGGAACCAGTGCTGAATCCACAGGGGTGCCCTGGGCTAATAGTGTGTAGCGTGCCTTGAGCACGCGGCAGGGCTCAAGAGTGTCTTCGTGGCCTTTGTCTGTGCCCCGTGATGCTTGCTTCATCTTGTTTTAACCCATTTCGACCTGAGGACGATTCTACAAATGTCGTTCTCAAACATTTTTATGTCAAGGACCCCCAAGATTATATGTAATTGGCTGCCGACCCCTATCTGAATATATGTAGTTCCAGGTACCCCCAGAAGCAAAGATTTGAGCTAAAAACGTTTTCTCTGAAATAATATAAAGATTTGCACCACATTTTCACGGTTTTTCAAAAATAGCAGACCTACAAGCGTAGCGTGGCACTCGGTGCCTCGCTATGAGCTTGTAGATCTGCTATTCTTCAATAGCTAAAGTATAAAAGAATGCTTAAAACACCAAAAGGGGTTCCCGCCCAAAATGGGTTAAGATTGATTTTATGCACACACAGTGAAATGATCGGTGTTAAACTAACAGTCAGGTGCAGTGAATTAGCAAAACGAATCACTACAAATGTATTAAAGTCCAAATGTCATTTTGATGTAAATCCAATAACGCACCACAAAGAAGTCGATAAGTGAGTTTTAGATTGCAATAAACTTGTAAGACACCAGGTGAGCACATAAACGCACGCAGCGCACGCACGCAGCACACGCACGCACGCACGCACGCACGCACGCACGCACGCACGCAGCGCGCGCACGCACGCAGCGCACGCACGCATGGGGACGGCATGTGCGCACAGCCTTCATCTAAACCAAACATCACACACAGAGCATGCGCGCAGCCGGCCCGGCAGGCTGATATAAACGTGTATTGGATTTCATTCTGTGGAGCCCATTAATTCCTTACAGGCGCTGATATTGACTGAAGGGCCTCGGCTCTTGTTAATTCAACTCAGACACAGTCTGATTTAGTTAGGGCTGCCTGAAGGTTGCTGCTGAGAGAGAGAGAGAGAGAGAGAGAGAGAGAGAGAGAGAGAGAGAGAGAGAGAGAGAGAGAGAGAGAGAGAGAGGAGAGAGAGAGAGAGAGAGAGAGAGAGAGAGAGGAGAGAGAGAGAGAGAGAGAGGAGAGAGAGAGAGAGAGAGAGAGAGAGAGAGAGGAGAGAGAGAGAGAGGAGAGAGAGGAGAGAGAGAGAGAGAGACGCACGTCTTAAGCTATGCGCAGCTTATTTTCCGAGTTTTTAAACAGCTGGTGGATGGAAATTAAGCTCCACCTCCGCGGAAGTCGTCCGCGGAGGAGAGCGTTTCCGGGAATCTGGCCGTCGCGCAAGTCTTCCGCGGAAGTGGAGCTTCTTTTCATCCACCAGCTGTCTAAAAACTCGGAAAATAAGCTGCGCACAGCCGAGAACGTGCGCGGCTCTTTAGATAGTGTGGCAGCACCTAGAGAGAGAGAGAGGTCTCAGTAATGTTTCTGCAGCAAGGAGCCTTCTTTCCTCCCCACTGTAAGGTTGATAGCTTATTGTTAGCGCTTGCATAAACAGTCCGTTTCTATTAGGGAGTATGTGTGTTGTGTTTCTATTAGGGAGTATGTGTGTTGTGTTTCTATTAGGGAGTATGTGTGTTGTGTTCTATTAGGGAGTATGTGTGTTGTGTTCTATTAGAGAGTATGTGTGTTGTGTTTCTATTAGGGAGTATGTTGTGTTGTGTTTCTATTAGGGAGTGTGTGTGTTGTGTTTCTATTAGGGAGTATGTGTGTTGTGTTTCTATTAGGGAGTATGTGTGTTGTGTTTCTATTAGGGAGTATGTGTGTTGTGTTTCTATTAGGGAGTATGTGTGTTGTGTTTCTATAAGGGAGTATGTGTGTTGTGTTTCTATTAGGGAGTATGTGTGTTGTGTTTCTATTAGGGAGTGTGTGTGTTGTGTTTCTATTAGGGAGTATGTGTGTTGTGTTTCTATTAGGGAGTATGTGTGTTGTGTTTCTATTAGGGAGTGTGTGTGTTGTGTTTCTATTAGGGAGTATGTGTGTTGTGTTTCTATTAGGGAGTATGTGTGTTGTGTTTCTATTAGGGAGTATGTGTGTTGTGTTTCTATTAGGGAGTATGTGTGTTGTGTTTCTATTAGGGAGTGTGTGTGTTGTGTTCTATTAGGGAGTATGTGTGTTGTGTTTCTATTAGGGAGTATGTGTGTTGTGTTTCTATATATGTGTGTTGTGTTCTATTAGGCCTCATTCACACGTACCAAACACCAATCAAGCAATGTTTGGTCGTTTTTTTTTGTTTTTTTGGGCCACCACAATGCTTTTCCAATAGGAGTCACATGGTTTGATCAAACATTTGTGTTTGATCGCTGATTAATGATTGCTCCCCCCTCATCAAACAAAAATGTTTGGTCAAACCATGTGACTCCCATTGAAAATGAATTGGAGCAGCAATCAAAAAGCAATCAGGCATCACACACGGACCAAACATTTGTTGTGTAGGTGTGAACTAGGCCTTAGGGAGTATGTGTGTTGTGTTCTATTAGGGAGTATGTGTGTTGTGTTCTATTAGGGAGAATGTGTGTTGTGTTCTATTAGAGAGTATGTGTGTTGTGTTTCTATTAGGGAGTATGTGTGTTGTGTTTCTATTAGGGAGTATGTGTGTTGTGTTCTATTAGGGAGTATGTGTGTTGTGTTCTATTAGAGAGTATGTGTGTTGTGTTTCTATTAGGGAGTATGTGTGTTGTGTTTCTATTAGGGAGTATGTGTGTTGTGTTTCTATTAGGGAGTATGTGTGTTGTGTTTCTATTAGGGAGTATGTGTGTTGTGTTTCTATTAGGGAGTGTGTGTGTTGTGTTCTATTAGGGAGTGTTTGTGTTGTGTTTCTATTAGGGAGTATGTGTGTTGTGTTCTATTAGGGAGTACAGTATGTGTGTTGTGTTTCTATTAGGGAGTATGTGTGTTGTGTTCTATTAGGGGAGTATGTGTGTTGTGTTTCTATTAGGGAGTATGTGTGTTGTGTTCTATTAGGGAGTATGTGTGTTGTGTTTCTATTAGGGAGTATGTGTGTTGTGTTTCTATTAGGGAGTATGTGTGTTGTGTTTCTATTAGGGAGTATGTGTGTTGTGTTTCTATTAGGGAGGTGTTGTGTTCTATTAGGGAGTATGTGTGTTGTGTTTCTATTAGGGAGTATGTGTGTTGTGTTCTATTAGGGAGTACAGTATGTGTGTTGTGTTTCTATTAGGGAGTATGTGTGTTGTGTTCTATTAGGGAGTATGTGTGTTGTGTTTATATTAGGG
This sequence comes from Electrona antarctica, assembly GCF_951216825.1. Classification (NCBI taxonomy): domain Eukaryota; kingdom Metazoa; phylum Chordata; class Actinopteri; order Myctophiformes; family Myctophidae; genus Electrona; species Electrona antarctica. The sequence goes on from NC_136804.1 coordinate 1,945,493, forward strand.
AGTATGTGTGTTGTGTTCTATTAGGGAGTATGTGTGTTGTGTTTCTATTAGGGAGTATGTGTGTTGTGTTTCTATTAGGGAGTATGTGTGTTGTGTTTCTATTAGGGAGTATGTGTGTTGTGTTTCTATTAGGGAGGTGTTGTGTTCTATTAGGGAGTATGTGTGTTGTGTTTCTATTAGGGAGTATGTGTGTTGTGTTCTATTAGGGAGTACAGTATGTGTGTTGTGTTTCTATTAGGGAGTATGTGTGTTGTGTTCTATTAGGGAGTATGTGTGTTGTGTTTCTATTAGGGAGTATGTGTGTTGTGTTTCTATTAGGGAGTATGTGTGTTGTGTTCTATTAGGGAGTATGTGTGTTGTGTTTCTATTAGGGAGTATGTGTGTTGTGTTTCTATTAGGGAGTATGTGTGTTGTGTTTCTATTAGGGAGTATGTGTGTTGTGTTCTATTAGGGAGTATGTGTGTTGTGTTCTATTAGGGAGTATGTGTGTTGTGTTCTATTAGGGAGTATGTGTGTTGTGTTTCTATTAGGGAGTATGTGTGTTGTGTTTCTATTAGGGAGTATGTGTGTTGTGTTTCTATTAGGGAGTATGTGTGTTGTGTTCTATTAGGTAGTATGTGTGTTGTGTATCTATTAGGGAGTATGTGTGTTGTGTTTCTATTAGGGAGTATGTGTGTTGTGTTTCTATTAGGGAGTATGTGTGTTGTGTACACACATTAATTTGCAGGTTGTTGTTCTTGTTTAAGTGCAACTCAGGGTGAAGAAAACTCAACAGACTGAAATCAATCGCAATCAATTTGTATACAATTATGAATCAATTAGGTTTTGTTAATGCATGTTAACTGTTCAGTCACACAGAAATTGGCATGGTTGAAACTGCCAGTGGTACACAGCTATTTTAATTAAGTAAAAATAGCAATACCACAATATAAAAGAATACAATACAATCTGAAACTTGAGTAAACTATTGGCACCAAAATAAATAGACATAACACAGGGCTAAAGTGGTTAGTGTGTGTTTTTATAATACAATATGTAAGTACAATATTTGCCTATACTTAACCCATTCTGGGCGGGAACCCCTTTTGGTGTTATAACCCTTCTGGACGGGAACCCCTCTTGGGGTTCTGTTTAGTATGTACAGTATTCAGAAATTGAAAATATTTGATGCTGCTATATAAATATTTGAAGTTTTTCAGAAAACTTAGGTCAGGATTTAGAAGGCATTTTAGAATCGGCGTCAGGCCAAAATGGGTTAACCCATTCTGGGCGGGAACCCCTTTTGGTGTTTTAAACATTATGTTATAATTTAGCTATTTTTGAAAAATCGTGAAAATATTTATTTCAGAAAACTGGAGGATTTTTACATTTCGAGGTCGGGCCTAAATGGGTTAAGTACAGTAGCTGCTGAGTAAATGTACTTGGTTACACCATTGGAAACCACATTTATGACGATGTCTCTCTCTCTCTCTCTCTCTCTCCCCGTCCCCAGGTCTAGAGAAGGTGGGCCGTGACTCCAGCTATGAGCAGGAGGGTAAGGTCCAGTTTGTGATGGACGCCGTGTACTCCATGGCCCACGCCTTGCACCACATGCACCGCGAGCTGTGCTACGGCTACCCTGGCATGTGTCCCCGCATGGCCGACAACATGGACGGCAAGGAGCTGCTCAGCCACATCCGAGCCGTCAGCTTCAACGGTGAGTCGCCCGCGCGCGCCGTCGACGACGACGAGGTTTATGGCGGATATACGTCAAATGGAAAGGCCCAAAATGGCAACGATTAAGGAAAACCATCATGCTGGCTTCTTTTGTACTTTCAACATTTTTGATTCTGTACGTACGCACGCACGCACGCACGCACGCACGCACGCACGCACGCACGCACGCACGCACGCACGCACGCACGCACGCACGCACGCACGCACGCACGCACGCACCCCTTCATCTTCCCCTCATACGTTCTCCTCATCCCATCCTCTGTTTTGTTTCCCCTCATCCCATCCTCTGCTTCTTCTCATATCTCGTCCATTGTTTTCTTTCTTTCCTGCAGTGTTTTCCAGTTCCAACAGCAGCAACAACAGTACGTAGGGTTCAAATCCTATAACGAAAAGCTCACATTTCTACTAACGGGTGTGCAAACGCAGCTAGATTTTAAGCTTCAGTAGCAATTCTGTCTATTGCCGAAGGGGGGGGGGGGGGGGGCATTGATTGCGAACCAACATTAAACTAACAATAAAGAGACAATATGACGTAATGAGGTACATTATGACATATTTTCCCTTCATTGTCAATGGCGTTTTCCAAAAACAAACATTGAACTAAAGACAAACATTAACCCATCTGCTGCCACCTGGTGGACGCAGAGCCAACCGCAGACTGCCGAGCCGTTTGTAGTGTGACACCTGCTGGATTCACATCCTGTTTGGGCGGCCATCTTAGATGCTAAATAAATGGCGTCAATGCTAGTGAGCTAAAATGAAGCCATCCTTTCTCTAGAAAGCGGCAATGTTCCCATCTAGATCACCGGATAATCAGCAAAAGACCTCCGAACATCGCGCATTTTATCCAAACCATGGAGAGCTCCGTAGATTTCGAGTTATTCAGCTTTTTAGTCAGCCTGTATAAAGGGAGGTGAACGGCAGCCCGGTTGCGCAATCCGTCTAGGATTGCCCCCCCCCCGTCCCCCCCCCCCCCCCCCCCCCCCGTCAGGAGCAGTTAATTTGTGCGCCCCTCAAATAAAGGTTTATTATGTAGATGAATGGGAATGAGGGCAGGCAGGCAGGGCAGAGGGTAGAGACGAAACGGTGGAGGGCTGAGTTGGACTGAGACGGATGATGGATGGCAAGGTCGAGCTGAGCGTGGCTGGCCTAGCCAGATTAGGTTGGGAGGGTTGGCAGGTGAGGTGAACAGGCATAGCGGCAGGCAGGCATGCAGGCAGGCAGGCAGGCAGGCAGGCAGGCAGGCAGGATGTATTGGTTTGTGGATTTATTTACATGTACAGACAGACAGACAGACAAGCTAATGAGTAGAGGCAGATGTGAGGTGAATGAACCACATTCAGGAGGGATCCCTTGTGAACGTGTTGATAGATTGGCTATTTTCGGCACCCGTGTAACACATCTGTGTCAGAAGCCAACCCATCTTCAGACGCATCCAGTATGAAGTGTGACTGTGCTTGAGTATAAAGGCACAGTACTATAGAGGGTATGCGCATGCTTAAAGTGAATGGCACATCGAGTGGCAAAGTGAGTTTAATGTTGTTTAATGCAAACAGATATGACTTTTCTGTGTGGATGTATGGGCTGTCAAGGCCAGAAAGTAGTTTTTGCCACTCAGTAGGTGTTCCTGCATAACTACCTGGTTTGATGATGATGTCACGCGCATACACTCTATTAGGAGAGGACCCTAAATCGACAACGAAGATAAAGAACAGGTTCTTGCACCGACATTTAGTATATAGATACATGTTTTCAATCGCAACTGAATGAGACTCATCATGTTTTAAGTGTGACAAAGTGTGAAGTTACCATAGCAGTGCCTATAAGCTATGGGCTGGATTTGGCCTCCATTGCCTGTGTGGTCAAATCCCTGTGTATAATAACACCGAGGTTCTTTGAAAAGCACGTGTTATGATAGTTAAGACAAGCTTTCTTGGCTGTGGACTGTTGACTAAATACTAGTGCTTCATTACTTAACAGATTGGGCCAGTAATCCCGCAGTGCTTATCTACCCTTTGGAGTAGATGCATGGTGAAAACACAGCTAATCTCTTTTAACAGAAGAGTGGGTGTGTGTGTTTATATGAACTGCTTGCTGCTTGCCTTTACATTTCAAGGACTTGTGTTATCTTATCTGCGTCATTTCTTTATTCATTCATTTCTTCATTCATTCATTTCTTCATTTCCTTTTAAATAACATCAACAGCCCTCGTTTGAATGATACCGTTTTCTCCGAGAGAGGAGGGGAGGGGAGGGGAGGGGAGGGGAGGAGGGGAGAGGAGAGGAGAGGAGGGGAGGGGAGGGGAGGGGAATAAAGTTTGTTTGTACAGTATGTCTGGGTGAGGAGTTCTGCATCTGAATGTATCTTTGTGTGTGTGTGCATGCGTGTGATTGTGCCTGCCTGTCATGCTTTGGGCCGCAAGGTGGCCATTGTCATTTTTTAGCTTTTTGCAGATTATGAAAGTATACAGAATATAAACTTTTAAGTGATCTGTCATTTATTGAAATTGGAAAATATTTGAAGAATATATGGTCATTTGAATCTGGTTTAACAACATTGATTTGATTTGATTGTTCTGATACGGTAGCTAATTAATGTTGCTGCTATTACAATTACCATTACTATTTAGGCATTTAGCAGACACTCTTGATCCAGAGCGACTTACAGTAATAAACAAAAACATGGTAATACATCATATACATAAAAATAGTCATCATGAATCATACGTAAGCTAAGAACAGTGGAATATCTATATAATGAAACTGAGTATAATGCTATCTACGTTACATAAGTTGAGCCTTTGCATCTGCCTGTTAGGTCGTCGAGGCTAGGGCAAGAGCTACGGGAAGTGCTATGGGCTAAGATGGAGTCTGAAGAGGTGGGTTTCCAGACTATGGTGGAAGATTGGGAGTGAGGCTGCAGTTCTGATTGCAATGGGAAGTGCAGGGAAGTGCATTCCATAGTTTTGGAGCCAGAAGGGAGAAGAGTTTGGGACGTGTGGATCATTGTCCCGGTGTTTTTAGCAAAGGTACTGTACTTCCAGCCTCCCTGCGTCGGCTGATCTGAGTGCGCGGGAGGGTTTGTGTACTAGGGTTCGATCAGACTTGTAAGATATGGGGGTGCCATACCTTTGGTTGCTTTGAATGCCAGCATCAGAGTTTTTGTACTCTGGACTCTGTACCCAATGGAGGGAGCGGAGAAGGTGGGAGACATGTGATAATTTTGGCTGGTTGAAGACCAAGGGAGTTTCTGCATTTTGGATCATTTGGAGAGGCTTAACCGTCTGCCCGCCGGACAGATGGAACACGAGAACCTACTTTTGTCTCGTTCTCCGCCGAATGCGACATTCTCGGGTTTGAATTGTTTAATCCATTTTTTGATCCGTTTCGATCGCTAGCTAGATGTTGCTACCGCAACAACACTCTGGGACACAAACACACAATGGCCGCGGCCATTTTGAAGATGCGCGCGCATCCACTTGCATTGTCCGCCCTGTCTTCAGAGGCCTGTATCTCGGAAGGGACATTGAGGGGGCAGATTTGGCCCAGACGAGCGTTTTCAACGGCCTGTAGCAGGCGCTGTGATACTCGCGGTCCACTTTTTCCACCGCCAAACGAGACGACAACAACAACCAGTGATGACAAAACACACGGAATTTTTTCATAGTAACATGCGATTACGGATATTTGGTTATTCAAAGTAAGTGTTACGCGTGATAAAACCTTGGCAGTACCTTATCGAGGGATTAATTAATGGTGGCGGGTAAAGTATTTTAAGTGCGGATGCGCGTAGACCATGCAGTAAGGAGGGAGTTACAATAGTCAAGTTTTGATATGACTGATGTCTGGATAAGGAGGAGTGTAAACCTCACTTACGCTGCAACGTGAGCTTTGAATGAGTGCTGACTGTCCAGGACAACACCAAGGTTCTTGGCTGTTGGAACCGAAGTTACCAAGGCGTTGTCTATGGAAATAGTTAGCTCCTGCACAGGGCAGCACTTAGCTGGGAAGAAGAGAAGCTCATTCTTGTCTGGGTTCAGCTTGAGGTGGTTAGAAGACATCCACTGTGAGATGTCAGCCAGGCATGCAGTGATGCGCTCTTCCACCTGAGTACTGTAGCACAGGGGGGGTGGTTAGAAACAGTTGAGTGTCATCGGCGTAGCGCAGTCACATGGTCCTCCCCCCCCCCCCCCCCCTCATTGCAAGACCTGCAATGCACCATCATCTGACTGTGTTCGTTAACTGTATTGATATGAGAGTACACTTTTTCCACTTTTTTTTTTAAACACTGAGGATTTTACTGTGTGAATGATGGTGAGAGACACTGAAGCTTTTTTATTTCATTTTGTTTTTACATAATCCTTAAACTCCCTGAGGCTCTCTAGTGCTTTAGAACATCGCAGTCATTCTCCTTCATGTTTGTCCTTCTGTTTCGTGTCTGCTGTCCATCTGTCAGCCTGTGTGCATGGTTCATAGATCTATATTTTAATGGATCTAAGCGGATAACGATCCCTAAATGTACTTCAAGTGTGTGTGTGTGTGTGTGTGTGTGTGTGTGTGTGTGTGTGTGTGTGTGTGTGTGTGTGTGTGTGTGTGTGTGTGTGTGTGTGTGTGTGTGTGTGTGTGTGTGTGTGTGTGTGTGTGTGTGTGTGTGTGTGTGTGTCTCTCTCTCTCTCCTTGGTGTAAGACCTTGCTTACTGTACCACAGAAATGAGTTAATGATTTTTGATCAGAAACTCTGAGGCCATTTTTCTTCTGCACTGAGTCGGAAAGACGGTTCATGTGTAATTTGTCAAATCAGTTTGGAGGTTTCAGCCTAAGGGTGACACTAGACTAGAGGACAGTACATCAGTACGCTTCATCTGCCTATTAGATTTTGAAAGGTCTTACGGGGACATTTTTGTCTCAGGGTGGGGCTTGATAAGGAAAAGCCATGTGTAAATGGTTGGTGTCAGTACTCTATTTGGAGCATGAATGCGATGTTGTGTGCAAGAGATCATTGCAGCCTAATGGCTGGCGGATAGTCTGCACCACATGGCATCAACATGGCGTCTGTTTACATCGACGTGAGCCTGTGGCAAATCACTAGCCAGGTTTACATCCATTTTTCTACCTCCTAAGTACTGTAGTACTGTAATAACATTGTAATAATATTAATAATAATAATATAAATAATAATATACAGGTACAACGAGTACCTGTAGTATAACGAGTACGAATAAATATGACCAAATTTGACTGAGGGACTGCCATTGGATTTTTTTGAATTTTCGTTTTTTCATGAGATATGAAAGCAGGGAATCATAGCTTCAACTTGACATTGGTTGTTCAGTTTGACCCACCAGTTTTGGAGATATGGCTTATAGAGTCATGTCTTGCAGAAAACAGCGAGTTGAGAAAACGGACTTGAAAAGTTCACTTCTGTGGACTCTACATTATACCTAGCTACATGAATAAGCATTTATTTCATATTTACATGTCAATTCCAGCTCTGAAACTTATTTCAGACATGCTCTAGTATGTGAAGAGTCTGCCTGTGCTATTAACTCATTTTGAGTTAGTTTTTCTTGTCTGGTGAAAAGCTGGAATTTGCGAGATGGCAGGCTCTCAGTCAAATCTGGTCACAAATGAGTACAACGAAACCATTACCTGTCTACTGCAATCATTATACAATTAACTCACCCATTGCCGATCGTCTTTTGACGTCTTTTGCTCCTATATGGCTTTAATCGGCGAGATGGTCTTTTGACGTATTTAGTATTTAGTGTAGTACACTTGTATAAGTAAATGACTCCTGGTTTCATAGTGTGTAGTCCATCACCTTCACTTATTGTTGCCACTAGTTCACAAAGCTGAAGTTTTGGGTGACCTCATGTACTTCATACTGCGGCCCTCGCACATGGCCCAGTTGGAGCTACTGTATATAGTGTGATTTTATTTTGAGACGTTGAATTATTGTTCTCTGCCGCAGAAAGAACACCCCCCCCCCCCCCCCCCCCCACACACACACACACACACACACACACACACACAGACACTCAACACACACACACTTTGCAGTAGCGCAAGCGCACACCGTTTACTTCTCGCCAGGATCGTTTTCATGTCTGGAGCGACGCGGTACAAAGTCACAAATGGCATTCGAACTGGCTGAAGATCCACCAAGGACGGCTCTCCTGGATTCCGACTCATGGAGGTTTGAAAATCCTCCTTTGAACCGAGGTAAACTGAGATCGGATTTAACGTCCCATAGCTGGTGGTGACGGAGGCGTTGCATAGCAACCGGATCAATGTTAAAAGCTGCCGTTATATACATGGAGTATACGTTATATACATAAATAACGTCCCCTAGCTGGTACGTATATATACTGACATGGGAGAGAAGTAATTAAAGTGTGTGTGTGTGTGTGTGTGTGTGTGTGTGTGTGTGTGTGTGTGTGTGTGTGTGTGTGTGTGTGTGTGTGTGTGTGTGTGTGTGTGTGTGTGTGTGTGTGTGTGTGTGCGCGCTTGTCCCTTGTGTGTGTGTGTGCGCTTGTCCCTTGTGTGTGTGTGTGTGCGCTTGTCCCTTGTGTGTGTGTGTGGGGTGCGCAGCGCGCGCTTGTCCCTTGTGTGTGCAGCGTTCGCTTGTCCCTTGTGTGTGCGCGCTTGTCCCTTGTGTGAGGTGGTGTGTGTGTGCGCGCGCTTGTCCCTTGTGTGACGTTGTGTGTGGGTCCATCATTAGTGTGTAGACAGTGGCAGGTTATCTGTCCTGCAGGGGAACAAGATGGACATCGCCATAGGAACCATTCTATGGAATCAGGACAGACTCATAATTATCCGTATCCGTATAAACAGATTTGTACTCGTATAGGCAATTCGTAACAAACAGTATGCAAGTGTAAATCAGATTTGTATCTGTAATGTACAATTCGTAACTCTTATTCTCAGATTCGTAATTCAAATGTTCACTTCTGTGTCTCAAATAACCACTTTCGTGTCTCAAATACCCACATCTGTGTGTCAACTTATACATTTTAGAAGGATATTTATTTGTGACTCTCCACTGAATTTTGTGAGTAATTATGAGACTCTTTTACCACGCTGTTAGTCATATGATTTGTAACTTGTAAGAAATAAAATCACCTATGCACGCACCAGATTTGTACTCGTATAGGCAATTTGTAACAAACAGTATGCAAGTGTAAATCAGATTTGTATCTGTAAGGTACAATTCGTAACTCTTATTCTCAGATTCGTAATTCAAATTTTCATGTATGTGTCTCAAATACCCACTTTCGTGTCTCAAATACCCACATCTGTGTGTCAACTTATGCATTTTAGAAGGAGATTTATTTGTGACTCTCCACTGATTTTTGTGCGTAATTATGAGACTCTTTTACCTCGCTGTTTGTCACATGATTTGTAACTTGTAAAAAATATAATCACCTATGCTAGAGTCATTTGTATTTGTATCTCACATTTGTGTGTCAACTTAACTCAAATTTAGCTGTTAATTTGCACGGATGTGTGTGAGTATTTTTGAGACTGAGAGAACAGTCTCATAATTATCTGTATCTGTAACAACAGATTTGTACTTGTGAAGTGCAATTCGTAACTCTAATTGTCAGATGTATCGCAAATCTTAACATTTGTAATTCAACTTAGAAATTCTAAACGCAAATGTAGCTGTTAATGTCCACGGATGTGTGTGGCAATTTTGAGACTATTGTACCGTGGTGATTTAACACCAATCTGTGACTTGTGTAGGGAGCAGTACCGAGTACCTCCAGTAGATGGCGGTGTGGGTACCAGATCTTCGGCTCTGTATAATTAGCTAGGATTAGACTTCCTGTTTACTTCCGGGTTGGGAGCTAGCTAGGATAAGGCCTTCAGAATAAGAGGTTAAGACCTCGTAATTAATGTGTTCTTTTAAATGTCATACATTTATTTAAAAAAAATGCATTTATGATATGTCTTTTTAAAATGCGTATACTAGAGTACTTATATGTGCCCTAAATGTTTTACCGATTTAAAATGGCTATCCTATTAAATTGGACACTTTGCAGTCTTGGCACATTTTCCTATACCCTTGTACTGTGGAGCAGCGTCACCTATTTCAGGGGTGGGCAACTTTGATGGTGGAGAGGGCCACTATATTTCCACAATCACTCCAGACGGCCACACTGCATACATACAGGTCAGAGCAAAAATAGCCAATCTACAAGCTCAAAACGCAGTGTGGCACGTTTTGAGCTTGTAGATCAGCTATTTTTTGCTATTTTAATTGAAATCCTGAATATTTTTCAATTTTTTAATTGTAAAGCTGAAAAGTAACATAAAAGGGGTGACCTCCTCTACAACACCACACCCTCCGCTAAGCGGGAGAGGTGTAAAATAAAAGGTTACCAGGCCCCCAGTGGGCTCAGGTCAAAAACGTTTCCAGACTAGAGTGGACGCTGGACAAAATACTTTTTACACCTCTCCCACTTAGCGGAGGGTGTGGTGTTATAGAGGAGGTCTCCCCGAACGCGTGCATATGTCAGACCTGTTGATACGAAGAGCCGTTTTTGGTCCAGCATCCACTCTGGTCTGGAAATGGCACACTTTTGACCTCTGAGCCCACTGGGGGCCTGGTAACTTTTTATTTTACACCTCTCCCGCTTAGCGGATGGTGTGGTGTTGTAGAGGAAAAAATATTCAGGATTTCAATTCAAATAGTATTATTAAGTATTATTAAGTACGAGGTCTTAACCTCTTATACTGACCATTCTGACCATATTCTGTCCAATTTAATGGGATAGCCATTTTAAATCGGTAAAAACATTTTAGGGCACAGTACTCTAGTATACGCATTTTAAAAAGACATATCATAAATGCATTTTTTTTAAAATACATGTATGACATTAAAAAGAACACATTAATTACGAGGTCTTAACCTCTTATTCTGAAGGCCTTATCCTAGCTAGCTCCCAACCCGGAAGTAAACAGGAAGTGTAATCCTAGCTAATTATACAGAGCCGAAGATCTGGTACCCACACCGCCATCTACTGGAGGTACTCGGTACTGCTCCCTACACAAGTCACAGATTGGTGTGAAATCACCACGGTACAATAGTCTCAAAATTGCCACACACATCCGTGGACATTAACAGCTACATTTGCGTTTAGAATTTCTAAGTTGAATTACAAATGTTAAGATTTGAGATACATCTGACAATTAGAGTTACGAATTGCACTTCACAAGTACAAATCTGTTGTTACAGATACAGATAATTATGAGACTATTCTCTCAGTCTCAAAAATACTCACACACATCCGTGCAAATTAACAGCTAAATTTGAGTTAAGTTGACACACAAATGTGAGTTACAAATACAAATGACTCTGCGTGCATAGGTGATTTTATTTTTTACAAGTTACAAATCATGTGACAAACAGCGGGGTAAAAGAGTCTCATAATTACGCACAAAATCAGTGGAGAGTCACAAATAAATCTCCTTCTAAAATGCATAAGTTGATACACAGATGTGGGTATTTGAGACACATACATGAAAATTTGAATTACGAATCTGAGAATAAGAGTTACGAATTGTACATTACAGATACAAATCTGATTTACACTTGCATACTGTTTGTTACGAATTGCCTATACGAGTACAAATCTGGTGCGTGCATAGGTGATTTTATTTCTTACAAGTTACAAATCATTATGACTAACAGCGAGGTAAAAGAGTCTCATAATTACTCACAAAATTCAGTGGAGAGTCACAAATAAATCTCCTTCTAAAATGTATAAGTTGACACACAGATGTGGGTATTTGAGACACGAAAGTGGTTATTTGAGACACAGAAGTGAACATTTGAATTACGAATCTGAGAATAAGAGTTACGAATTGTACATTACAGATACAAATCTGATTTACACTTGCATACTGTTTGTTACGAATTGCCTATACGAGTACAAATCTGTTTATACGGATACGGATAATTATGAGTCTGTCCTGATTCCATACATTCAACACTAATTAGACAAGCTGGACAAACTTTATCTGCACTCTATGACCTTGAGCAGACAGACAGACAGAACTTATTAACACTGTAGAGAGAGAGAGAGGTGGGATGATGGAGGGACTCAAAGACTGAGATGGAGAGAGAAAGGGGTGTGTGTGTGTGTGTGTGTGGTCTCGCGAGATGTCTGGCGGTGTGACTTTGACCTTTTTACAGCTGATATGACCTTGAAGCTCCCATACAGAGAGAGAGAATCACATTCACCACAGGAAACTAACGGAGCAGCTAATTGTTTTTAATGAATCATATGAATGCAAACACTGCAATAGAGCAGAGGTTCTCAACGTTTTTGGCCGGGGACCCCCGGACATGCTTTGGCAATGTCTCGGGACCCCCGCCCCGCCCCCTCCCGACCCCCAATATAAATTGACTGCTACAATAACCTTAAACCATTTTGGGCGGGAACCCCTTTTGGTGTTTTAAGCATTGTTATAATTTAGCTATTGAAAAATAGCAGATCTACAAGCTCATAGCGCGCCACCGAGTGGCGCGCTACGAGCTTGTAGGTCTGCTATTTTTGAAAAACCATGAAAATAAAATTTTAAAAAAATCTTTTTTTTCCTTTTTTTTGAAAATAATTTGGGGACCCCCTAAAATAATTTGGCGACCCCCCGAGGGGTCGCGACCCACGGGTTGAGAACCCCTGCAATAGAGCAGAGGTTCTCGACCTTATCTGGACTATAGGGCCCCCTTGACCCTCATAACCCTTACAGGTCCATCTGGTTCCATTTGTACATACACTCTGGGTTAAACTATTTACACTGACGTTTTTATCTTCAAACAATCCCAGAGACGGGGCCGTGGCCTAATTGAATGTGGTGTTCACATTGGCAGATACAAAGCTACGGACTACCATTTCATTTTCAAGGGAAGCAATAATGAAGATACAATCAAGCTACAGGCTACCATGAGCATGACTTCAAGCTACAGGCTACCATGAGCATGACTTCAACTGCAGCTACAAAGCTATACAAAACAACCATGTGTTGTTTCCACCCGCCTTCTCCCATGTTTTTAACCCCAGTCTTTATATATTTGTCTCCACCAGGCCGAAGGCATGGGGAGAGAGTATGTTTTGCACTCCGTCCGTCCGTCCGTCCGTCCGTCCGTGTGTCCGTGTGTCTGTCCGTGTGTCTGTCCGTCCGTCCGTCCGTCCGTCCGTCCGTCCGTCCGTCCGTCCGTCTGTGAACAACTAATCTCTGGCACCGTTAACCCGGTCGATGCCAAATTTTGCACACACACTCCCTGGATGCCAACGATTAACCTCTGCCCCAGAATTTCCAGAACGGCCTGTTATAGCGCCACCAGGAGGCCGCTTTGTGCAAAACAAGTTTTTGGACAGTACACCTACGGATTTTGTCCAAACATCACACAAATTGGTACACAGTCTCTCTAGAGCCATTCAACGAAACGGGTCTTTCAGATTTCTCAGACTCCATCCTGATTGGCTAAGATTGGCTTCCAAGTTCGCAGGAGTGCTCAGTTTCAAACAAAATGCTGCAAATCATGAACACATCGTGTGATTTCCGTGAAATTGTGCACGCACATTTCCACTAGGCCGAGGAAGAAATGCCACGTGAACATTTTCAACTCAGCCTCATGGTGGCGCTATAACTGGCCGAAAAGTGTTTTTACCTCTAACTGCATGGATCTGTGGATAACTTTGTATGCCAACTCCCTAGAGGCCAAGGAAAAACCTTTGCCTGGAATTTTTCACATCTGCTCTTTATAGCGCCACCAGGAGGCCAACATATGTAAAACACATTTTCTAATATTACTCCTTCAGATTTTATCCAAATTTCACGCAAATCAGTACACATGCTCTCCATAGTCATGTGATCAAGACAGGTTTGTTTGATTTCTCATAATCCACCCTCATTGGCTACGATTGGCTTCTAAACTTTTCAGGAGTAGCCCGCTTTGTACCCGTTTTGTACAAATCGCCACAACTACTCAACGCAGCGTCCGATTGCGGTGAAACTGTGCATGCATATTCCCACTAGGCTGAGGAAGAAATGCCACTTGACAGTTTTCAAATCAGCCTCATGGTGGCGCTACAACAGGCCAAGCCGCGTCTCTCACACACACACGCACACACGCACACGCGCACGCACACACACACGTTTATATATTACTCCTAAACATTTTGCCAAACATCACACACACTGGTGGAGACCTGTGCCCAGAAGGGCACTTTTTCTAGTTCTTTATAGTTTTCTCGCTCGTCGGGACGCCTGCTTGATGCCAGCGAGCGAGTTGATCAACACCAGTGGTGGAACGTTACTAAGTACATTTACTCAAGGACTGTACTTAACCTATTTAGACCTGACATCGAAATGTAAAAAAAAAAAGTCTTCTGAAAGAATATATATTCAAAGATTTGTGCCGCATTTTCACCATTTTTCAAAAATAGCAGACCTACAAGCTCGTAGCGCGCCACTCGGTGGCGCGCTATGAGCTTGTAGATCTGCTATTTTTCAATAGCTAAAGTATAACATAATGCTTAGTTAAAACACCAAAAGGGGTCGCCGTCCAGAATGGGTTAAAGTGCAAGACCACTTTGGTAGAGGTTTGGGTTGTGTACAGTGGCGTGCACAGAGCACAGAGTGCTAGAGCACCCCTGCCCTTCTGGCAATGTGCCCTTTCGGGAAAAAAACCACATACTGTACAGTTACACTGTACAGTATGTGGACCATGGTAACATTGATCAATTCTTGATAAAAAGCTTCTAATATATTATTTAGGCCCCACAATCTATAAATCTCACACTATTAAGGCAACCGGCCGGTTCCACGCGCTGCACAAAGTTCCCTTTTTTCCACTTGAGCACCTGCCCCTCTAAATGTGTGCACGCCACTGGTTGTGTAGTTAGTTACCTTGCCATGGTGTGACTCCAAATGTGGACAAGAAATCCAAAATAATTGCTCCAGTGATTAGAAATTGACCATTCTAAATATGCTCCTCATTGACTTACATTTTGCAATACTTCTACTCCACTACACCTCGGATCTGAATATTGTACTTTTACTTTAGTAAAAAGTTTGTAGATTTTGATTATTACAAAACATGCATTAACCACTTCAACTACACATTTCAGCCGTTGCTTCTGGATCTGCTATTTTCGAATATATGTATTGTTTTATCCATTTGAAAACTTGAAATGGGACATTCTGCGCTGAGTAATTTTACTTTTGGTACTTTAACCGATTCTGGACGGGAAGTTCGGGAACCCCTCTTGGTGTTTTAATCATTATGTTATACTTTTGCTATTGAAAAATAGATCTACAAGCTCATAGCGTGGCACCGAGTGCCGAGCTATGAGCTTGTAGGTCTGCTATTTTTGAAAAAACGTGAAAATGTGGCGCAAATCTTTGAATATATATTCTTTCACAGCGAACGTCTCAAATATTTGCTTCTGGGGGGTCCCTGGAACAACATAATTTCGGATGGGGATCGGCGCCCACATTTCTGGGGGTCCTTGACATGATATAGTTTGAGAACCACTGACATAGAAACATAGGTTTTTCAGAAAACTGTCGTGATTTAGAAGACATTTGTAGAATCAGTTCTCATGTCTAAAAAAAAGTACATTTTGACGCCAATACTTTTCTACTCAAATCCATTTTGAATTCCGGACTTTTACTTGTAACAGAGTATTTCTGTATCACAGTATTGATACTCACAAATGTGAGTATAGGCTACTTTTCCCACCACTGATCAGTGGCAGCGGTGGCCGAACGGATTGCGGAGCGGTCTTGATACCGGAAGGTCGCCAGTTCGAATCAGCGGTCCGACACGTTAAAATTACCACCGCTGAAGTGCCCTTGAACAAGGCATTGAACCACTACGATGAAATGTGTTCTATGAGCAGGGCCTGGCTGGAAACAAGTTCTTGAGCTTAGCCCAGATACCCTGGGTAAATATAGTAATCATTTCATTTCATTTCATTTCATTTCATTTCACACGACAACAAACATGCTGTCGTCTCTTTGTACCTTTTTGTAGCTGCCAGTGTGAACGCAGCACGATGCAAATCAAACCGGGGGATCCTTGGCATGAAAAAGCTTCTGAATCATCGGTGTAGATTGCAGAATGTTGCCTGACAGATGGCTCCAGTGGGTACAGTAGTAGAGGGATTGAGCTGGAGAACGCGAGAGACGGAGGTAATCATATTTTTTTGACGTTGCATTTAAATCCGTCCACGTTGCTTTGTGATCACAGACAGCGGTTGTGCGGATTAGACGCAAGCAGCCGCAATGAGATACCGTCTCCCGCAGAGACACACAATACAAGGAACTGCTTATCTATACACAACAGGCACAATGACGATACAAACATTTTCCTGTCAATAAGGACCCCCCCCCCAAATGATATGTGGGACACCTTTTTTGTATATACGTTTTTGTAGATCAGCTATTTTCAAATAGCTAATGTACTGTGTAAAGTGGTTAAGCCATTTTGGGTGGGAACCCCTTTTGGTGTTAGCATTATGTTATGCTTTAGCTATTGAAAAATAGCAGATCTACAAGCTCATAGCGCGCCACCGAGTGGCGCGCTACGAGCTTGTAGGTCTGCTATTTTTGAAAAATCGAAGAACGACTGACATAGAAACATAGCTTTTTCAGAAAACTGTCAGGATGTAGAAGACATTTTTAGAATCTGATCTCAGGTCAAAATGGGTTAAACATTCACTCGTCCACACACACACACACACACACACGTCTGAGCACGCACGCACAGCGCGAGCACCGTTTGCTCCGAATGCGGAGAAGAGATGGACTGACACAGAGATAAAGACGGGGAATGGAGAGACCTGCTGGGGCAGATGGATTGTGAAGGCTGGGTGTTGAAGGGGAATCATGGAGGGAGAGGGAGAGGACCCAGCGAGGATTGATGGATGAGTGCACGGGTGAACGGATTGAGCGATCGAATGTAGGGAACGGCTAGATGGAGGTATGGATGGACCTGGCTGCAGGTGGTCTAGGATTCTGTTCTCTCTCTCTCTCGCGTGCACGCACGAGCGTTCTCACACACAAACAGTGCACATACACACAAGTCTTAGCATGGTTGAAATAGCAGTAACATTAACTATCTACCGTATCAGAACAGTCAGATCTAATGTGTTGTCTGTGGTTAAAGGTATATTCAGTGATTTCACTTAATTCAAATATCACTTCTTTTTTTTGTTTTGTTGTGATAATCCTCCCTACTATAGAGTGTGCTGACCATATAAGGAGTTCCTCCCTGTCCCCAGTTAACCCCAGGGGTCAAAAAACCCTAGGTTTTGTTTTTGGCTAGGTGGTCAAGTCTTCATCCAATCAGGATAGAGAGGGGCCTTCCGCGAATCATGATCGAGCGGGGGCGGGCCTTGGTGTGTGTGCTGTTGGCCTGTCGCGTGTCCCCCCCACTGTAGTGCGTGCATGTGCACATCTTGTTACCGGGGTGGACCGGGGGTTTTTCCAAATCACTGAATGCTCCTTTAAAGAAATTTCAAATGACCATATATGATGCTTTCCATTTTCAATAAACAACAGATCATTTGAAAGCTTACATTTTGTACTTTAATCTACAAAAATCACACCTGTGTGAACTGAGTGGTGTAAGGTCTTATATAGACTGATCAACTGTGGTCTGACGTAATGTCTGACGTAATGAAATCACACCCGTGTGAACTGGGTGACCATAGCAACCATGCTCATTTTTTGGTACGAACAGACACGTAAACTAACGTGGTACGAACAGACACGTAAACTAACAAAGCCAGTTGTAGGAGTGGTTTACAACACTCAAAAATTGAGGGGTGCAAATATATTAGTCTAACTCATGTTGCTATGATTAGATGATGTAATGGTGATGTAAAACAAAATGGTGACAAAACAAACATTAAATTATCTGTATGTTAATGGCATTTAATGTTTGTGTTGGGGACAAGATGACGTACATTTTCCCTTCATTGTCAATGGCGTTTTTTAAAACAAACATTGAACTAAAAACATACATTAAACCTAGGAGGGGCTAGCGCCCCTCAAAAAGCTGAAAAATGACCATGGCAGCCTTGCGGCCCAAAGCATTTGTGGGGAGCTGACAGGCAGGCACAAATTTTGGGGGTACATGTTCAAAACTAGAAGTTTGGCAGCTACAGTATGTGGCACTTGCGTCTAGAGTTCGGGCCGCTATGCGAAAATAAGAACAATGCCAACATTAGACTTACAAGTCAGTCTCTCTGAAAGCGTCACAAACAAGCAGGCACGTAGAAGTCCCGAGACGTTTAGTAGATGGAGATCTCCGATCATCTGGCAAAGTGAGACAGGCCCTCTTCTCTTCTACTGAGGTGTTTTCTGTTTTTCACCGGTTCTTCAGGAAACCAAAAGAAAGTTCAGGTGTTGTCCCACTAGCTTTTATTTCTCTCTCTCTCATTTAAGCAATATTACACTCGAGGGTGTGGGTTAACGTGATTATTGCCACGACAGGGATGCGGTAAGGAAGGAACGAGACTCTTCGTCTCGTTCCTTCCTTACCGCATCACTGAATGATGCAATGATGCAATTATACCACAGTTACCCTTAAAACTAAGAAAATCGCTGAAAAAAATTTTTTTTTTAATGACAGATGTAGTCACTACGACCACAAATGTCCCAAGAAACTAGCTAGCCTAGCCACCGAGTTTGCTAGCGCTCTGGGAGAACAGAGCAGCTGAATTCTTTGTTTTGATTAGGTGGTGAATGGTGCTGGTTTAACCCACGGCTAGAAGGCTGTTTCAACCAATCAGATTGCTTCCTCGAAACGACCTGTGGTATAATTCATCTTCCTCCATTTTCTTTTTGTGTGGTTCTGCCGGCTAACTGGGGAGAATGTCCGAGGCTGTTTATTTATTTAGCTTGTTCCTGACTTTATTATGGACTGTCTTTCGCCCCCTGACCCTCTCCCCTCCCCTCCCCTCCCCTCCCCTCCCCTCCCCTCCCCTCCCCTCCCCTCCCCTCCTCTTGTTATTATACCGTCCATCTCCCTTGTTTATTTCCATGGCTTCTGGGCACCTGGTGGGAGAATAGAGGCTCTTTTCCTGGTGTTGTTTTGTTTGAAAGCTGAGAGAGAAAGAGAGTACAAGCTTGTGCATCTGCTATTTTTGAATAGCCAGCATACAGTATCAAATCTAAATTGACTGAGATGCTTTCCCAATGGGTTAATCTAACACCTCATGTCCCACGTTGCTGCTTCTGGGTTCAGAGCAAGGGGCCAGTGAGGCTATTCAACGTTGAAGCACTGGGCCCTAGTGGTAGGAGGAGGGACTACAGGCGGACCCGTGGATTCATGACCGGGAAACCCCGTGCAGCTGGGCTTTAACATTGAGCCAGGGACGTGGTGGGCCCATAATTCAGCCCGGGAAGTGGAGTTGCGGAGGCCTTATTAATAAATAAATAAAAATGGCTGGCCCAGACCGGCCTGGACTGGACCGGCCGTTCGGGAGTTGTCCCGAATTTCCCAATGGCCAGCACGTCTCTGCATTGAGCGCTCGGTTGCACTTCCGCATTTGACCACCAAAATTTTGGTGGTCAAATGCGGAAGTAGACGTTCTGAGACGGTACTTCCGGCAGTCTTCTGGGTGCTTCAAAACGCCACTGAGCAACTTCCACTGTCATGACTAGCTGGGGGGGCGGAGCTTCGTGCCAGTTCAGTCTCTATCATTTTATATACTCTATGGTTCAGAGTCTCTGCTCTCTCATCCTCACACCTCTGGTTTTGACTCCCCTCATTATTCTTGAGGTAACTTTGTGAGATTTCAGGCAATCCAGGCGATGCACTAACTTTTCTGTCCTACCTTGTTAGAGAGTATGTTTCTCTCTCATCTTCACTCTTTGGCTATCTCTCTATCTTCCCTCACACTACTCTTTTATGCTGTTTTTTTAATATTTTCACAGTTTCCAGAGTTATCTGGGAGATGTCTGAGGCGTGTTACTGTACTGTACATGTCATTTCTACTATTTCCCTTTGTTGTGGAATTCTCTCTCACTCTGTGTCTCTCGTGTCTTTTTTTTTCCTCCTCGTGTTTTCATCTCGTTTCCCCTACATCTCCATTTCGCCGTCTCTCACTGCCTCTCAAGGAATTCCTGGCAGCTTGTACTCGCGCTCTCAATTTGCTTGCTAAGCTTAAAATGCTCCCCCTCTCTCACCCTCGTTCTCACCTCTGCCTTCCAACCCATTTCTCCCTCCAGCCGGTTCATTTGAGTTCTCATAATTATTATGCAGGCGTTTCACCAAGGTATACCTCAGTGAAGGTCTTAGGCTCTTCAGACTTTGTTCTTCCTGGAGCAGTGGCGTGCACAGACATTTAGAGGGGCAGGTGCTCAAGTTTAAAAAAGGGCACCTTGTGCAGCGCGTGGAACCGGCCGGTTGCCTTAATCCATTTTGGGCGGGAACCCCTTTTGGTGTTAGCATTATGTTATGCTTTAGCTATTGAAAAATAGCAGATCTACAAGCTCATAGCGCGCCACCGAGTGGCGCGCTATGAGCTTGTAGGTCTGCTATTTTTGAAAAATCAAAAAAAAAGAGAAAAAAATGTTGTGCTCCAGCACCCCCTAGTGTCTATCTGTGCACGCCACTGTCCTGGAGTGTCTTTTCCTCCTGTACTCCATTCTGTTTTCTTCACGTCTCTCTTTTCATGCTATAGCTCTCTTTATACTTACATAACTTCACGAGGTTTGGGACTTTTCTGAAGAATGGCAAAGTTTTACGAGTACCACAGACGAAAAACAGCCTAAGTCCAAATTTCATTCTGACCCCTCCACGAAAAGGCCTTGTTGTCCTGAACCATTATCTATCATTTATACATTATGGATCAATAGTGTGGACTTAGACTGTTTTTCGTCCGTGGCATTCATTATTGTTGTCGGGTTTCTAACTAGTGCGTTACTCTCTCACTCACTCTTTCTCTCTCTCTCTCTCTCTCTCTCTCTCTCTCTCTCTCTCTCTCTCTCTCTTTCTCTCTCTCTGGCAACATTTTATTTCTGTGAGTTTCGTCTCTGTTTCTTAACTTTCTCCTGCTAACTTTTAATGCACTTAATCTGTCCTGGGGTCCTGCTAACGGTTTCTCATTTTCCTTAATCTATTTTTTCCCCGTTCCCCTCTCTCATTACTTCTCTAACTGGAAGAGGTTTCAGGTATTTCATTCTCCTCTCGTTGTGTGTAAAACGGAGGCTATTCTCTATCATCATCTCTTTCTTGTTCATTCCCTATGTTACTTTTTCCCCTATATGTCTCCCAATCTCCCTCTTTTCCTGATTTTCCCTCCACTCTTCCACTGAATAAGAATGCTTGGACCAGGAACGCATTTGCAGAAGGAATGCGGAAAGGACACAGACTTAGGTGTTTTTTACACGAGAACGGTGTTCATAAGAAACAGCAAAATAAAGTATCGTTTGCTGGTGTCCGTTTAGACGAGAAGGGTGTTTTCAGGAGGTGAAAACGCAACAAAGTGAAACCACCTCCCAGAGTGGAAATCTTTGAGAACGCCGTTTTATCCCTTCTCCGTGTAAACAGGCAAAACGGTGAATCCGCAAAACTTATGACATGGCTCACGTTGGCTCGCAGCGCATATATTATTACATTGATGCAGAGCCATATAATTATGATATAATGGAGTTCCTGAACAAGCCTCCCTCCTCGCCTACAAAGCGCTGCTCATCAGCGATGGTGAATGTAAAACCATGATGTAAATAAAATGCCTTAATTGTGATAGGTGGCAGCCGCGGCAGCAGCATTTATGTAGCCTAATGTATTATAAAATATATAACCATCCCGTGGCGCGTTCTGCCTGCATGTCAGCCTGTCTGTCACCTCTTTATAGAAAGCAGGCAGCGAGCGACGGCCACAACCACGTTGTGTTCTGATTTGTTATAGATTTGTAATTTTCTATTATTTTCCCAATGGAAATGGAGAAATATACTGTATTGTTTACTGTCGTGTCTCTTTAGTTTCTAGAGAGACACAGATCAATATCATTAAAATTCATTTTTTTAACATCCAATATTCAGCTATAATGTAACGCATGCCACAATTATAATTACAATTTAGGCATTTGGTAGACACTCTTAACCCATTTTGACCTGCCAAAAAAAAAAAAAAAAAAAAAGTCTTCTGAAAGAATATATATTCAAAGATTTGTGCTGCATTTTTACGATTTTTCAAAAATAGCAGACCTACAAGCTCATAGCGCGCCACTCGGTGGCGCGCTATGAGCTTGTAGATCTGCTATTTTTCAATAGCTAAAGCATAACATAATGCTAACACCAAAAGGGGTTCCCGCCCAAAATGTGTTAATCCAGAGCGATTTACAGTAAGCAAGAACAAAAACATGGTAATACATCAAATACATCAAAACAGTCAGAATCATACGTAAACTATTAACCTAACAGTGGAATATCTGTATATAATGAAACTATGCGTACACTCCATACAGTATGCACCATAGAGTGCTATGTCTGCATAAAATGCTATCTAAGTTACATACTGTAAGTTTAGCCTTTGCATACGGCTGTACAGTACAGTACAGTACAGTACAGTACAGTACAGTACAGTACAGTACTACTGTACAGTACGGTACAGTACAGTACAGTACAGTACAGTACAACCTGCACTTTTGAAACGACACAAAAACTGCAGGAGTTCAGTGCCGACAGGCAGCACAACCTTAGTCTAAGTAGGCCTATACTCTATGAATTATAATACAATCAATTCACTTCTTCCAGCATTAAAGGTATATTCAGTGATTTTACTTAATTCAAATATCACTTATTTTTTTTTCTTTTCTGGATAATCCTCCCTACTATAGAGTGTGCTGACCATATAAGGAGTTCCTCCCTGTCCCCAGTGAGCCCCTGGGGTCAAAAAACCCTAGTTTCAGTTTTGGTGGCGGGTGGCAAAACCTTCATCCAATCAGGATGAGTGGGGCCTTCCTCCAATCATGATCGAGTGGGGGCGGGCCTTGGTGCACATGCTGTTGGCCTGTTGCACTTCCCCCCACTGTAGAGCGTGCATGTGCACATTTTGTTACCGGGGCGGACTGGGTGGTTTTCCAAATCACCCAAATCACTGAATGCTCCTTTAAGCACTGCTGCCTTTTGTAAAGATCACTGCCGTGGCCGCTGCCGCTGCCGGAGAATGCACTCACTGCTTCTGGATCACTGACCGCAGGCAGGCACACTTTTTGTATTACTCATGAGGTTCAGTTTTTAACCAGCAGCCCTATAGAAAATGTATTTTTCTTTTTTCTATTACAAAATGATTATTTTTTAGTAAACATTAAAGTAAACGGTAAAGTTGATTATGTGCTTGTTCTGTGTTGTGATGTGAAAAGATGCAGTGTTAATTCAGCTGGCCTGACCATGGTCGCTGTCCAAGGCACTGAATTGTCAAAAACAGTTTGTTTTCCTTTTGCGACCGTTGTAGTAGAAGTCTTTATTGTGCTTGTGTGTCGTGATAATTAATGGTAGATGCTGGTGGTCTCTAGGGTTGTGCCAATTGGCGAGGGGATGTATGGCCCAGGATGCCTGCCAAAAACACTTTGAAAGTGGTTACGGGGACAGAAGTAATTTTCTTGGCTTTACTGACTGACACCCTGCTAAGTTTTACTCTTAGTGGGTGTGACTCCTACCCCCCCATCTCTCTCCTCTCTCTCTCTCTCTCTCTCTCTCTCTCTCTCTCCCCCTCTCTCTCTCTGTTTCCGGAGGCTGTTTTTATTGACTGTTGAATGTAAATGCTTCAGCATCTCAAATGTGGTGTCAACGACCAACAGGGAATTCTATATTTCCTTTCAGTTCGCTGCCATCACCCCTCTGCTCTCTGCTCCAGTTCCAATCTCTCTCTCTTTCTCTCTCTCTCTCTCTCTCTCTCTCTCTCTCTCTCTCTCTCTCTCTCCTAGGATAATGGGATTTGAATACAATTTGTGTCAGTTGTTAGACTTACCCTTCAGTTGTGAGACCTAAGGGAACGAGGAAGTCCCAACATTTGCACGCATGCATGCATTGCACACACACACACACACACACACACACACACACACACACACACACACACACACACACACACACACACACACACACACACACACACACTGCTGTTGTATTCCAATGGGGTTTTAGTTTGCGCTCAGATAGTTATTGGTGCAGAGGTACTGGTGCCAAAAGATTAAAAAACATGTTGATTAAGAATGATTAAGTCTTGAATATACCCTGAGGGCAGCCATACTGTAGTTTTTGTTTGCTTTTGTGTTTTATTTGTGTTTTATTTGAGAGAGAGAGAGAGAGAGGGGGAGAGCGAGTATGAAAAAGAGTAGAAGATAGAAAGAAATGAGAGCCAAAGGACAAAAACTAAAACGGAGAGCCAATATGGTGCTGGCAGAGAGCGAGAGCAGGGTGACGAAAGGACACATTGATTAGTCTTAATGAAATTAAAATAAGACGAGGACAACCTTAGCAGATGAAGGACACGTTTTAATCATGGAAAACCACCACAGAACAATGGCCATAGTCCAGTCATTGCTCTAGCTGGTGTATCCATGGAGTGTATCTAATCCGGCTCAATCCCCATTAAATGGTAACCAAACCCAAGGCCACACGCATTTTGTTGGTCTCCTGCCAAGTAGATAATTGGCGAAACACTACGATTTTAATGATGATTTGACATTAGCACATCATGCGTTGCAATTGACAGGTACAGTTGGAGGCCATCGATATTGTCCTTTTCTTTTTGCTGAGGTTTGCGTGATCTGTGCAAAAGGACAGTTAACCCATTTCTTTGGGCTTAAGTTCGTGGCGCGCTACGAGCTTGTAGGTCTGCTATTTTTGAAAAACTGGAGGATTTAGAAGGATTTTTTTAAATTTTGAGGTCAGGCCTAAATGGGTCAAATGATAAGGGACAATATCGGTGGCACCCAACTGTATACTTGTCATCCTATGAATTAATTACGTGGGGCGCTCATGATGAGTAGGCTCGTCTTACGGCGTTTGATTTCGCTGTCAGAAAGCCTAGCTGTGTTTCATTTTTGGAATCGCTACGGTGCCTAGACACGGCTGCTAAGGGCCCAAGCCCCCAGTAAGGCTATCCAACGTTGAAGCTGCCACTACCTGCTGGCGGAAAGTAGAACTGCAGCACGTTCATCGAGGTGGACGGGCGTTCATGACGTCATTTGTGTGACGTGCGTCATCCCACAGGACCTCAAATTTGAGGTCCGGTTCTTAACTTCCGCTCACTCGAGCCATTGAGTTATAATTGTCCTTCTGGCAGTCTTCCGGGTGCTTCAAAACGCCACTGAGCAACTTCCATTGGAAATTAATAGCCGGGGGGGGGAGGGGCGGGGCTAACGCTCCCGTTCGGTCTCTATCCTTTTATTACTCTATATGCTAGTGCCCCGCCCGCACTGTTTCTGTTGCTCTGTTTCTGTTGCAGCTGTTGTGAATGATCGCAACACATGGATCTAACGTACGCCCCTGATATGCTTCTGTGTTCCCGGAAGTAGGTCAATACCGGGGGTGTCGCTTCAAATTTGAACCGCGTGGGCTGAAAACCGTGGCATTCTGCGCCAACCACTATCTGGCGCTGTTGGCGCGGAAAGAGTTAAGCTAAGAAAACATTTTGTCTGGAATTGTCCTTTAATTCCTAGTATATACACCAGGGCAGTGAGTGACTGATTGATCAAGGGTGCAACCCAATCACTAATCAGCCACTCACTGCCTGGTGTATATGAAGGCCTGAAAAGAAATGCTGCACTCTCTCTCTGCACTTGACCGCTGGCAGCCAGAGTGTGCTCTCCTGTGTGTGTGTGTGTGTGTGTGCTCAAAGTTATTTAAATGAACTTGCCTTGAGGAGTCAAAAGTGTTGTTAATGTTTGGCATGCCTAACACACCGCACGCACGCATGCACGCATGTGCATTATGTGTGTGCGTTGCTTGCAAGTAAGAACGGGGGCTCTAAGGCAAACGTTTGGCAACCACTACTGAGGTAATGTTTTTACACCTACAGTACGTCGTAAGCACTGGCATACCACTCAAAAGCCAAGTACAACCACCACCACCCCCCCCTCGGCGGCAGCAGATTAACCTTTCACTTGTCTCTTCAGAAGACATCAAAATAGCCATCTTCAACTATTCTGACTCTCCTATTGATTCCCATGTCACATCAGGCATTATTTGAGTGTTTAGCTGCTGTCAAAACGTACCGCACGCACGCACGCACGCACGCACGCACACACGCACACACAGAGACAGGCAGGGAGCGCTCTGTGTTTTCCAGTGGCGAGGCATAGAACTTAATTTTTCCTCCAAGGTCACGGCTAGCGAAGCGTGAACCTGTCAACGGGGTGTGTCGATATCTGCCTGTGCCCACGCTGATTCCCCCCCTCCCCCCCACACACACACACACACACACACACACACACCACATGACTGACAGGCACCGCTGCAGCACTGACATGGCTGCAGGAAATGCTGTACTGTATGTGCCAAAGAGTTATTTTAGTGAGTTCTGGTCAGTACGGCGGGTTTTTCTCAGCCTGTCAGGGAAGAGGAAGGCAGCCATGGGTATAGGCATGGATATGAAATATACAGAGAAGGAAAGGCTTGGGAGGACGCCAGCAAGCAGTTGGAAGGATATAGTAGGAGGGGCTGGCTAGTAAGTGAAGGGAGAGAGTGAGAAACAAAAAAGCAATGGAAGTAAGAGGGACAGGAAGGATAGACGGGGAAAAGAATATAATGGCTTGAGGAAGGTATATGTTTGACTCTTGGTTAACAGAGAGAGAGAGAGAGGGGAGATGGAGGGCAAAGAGAAATTAAGAAAACTGCAAACAGCAAAAAGATGAATCAGGACAGAGAGAATTGGAAAGTGCTGTGCAGACATCAGTATATAGTCCAAGAGTCACTGCTCTTGTCTGTTTGACGGAAGGCATGATGGTGTGCGTGCGTGCGTGCGTGCGTGCGTGCGTGCGTGCGTGTGTGTGCCGTATGAAGGGAGCAGTGCTAATGGTTTCCCCGTGGTTCCCACGGGGAACTCTCTTCATTCATCACTTCTGGTGGCAATCAGGAAGGCAGAGCTCGCCCTCTATCTCTCTATCGATTCCCTCTATCCGTATAAATATCTCTCTTTCTCTCTCTCTCTCTCTCGCACTCCTCTCTTCCCCTTTCGATTGCTCGCTGCTTCCCCTGTCTCTCCAGCTCTCCACTAACTCTTCATCTCTCTTTCTCTGCACACTGCAGGCACTATACTCGTCTCTGTCTCCACCTCTCCAACACCTCTCATCTCTCCATTCTCCACCATGACTCCCATCTCTCTGTCTCCACCTCTCCAACACCTCTCTCATCTCTCCATTGTCCACCATGACTCCCATCTCTCTGTCTCCACCTCTCCAACACCTCTCATCTCTCCATTCTCCACCATGACTCCCATCTCTCTGTCTCACCACCTCTCCAACACCTCTCATCTCTCCATTGTCCACCATGACTCCCATCACTCTGTCTCACCACCTCTCCACTACCTCTCCACAGTCGCCCTGTATCCTCCATTAACTCTTTGAGTGCCTGCAGGTATTAATTAATAGTACATTCTTCCACCAGGCCCACGACCTTGCTTTTCAATGCATTCAATGCTCTTATTCTGAAGGCCAATAACTCCCCGGGGCCGTGCGCCGTCTATTTGATTTGTAAACAAACACACACCACGCTGCTGCGTATAGCATAGCAACAGTCCCTAGCTACCGTCCCATCGCCTGAAGGGATGCAACGCTCTGATTGGTTCAGAAACTTCATAGCGGTGTTTCAACTTGAGACGGTGGCGACGAGTGAGATCAAACTTAATCAATAAACACAAAATCTTGTCTGTCTGTCCGTCCGTCCGTCCGTCCGTCCGTCCACATACCTACATCCCTCCCTCCCTCTTATGACTTCAGGTGGTAGTGGGAGAGAGCGACGTTATTATATGTATTCAATGTATCTATCTCACTCCTATTCGTGTGTCTGTCTCTCTGTTATCATTGCTTACATTTCTTGTGGTTGTGCTAAGCATCAGTATAAGGCTCGGAAAAGCTCGCAGCACATTTGCAAGCCTCCAGACGACCATCTGGAAATCTAAGCAATACAGCCTAAAAACGAAGATCAAACTATAACAGCAACGTTAAGTCAGTTTTGGGTGCCTCCGGAAGATATGTCGCATCTTTTGGCCAGAATAGATCTCCAACGAGGACCTGTATACCTAAAGACAAACCGCATTCCTAAAGTAGCCCTAAGATGGACCCCATCTGGAAAGAGGAAACGACTCGAACAAGGGAGGCCAAAAACAACCTGGCGGAGAACTGTGACCTCAGAGCTGAAGATGGCAAATCTGACATGGGGCGATGGAGGCACGACATGCTGCACAGGATAGGACCAGATGGAAGCAGATAGGACAGGATAGGACCAGATGGAAGCAGATAGTCGCAGGATAGGACCAGATGGAAGCAGATAGTCGCAGGATAGGACCAGATGGAAGCAGATAGAACCAGATGGGACCAGATGGAACCAGATAGGACCATATGGAAGCAGATGGAACCAGATAGGACCAGATGGAAGCAGATAGTCGCAGCCTTATGTTCCACCGGGAACCAAGAGGATTAAGTAAGTAAGTAAGTAAGTGCTAAGCGAGGGAGCCTGCTACGCTATGCCACTTAATTGTCACTTTCTCTCTATATCCTCCTCTTCATTACGTTCTACTCCATGCTTGTATTGCTGTAGCCTGGCTAATAAGCCAGACTCAAATCACACTGTGTGGTATTTGAGTCTGGAGATGCTGTGTGTGGATCTTGTTTCCCGGGGGGGGCTGGTTCAAACATTTTCTCTTTGACGCAATTGGTCAGAGCTACTGTCAGTCAAAGGTCTCAAGCATTGAACGTCACTGTACCAAAGCCCGCCCATATTGCATACCGTGTCCCGATTGGCCACACCAGTTCTCTGGTGTAGGAAATGGGCGTACAATTGAGCCTCTCCAGACCGTAATCCGCCGGCAGGCAATTGTTTTTTGCCAACGGCTGATTCGGTCTGGCTTATTAGCCAGGCTAGTATTGCTGTACCACTGTCACTTTCTCAATACTGTATACCGGCCTATTCCAATATTTTCATACTCGAAGAGATGTGCTTACCAGCGGGTTTACAGAAGTTAAGGAAAACAGAACACCTAAGACACACAACTATCTTATTCTTATTATAATTTAGCAGTTATTCTATCCAGGGGTCATCATGTTCACACACGGACAAAAATGTCCATGCCAAGACTTGTCCTTGTCTTTGGCCACAGAAGGCAGGAGGCTATACTTCTAATTATCTTCTAATACTCCCACTAATCAGTCTGTTTCTCATTCGCTTCAAGCTAACTCACACACGCCCACAGTACGTCAAGGCAGTCCATTTAAGCAGTCACTATATTCTGCGTTCACGTTACATGCTAGCCGAGACAGTATAGTTGTTCAGATGTCGGCGTTCAAATTCCCTCCACCTCCTTGGCCTCCTCCCTGTGGCATTTAGTTCTGTAATGGGTGATACTGTGATTATGATTAATGGGTTGTGCTATGATACTGTATGTGGTATCTATAGTTCTGTAATGGGTGATTCTGTGATAAAGTGATTTGTGGATTGTTCTATATGTGATATGCATCATGTATATATGGCATTGAAGGTTGTTCATGTACAGTTGGGTGCCACCGATATTGTCCCTTATCATTTGACCCATTTAGGCCTGACCTCAAAATTTTAAAAAATCCTTCTAAATCCTCCAGTTTTCTGAAATAAATATTTTCACGATTTTTCAAAAATAGCAGACCTACAAGCTCGTAGCGCGCCATGAGCTTGTAGATCTGCTATTTTTCAATAGCTAAATTATAACATAATGTTTAAAACACAAAGGGGTTCCTTTTGCGCAGATCACGCAAACCTCAGCAAAAAGAAAAGGACAATATCGATGGCCTCCAACTGTATGTTGCACAGGTAATCTGTAATATCACATGAGCAGAGCCACACCGCCAAACTAAATGCAATAGCTTTGCAATAAATGGTAATGGTCAATCCTGAGCTGAAGAGTCCTAATGAAATAACATTATAAATAATGTTGTCATACATTATAAGTAAGGTGGGTGGAAAAACTTGGTTGTGCAGGCTCATCATTATGGGTATCATAGGATAGAGAAGAGCATAAACTGCATAATATGACTAATCTGCATGATACTTATGATCCTAAGATGACTACCGTATTTCTATGCATTTGATGTATTACCATGTGTTGTCCTTGCCTACTGTAAATAGCTCTGCGGATCAGAGCGTCTGCTAAATGCCTAAATTGTGATTGTTAAACTATGCTGAGTTGTATTTTGAGGTCAGCCATTCTTTTAGTTTAGTTTCGAGTTTTCAATTAGGGGGGGCGAGATCTTTAATAGGTCAGTCCACACAGAACATTGAATCCACACGGCGAGGAGAAAGAAGTGAAAGAAGACTGAACTATCGCCGCAAGACCACTGAAATGTAGAGCCAAGGCTGCTGAAGGAGCACTAAAACTCTGAAGCGCGCCGGTGAAGCGTCAATCTTTGGTCCGGGGGGGGGGGCACGGAAACGGGTCGTAGCACCGGGCACCACAAAGGGTTAATCCTCCCCTGCTCAATATAAGTTGTTTTGATGGTGTTAAATAATGGTCTTATGCGTCTTAGCCTCACATAGCAGTTGCTAACGACCCCTGGAGGAGACGGAGCAGCCACACATAATAAATGGAGCTCCGTCTTTCTTAATGTTTTCTGAGCATAAAGCAGTTGTGACATATTCCCCACTCAGAGAAAACTATGGCCCGACGTCACACGGAAACGCCATTACTCCAGGCCTAACCTCAGCACAGTATTTCACTTGCCTGGTGAAATTACCTAAACAATATTCTTTCTAGCTGCTAAACAGCTCAACAAAGTTTAGGACAAATGGAAGCTGCCCCACCAAGATCTTCATACGTAGAGAAGCTAGGTACGGCACAGAAATTGCCTAGAAAAGAAACACATGAGCAGTTTTGCATCAGTCCAATGCCTGAATTAAACGTGGTCGCACGCTGTCTCACTTGATTAGGTGTGCTATTTGCTCTGCATGTGAAAATAGCAGGTGGGTGGACAAAAAAGTGTATATCAAGCTTGACTTGTGTGAGAACATACAGTGTATAATATACTGTATATTTTGTAGCGTTGAATAGCTCTATATTCTGATAGTAACCGTTGATATATAGACTGTTTGTTCAATGGCAGGTCTCCCCATCTGTCCAGGTCTTTAGTGAACAGCATTTGTGACTAAATTTGACTGAGGGACTGCCATTGGATTTTTTTTAATTTTTGTTTTTTCATGTCATATGAAAGCAGGGAATCATAGCCTCAAATTGAGAAAACAGGCTTGAAAGGTTCACTTCTGTCGTCTCTAACATTACACCTAGCTACATGTTTAAGCATTTATTTCATATTTACATGTCGATTTCAGCTCTGACACTTATTTCAGACATGCTCTACTATGTGAAGAGTCTGCCTGTGCTATAAACTCATTTTTCGAAAAAAAAGGGGAAAAAAAGTTTTTCTCCTCTGGTGAAAAGCTGGAATTTGCGCGATGGCAGTCTCTCAGTCAAATCTGGTCACATTTGTTTAACTTGTAATGCACATGTCAGGATTCCAATTGAATCCAGATGAGAGAGAGGACAGTACTGTACATTATAGAGGAAGTGAAACTGGTAGCGATGAGCAGAAATGAGCAGGCAACATTGGAACTGCTGTATTTAATGTAGAGCAAAATGTAGAAACGACACTAGTACTGTATAGAGCCCCGAGGGACTCAGGGTCAACTAATATATATAGTTGAAGTGGTTGAACATGTTTGTTTTGCTTTTTTCCAGGAAGTGCGGGTACGCCGGTGGTGTTCAACGAGAATGGAGACGCTCCAGGGAGGTACGACATCTTCCAATACCAGAGCACCGATGGGTCTACTGCAGAGTACAGAGCTATTGGGACTTGGACCAACCGATTACACCTGGATGTGAGTGTTTTGTCAGAAATTGGCACGCACGCACGCACGCACGCACGCGCACAAACTCTCACACACAAACAAATCCTGGTTTGCGCACAAGGACTTTTGGCAGGCACATTCACACATACATGGGGGAAATAAGTATTGAACACGTCAACCTTTTTCTCAGTACGTTTATTTCCAAAGATGCAATTGATAGGACATTTCTACCAGACATTGGTATTAACTCAAGTAATCCACGCATGAAAAGAAATCACAACATTCAAGTCCATAAATAATAATTATGTGGAATTAAGTGCTGACGAAGGCCACACAGGCCGAAACGCGTTCGTTATCAACGTCAGAGGTAAATAAATTAATATCAAAAGGACATACAATGAGTGCTGGCATTTTCTTCATTTCAACTTGTATAATTATTCGAGCCTTGCACCGTAAGAATTTTATTCTAACCTGTTGCGGGTTTGTCTGCTTCGGCAGTACTTTCTTGCTCGAATTAAGTGCAATAACACAGGAAAAAAAGTATTGAACACGCTAACTGAAATGAATTTAACACTTAGTGGAGAAGCCTTTGTTTGTAATGACAGCTTCAAGACGCTTCTTGTATGAAGTAACTGATCGCCCACACTGCTCAGGTGTGATTTGGGCCCATTCCTCCACACAGATTGTCTTTAAATCTCGAAGATTTGTTGGTGCCCTCTGTTGAACCCTTTTCTTTAGTTCTTTCCACACATTTCCAATGGGGTTTAACCCATTCAGGCCTGACGTCGAAATTAAAAAAAAAAAAGTTTCTAAATCATGACAATTTTCGGAAAGATTTGAGGCACATTTTAACGATTTTTCAAAAATAGCAGATCTACAAGTTCATAGCGCGCCACTCGGTGGCGCGCTATGAGCTTGTAGATCTGCTATTTTTCAATAGCTAAATTATAACAATGTTTAAAACACCAAAACGGGTTCCCGCCCCAAAATGGGTTAATGGTTAATGTGGTTAAACGCTAACGTGACATGGATGCGTTCCAGGTCTCAATAGATTAAGTCAATTAGTCAGGTGACTGACTGGGCCATTCTAACACCTTGATTTTCTTCCTCTGAAACCATTTGAGAGTCTCCTTTGCTTTGTGCTTTGGATCGTTGTCCTGCTGGAAGGTCCAGCCACGTCTCATCTTCATCATCCTGGTGGATGGCAGGAGATTCATCTCAAGAAAAAACCCCATGCCATGATGTTTCCACCTCCAAACTTCACTGTTGGTATAGTGTTATTCGGGTGATGCGCAGTCACGCAGTGCCATTTCTCCTCCAAACATGGTGTGTAGTATGACAGCCAAAAAGTTCAATTTTGGTCTCGTCATGACCAGACAACATTCTCCCAGTATTCAGTAGGCTTGTCCAAATGCTGTTTAGCAAACTTTAAACGAGCTTCGACATGCCTTTTCCTGAGAAATGGAGTCTTGCGTGCTGAGCGCCCATAGAGGCCTTGGCGGTGGAGTGCATTGCCTATTGTTTTCTCTGTAACACCTTGTACCTGCTGCCTCCAAGTCTTTCTGGAGACCTATCCTAGTGGTCCTTGGCTCTTTGAGTACTCTTCTGACCATCCTTCTCACTCCCTGGTCAGAAATCTTGCGAGGAGCACCTGTTGATGGTGAAGTGATGCTTCTTCCACTTGCGGATAATGGCCCCAACGGTGCTTACTGGAATATTCAGATGCTTTGAAATACGTCGGTAACCAGTTCCATTCTGATGCTGAGCAACAATCGGGTTGCGAATGTCTGGAGAGAGCTCTTTGCTTTTATATGATATGTTTCTTGTGTGACTGCTTGATAACAACAGATAGGAGGTAGACATACAAATTACATGGGCATGGAAAGGCACCATATGAAATCATTAAGTATACTGCTTTTTCTTGGTGTGTTCAATACTTATTTCCTGTGCTATTGCACTTTATACCACATACAATTATTTATGGATTTTATTTTTGTAATTTCTTTACAGTTATATATGGGGGTCCTGAGTTATACCAACGTGTGGTAAAGAAATCATGTGAATATAGCATCATTGGAAATATATTTACTGGGAAAAAAGTATTCCACCCATTGTGTAAGTACCTAAACATACATGTGATTCAATGTCAGTCATACACTGTATTATTCTTTTTATTTTACAAAAAGACATATGGACAAGAACTCAGCGATATTTATTTGAAAAGCACATTCCGATAAACGTCAGAGTGCTAGAAAGTCAAAGCAAGAAAGATGAAGAGACACAAACACATGAAAGGAGTGGGTGGGAAAAGAATGCAGTCGGATGACTAGATGAGATGGAAATGAATGGCAGTTGCTGTATATTAACGAAGGGGAGACTGGCAGCCTTCTAATGAGACTCCACTGATCATCCTGGGAGGGGGGGGGGGGGGGGGGGTGTGTGTGTGTGTGTGTTTGTGTGTGTGTGTGTGTGTGTGTGTGTGTGTCACTTCAACCATACTATAGTACAGGGGTTCTCAACCCGTGGGTCGCGACCCCTCGGGGGGTCGCCAAATTATTTTAGGGGGCCCCCAAATTATTTAAAAAAAATAGCAGACCTACAAGCTCGTAGCGCGCCACTCGGTGGCGCGCTATGAGCTTGTAGATCTGCTATTTTTAAATAGCTAAATTATAACAATGCTTAAAACACCAAAAGGGGTTCCCGCCCAAAATGGTTTAAGGTTATTGTAGCAGTCAATTTATATTGGGGGTCGGGAGGGGGCGGGGCGGGGGTCCCGAGACGTTGCCAAAGCATTTTCGGGGGTCCCCGGCCAAAAACGTTGAGAACTGGGACGTAAGTCGGGACTTGATCACTCCCGGCTGGGTCGCCTGAGTGAGGGGTATGAGGGTTGAGAGACCCGAAACCCTGTTGACCTCAGGATACATCACTGAGGATACCTCCCAGGTGCATCCATGCAATGTTTTTTTAGTTATACTTACTGTAGTTGACTGGGGTACCAGCCAATCGGCAAGCTTTATGAGCTTGCAGATCTGCTATTTTCTCCAAATGTTCACCTCTTAGCCTATAGAGCACCGAAGTCTGATGTCATTTCCACATCCTTCCTTTTTCCCCATTCTGAATTCCCAGCAGACTTTTTTTTTTAAATATTGCAATGCAAATGTGTATTGAGTATCAAGAGTGACTGATTGTCGTAAACGATACAGAGCCACCTCCCCAACAATAGAGTGTGCGCATGCTTAAAGTGAATGGCACATCGAGTGGCAAATCGAGTGGCAAAGCAACAGGCAAAGTGAGTTTAACATAGTTTAATGTTGTTTAATGCAATCAGATATGACTTTTCTGTTTGTATGTATGGGCTGTCAAGGCCAGAAAGTAGTTTTTTGCCACTCAGTAGGTGTTCCTGCATAACTTCCTGGTTTGATGATGATGTCACGCGCATACCCTCTATATTGCAGAGACAGTTTGTTTATTTTTGGACCACAATTCTTATATTCTAAGATGATGATGATTATGATAATAATCGATTGTATTTATATTGCACCAAATGTTGTTCACTATAGAGAAATGACGACGGCAACCCAGGGGATGGGATATGACGAGGGGTCAATCCACTTGAACCGCTGCATCCATATTATGGGGCAGCATTAGCCAAACATAGCCGATCTACAAGCTTACAACGCTATTCATGGCAAAGATATTTGGTGTGTAGAGTTTCCACCACTGTAGACAGTCCAAGTACAGAGACAACTCCGGTATATGTGACTAAATTTGACTGAGGGACTGCCATTGGATTTTTTTTAGAATTTTCGTTTTTTTTCATGTCATATGAAAGCAGGGACTCATAGCTTCAAATTGACATATTGGTTGTTCAGTTTGACCCACCAGTTTTGGAGATATGGCTTATAGAGTAATGGCTTGCAGAAAACAGCAAGTTGAGAAAACAGGCTTGAAAGGTTCACTTCTGTGGTCTCTAACATTACACCTAGCTACATGTTTGGGCATTTATTTCATATTTACATGTCGATTTCAGCTCTGACACTTATTTCAGACATGCTCTAGTATGTTAAGAGTCTGCCTGTGCTATTAACTCATTCCTCTGGTGAAAAGCTGTAATTTGCGCGATGGCAGTCTCTTAGTCAAACCTGGTCACATATATAAGTGGTTACGTTTGTAAAATCCCACAGAATGTGAAGTGGAAGTGTCCGGCTTTCAGAAACAAAACGTAGATGTTTGTTGCAAAAGTCCTGGGTCCATATGGGCTATACAAAGACTGTGTGCATCATAATGATGCTGAGAAACTTTTACACAAAGCCCACTTGACATTAGGTAAGGTATTCATGAAAAGGAACCTCGACGTGAGAAAGTGACTCTGCAAATGACTCTGCAATAGGCGCTGTCGTGGAACTTTTGAGACATTTGACACCTGCAGCATTTGTTTTGATGCAATGTACATGTGCAGTGAGTCAACACAGTGACGGTTCTCTCCCTGCTGGAGAAGCAAGCGGTGTTTGTACATAATATATACTGTATTGTATGAGTAAATGTTTTCAGCAACCAGAACCACCAATCTCATGTGTCGTGTCTTCTAGAGAGAGAGAGAGAGATGATTTGGGGTGTTGATTTGTGTAGAAATAATTTCAAATGTAAATGGTGCAAATGTGACGTTTTGTTTGCTATTCTTACTCTCTGCGTAATATTAGTCTGTTTATATTCGAGTCCAAGTTCCCACTAATAGTGACGGTAACATTTATGCATTTTAACTGACATTTTAACCTACCATAAACACTCTAATAGGAGTCAGGGCCTTTATTTACCTCATACAGAGAGAATCAGGCTTTAA
Organism: Electrona antarctica; assembly: GCF_951216825.1. Taxonomy (NCBI): domain Eukaryota; kingdom Metazoa; phylum Chordata; class Actinopteri; order Myctophiformes; family Myctophidae; genus Electrona; species Electrona antarctica. The sequence continues at coordinate 1,982,117 of NC_136804.1, forward strand.
TTGGAGTCAGGCTATTATTAGAGATAGTAAAGAAAAGTAATGTCTGTCTGCACACAGAATGTTGTCCGTGATTTATTTCACCGTCGGCCAAGTATTGTTTGTTTTAATAGAGGATAATAAAGCCCACGGCAGCATTATGCAGTGTGTGGACATTATCTTTATTTACTTTGATTATTATTATTATTATTATATTTGTGTTCCAGTACGCTCTTGTTTCAATATTATTATATCATGTGATTTTGTAATGGTGAATTAAGCTTAATTAATTCATCTTAATTCACCATTATGGGTGCAAGACCTGTGTTGTGTCATAACTCATAGGAAAGAGGCAGGGGATGTTTTAGCACAACTAAGTATAGGCTTATTTAGCGACTGTAGATCTTCACAGGAGGACTGGGGCCCTTAACCCATTCTGGGCGGGAACCCCTTTTGGTGTTTCTAGCATTATGTTATACTTTAGCTATTGAAAAATAGCAGATCTACAAGCTCGTAGCGCGGCAGAGCCCCACGCTATGAGCTTGTAGGTCTGCTATTTTTGAAAATCGTGAAAATGTGGCACAAATCTTTGAATATACTCTTTTCAGAGCAAACTTTTTTTACTCAAATCTTTGCTTCTGAGGGGGGGGAACAACATATTTTCAGACGGCGGCCGGCGGCCAATTACATATATTTTTGGGGGTCCTTGACATGAAAATGTTTCAGAACGACTGACAAGTCTGACGTTTTTCAGAAAAGGTTAAGCGTCCTCAGAGGTACCACTGGGTGGCCACCAAATCTTTATGGAATAGGAACTTTTTGTTTTTCTCCGTTAACCACTTGAACCCTAACATTTGTATTCTGGGCAACATTCGCCAAAAATAGTCGATGGTTTTAAGCACGAGTCATCCCGCTTACGCAGTGTTTTTAGATCATCGTGATGCATTTGGAACCCTTGACCTTATGTCTAGATCCCTGGAGGAATATATACTGTACTGTACTGTATATACTATAGGGAGAGAGGTTTCTCTCTCTCTCATGAATGAATGAATACAGAACTGCATTTCTTTTTCTTTTTCTTTCTTTCTCTTTTTCTTTTTCTTTTTCGCTTTCTTTCTTTCTTTCTTTCTTTCTTTCTTTCTTTATTTCTTTCATTCTTTCATTCTTTCATTCTTTCATTCTTTCATTCTTTCATTCTTTCTTTCTTTCTTTCTTTCTTTCTTTCTTTCTTTCTTTCTTTCTTTCTTTCTTCCTTCCTTCCTTCCTTCCTTCCTTCCTTCCTCCAGCAAAGATAGAAGATCATGAATGTATTTTGGCCCTAAACCATTCAAAGCTCCATAGACCAACAGTATATTTTGGAATGAATCATTTAACACACAGTGTAGTGATCCACTGTCATGGTATCGGAAGGACTGGAGCAGCAGGGTGCTCACGGCGGAATGTAATGTTCCCGTGTGAAGAAGCCCTTTAGACCAAGGCTTTCCAAACATTTCAGAGCGCGACCGCCCCGAAACAGTCACATTTGAACCGGGGACCCCCCACCCTGACAAGCACTTGGATTTGTGGGCATTATACATTTAATCGTTTGCCCGCCAGGAACATAGGAATATTAACACGTAGAATCTTGTAGCCTGCCACAAACGGAAAAGCCGTTTTAACAGCGATGTATTCATTAATGCATGTTTTAATACGATCGTATCGAAATCTACCGTCCGTTAGCTTTGTTATGCTTCTGACCCAATGGGCGCGGCCATTTTGAAAATGCGCGCGCATCCACTTACATTGCCGGCTCTGTTTTCAGACGGCTTTATCTCACAGAAGCGACATTGCAGGGGTCGCTTTGTCCCAGACAAGCGTTTTCAACGGCCTGTAGCAGGCGCTGTGATACTCGCGGTCCACTTTTTCCACCACCGACCGAGAGAACAAGCACCAGCTTCGTCAACACACACGGAATGGTTTCATAGTAAAATGCGATTACGGATATTTGGCTCTTCAAAGTAAGTGTCACGCGCGATAAAACCCTGGCAGGACGCGACGGAGGGATTAAATAATGGTAGCGGTAAATGGGTTTTAAATTTGACTCGCTTCCACAGATGAATATTGTGAAAATAGCCAAACTACAAGCTCACAGTGCCTCGCACTGCGAGGTGATGTGAAAACAATATTGCACATTATAAGCTAATCATCTCTGGAGGTCCCAACCCCCCCCCCCAGTTTGGGAACCACTGCTTTCGACTTACCAAAGGAAATGGGACGTGCGGGTCACGTCGGGACAGAACGCGGCAGGAAGACTTCTCCAGTGGATCATTAAAGCGCTCGTTTAAACATTTTATGCCTGTGATCCAATATGCCACTATACTATGCGCGCCATACACGCATATGTGACAAATAAAACCTCTGACATTTCCAGTCTTGATGCTCGTCATCTCTCGCCCTCACCATAAATGTATTAACGAGCCCTTTTGGCTTTTCAAGTGACTCGGTGACAAATCCCCACCGAGGACACGTCGCCCGATGAGGAGAGTGACACCCTCTCCTCCAGTGAGGGATCATGATTTAACGCATTTTGGGCGGGAACCCCTTTTGGTGTTAGCATTATGTTATGCTTTAGCTATTGAAAAATAGCAGATCTACAAGCTCATAGCGCGCCACGGAGTGGCGCGCTACAAGCTTGTGGGTCTGCTATTTTTGAAAAATCGAAGAACGACTGACATAGAAACATAGCTTTTTCTGAAAACTGCCAGGATGTAGAAGACATTTTTAGAATCTGATCTCAGGTCAGAATGGGTTAATGATCAGCCACACGCTCAACTTTTCATGCCACCCCGCTCCCAATCATGGGCACCCCTGACACGTCAGCGCGACAGCTGTGGCCTAGTTTGGGTTCTCAAACGGTTAAAAACGATACTGTAGCAATGCAACCAAGTCCAGTGGTGGAAAGTATAACGAAGTACATTTACTCAAAGTACTATTATTACAAAACATACTCTAACCACTTAACACGAGGCCTGCCAGGAACATAGACAATTAGACACGTAGAATAGCGTACGGTGCCACACCCGGAAAAGCCGTTTTAACAGCGATGTATTATTAATGCATGTTTTAATACGATCGTATTAAAAGCTGCCGTTCGTTAGCTCTGTTATGCTTCTGAGCCAATGGCCGCGGCCAGTTTGAAGATGCGCGCGCATCCACTTACATTGCCTGCTCTGTTTTCAGACGGTTTTATCTCCAGAAGCGACATTGCAGGGGTCGCTTTGTCCCAGACAAGCATTTTCAACGGCCTGTAGCAGGCGCTGTGATACTCGCGGTCCAGCACCAGCTTCGTCAACACACATGGAATGGTTTCATAGTAAAATGCGATTACGGATATTTGGCTCTTCAAAGTAAGTGTCACGCGCGATAAAACCCTGGCAGGACGCGGCAGAGGGATTGAATAATGGTAGCGGTCAAACGGTTAAGCCCCTATATACATTTTGGCATTTGAAAATATAGCCCATCTACAAGTTCACAATGTGTCAGGATTTTTGAAAATTTGTGAAATTGGACATAGCCTATTGCATAATGGGTACTAGAGAGAGAGAGAGTGAGCGAGAGGCGCTACTGGGTTATGCATGACCAGATATCAAAGTGGAGACTGGAGGGTATTTCGTTTTTATTGATGTTTTTAGTTTATTTATTTTATTCCAAAGGAATCTGTCCCGAGAGGATAAAGAATCACTCCACTTTGAAATTAAAATAATGTCCTTGTTATTGCAGAGAGCATGAAAAGGGGCCAATGCGTTTCAGCGTTCGTTGGGGACATTGGGACAGTTCTTAACACTTTAATTGCCCGGAACTATTTAATCCATTACATTCACGGACGCCTTTTCCGGACGGACCGGCCGGAAGTTCATGATGTTGTGTAGCAGCTAACAATAGCCACAGCACTCTAGAGTCGATCGACAACAACGGGAGACAAGAATAAATCTATCGAGACTAGCAACTGGACCGCGGAGCGCCGTCTAACACAGGATATTTTTTCAGAAAAAGACGGGATGATTTAGATCGCGATTTATGAACGTTTTAAGATTTTCGTTTTCATCAGCTAAACAAAGGAGGGAGTTTTTTGATGACGTCTCACTCTTGCGCGTCACCGAGGAGAGCCCAGCAGGCACACCTGGGTTTATACAGCCAGGCGATCCGTTCTCGTATCAATAAACTTCGTCTTTAGGACAATACTTCGTCCTGAGCGTCGGGCGTTACTAATAGAAAGGACAAAGAACTTCGTCCTGACTCCTGGGCGATGGGAGTGTTAATGACGATTTATTTTCTTCCTGTAAATGTTTTTAAAGGAGGGGAGTGGGCGCTCGTGTCTTCATTGACAAGGTGTGTGTGTGTGTGTGTGTGTGTGTGTGTGTGTGTGTGTGTGTGTGTGTGTGTGTGTGTGTGTGTGTGTGTGTGTGTGTGTGTGTGTGTGTGTGTGTGTGTGTGTGTGTGTGTGTGTGTGCCCTGTGACCCCTGCAGGGTTCATTGGGGTCCAGGTGCCAGTAAATTATTGTCTGGTATGAGGTACTTTTATTGAAAAGTGAAGAATGGCCTTTTATCTCAAGTGTGTGTGTGTGTGTGTGTGGTCACATTGTGTGTGTGTGGTCACATTGTGTGTGTGTGGTCACATTGCCTGCAGTGTGTGTGTGGTTACATTGTGTGTGTGTGTGTGTGTGTGTGTGTGGTCACATTACCTGTGTGTGTTTGTGTGTGTGTGTGTGGTCACATTGCCTGTGTGTGTGTGTGTGTGTGTGTGGTCACATTGCCTGTGTGTGTGTGTGTGTGTGTGTGGTCACATTGCCTGTGTGTGTGTGTGTGTGTGTGTGTGTGGTCACATTGCCTGTGTGTGTGTGTGTGTGTGTGTGTGTGTGTGTGTGTGTGTGTGTGTGTGTGTGTGTGTGCTCACATTCCCAAGGATTGCTTTCTGGATTTTGCAATTAATTTGTATTGGAGCATTCATCCGTAGAAAGTAACATTAATTGCTTTCCAGGGTTCAAAGCCGACAGAAACTATAAAACCACCAGGCAATAAAACAATTATTTACAATGTTATAACAGCTTAAATGCTCTATACAACAAACCATTAACCCTTCACCCTGTGTACAGTACAGTACAGTACACCCACCCTGGTTGGAATCAAGAGGGAAGCCCATTTGGTGTTAGCATTATGTTATGCTTTAGCTATTGAAAAATAGCAGATCTACAAGCTCATAGCGCGCCACCGAGTGGCGCGCTACGAGCTTGTAGGTCTGCTATTTTTGAAAAATCGAAGAACGACTGACGTAGAAACATAGCTTTTTCAGAAAACTGTCAGGATGTAGAAGACATTTTTAGAATCTGATCTCAGGTCAAAATGGGTTAAATGCTCTATACAACAAACCATTAACCCTTCACCCAGAGTACAGTACAGTACAGTACAGTACAGTACAGTACAGTACAGTACAGTACAGTACAGTACAGTACAGTACAGTACACCCTGGTTGGAATCAAGAGCCCATGCAGTGGTCCTGTATGTTCTAGTCTGAACCCTCCCAGTCTCGCATAGACAGACGGCTCTCCCACAGTATCTCTGAAGGATTTTAAAATATCTTTCAAAATATACATTTAAAATGTGTGCTTTGAATAATGTGATTCACCGTAGGACACATTTTCGCAGATGAGGGGAGGGAGGGGGAGGGGGGATAGTTTTTTATCACTTCTGTGCTCCGTTCCAGACGGAAGTGGATTTGACAACTATGTGAGGCAACAGTCTGCCTCGAGAGTATACTCCTAAGGGAACGAGAACATTATGATGTACACACTATCACAGAAAAGAAAGAGAGAAATAATTCTACAAAAAACAAAAGAAAGGGGTGCGTGCGTGTGTCCGTGTGTGTGTCCGTGTGTGCACGTGCGTGCGTGCTCCGTAAAATGCCCACAAAGAACAAAACCGCATTCTCTCTTGTGCTCTCTGACCCTGACGCTGTCCGTGGTGCTGAGTTGTGCATATCAGAGAGAAGGGTCAGTTATTGATCTGCACACAGCCTACAGAACCATAGTAGAAGGGAGCGAGAGCGCATTTGGAAGCTGTAGTCGTCTCAAGCTATTTATGCACATACCTCTAGTGTATTAAAGTGGTTAAGATGCATGACTGAGATAAGAGAGTGAGTATAACTTCAGTTCCACAACATGGTGTGTTGTGTCATATACCTTTTTAGATGGTTCAGCATGCCACTGAATTCTGTGTTGGAAACGTTGCTTTCCTGGCCGTTAACCTTGAAGCTCTCAGGTAACCTTGCCACGCCTTAGCTTTTGCTGCATTGACACGGCTAGCTTGGATTCTGTCGTGGGTTTTTGTTGTATTTGAGGTTCGTGAGAAAGTGTCATTATATTTATAAACCCTTTTTGAGTGGTGCAAACCACTCCAACAACCAGCTTTGTCTGTATCTATGTGTCTATGTATGTGTGTACCTGTACGTGTGTGTACCTGTACGTGGGACCCAAAAAAATGAGCATGGTTACTATGGTCACTGACATTACGTCAGACCACAGCTGATCAGGCTATATAAGACCTTGCACCACTCAGTTCACACGGGTGTGATTTTTACTAATCAAAGCGAGTATATCCCAGGCTCTGCAGGGTTTCACATATTTTGTTGCAAGCTGTGCCTTACGCTGGTCTATTGAGTTCCTGGTTTGATTTGAGTGCATCACAGTTGAGCGTCACACACACACACACACACACGCACACACACACACACACACACACACACACACCGCCGCTGTAGTGTCGTGTCGCGCGTCTCTCTGCTTTACTTTCAATTTCAGTTCACTATGGCCACTGCTTAAGTCAGCGATGATGATGATAGGCTACTAGTAGTGTAAACAAAAAGAATAATCGGAAAACCATCCCGCTTCCTTCGAGTCAAAAGTACATAGATATTTTGACTTCCCACTGTCCAGGGAGTTATGGCAATGGACAAATACAGTATGAGCCAGCTGAGCATATTAGCAGGCATCACAAAGATGACACAGCTAACAATTCCAGGCTCGTTTAGAGCAAACTCCCATATAATTTGACATATGCTAAAGAAATTTCCACGTGATGTTTGTGTCTTTACACATTCTATATTACAGTAGAAATATAGCAAGAGACATGTGACCCCTTTCAGTGGTGGCAAACGCTGGGTTTAAACATTTGATAAGCGTTCTAGAACCACGTTATACAGTTGGAGGCCATCGATATTGTCCTTTTCTTTTTGCTGAGGTTTGCGTGATCTGCGCAAAAGGACAGTTAACCCATTTTGGGCGGGAACCCCTTTTGGTGTTTTAAACATTATGTTATAATTTAGCTATTGAAAAATAGCAGATCTACAAGCTCATAGCGCGCCACCGAGTGGCGCGCTACGAGCTTGTAGGTCTGCTATTTTTGAAAAATCGTGAAAATATTTATTTCAGAAAACTGGAGGATTTAGAAGGATTTTTTAAAATTTTGAGGTCAGGCCTAAATGGGTCAAATGATAAGGGACAATATCGGTGGCACCCAACTGTAGATAGGGCATAAAACCCAAAGTTTATATTGTTGATGTTATTCTCATTTGTTTTTAGTCAAATAAAAGTGACTTATTGCAGAGAAACAAGTGTTTTTCTTTACAAATCAAAACATTAGCCTGAATTAATAATCATAGTGCTCTGTGCTGAAAATAGGAGGTTTTTAAAAAAAAATAGAATCGTATCGAGACCTTAAAATCGAAGGTTGAATCGAATCGTGGATTAGGCGAATCGTGACAGCCCAGTCTTAAAAGTGATCAATGTCACTTTTATATGTCTTAAACATATATAAAACAAAAGTGTTCTGCAGGGAAAGTAATGGGAAAAACAGACAGGGTTTCACATATTTTGTTGCAAGCTGTGCCTTACGCTGGTCTATTGAGTTCCTGGTTTGATTTGAGTGCATCACAGTTGAGCGTCACACACACATATATAAAACAAAAGGCGGGTTTAGCGTGTTCTGCAGGGAAAGTAATGGGAAAAACAGACGGGTTTAGCGTGTTCCGCAGTCCAACTGTTAAAGGAGCATTCAGTGATTTGGGTGATTTGGAAAAAAACCCGGTCCACCCGGTAACAAGATGTGCACATGCACACGCTCTACAGTGGGGGAAGTACAACAGACCAACAGCACGTGCAAGAATGCCCGCCCCACTCGATCATGATTGGAGGAAGGCCCCTCTCATCCTGATTGGATGAAGGCTTTGCCACCCAAAGCCCAAACCGAAACTAGGGTTTTTTGACCCCAGGGGCTCACTGGGGACAGGGAGGAACTCCTTATATGGTCAGCACACTTTATAGTAGGGGGGATTATCCAAAAAATAAGAAAAAATAAGTGATTTTTGAATTAAGTGAAATCACTGAATATACCTTTAAGCTCAGCTTGACGCCGCAGGACTGATTGCCTACACCTGGCCTACAGGGCATTCGTCTACAGTATATACAGTACGTGTGCCAACTTCAAACTCGTTTGGAATCGGATATGCAGTTATCCAGAACTACAGATCCAACCCATATGCCCATATTTGGGCATGCTGATATACAGGGTATGGGTATACTATTGACATCATGTAGAATCTCCATATATGGATATAAAAGCGACACATGTAGACAGACAAATACAGAGATTTCCATATCTGGTCTGGGCAAAAAAGGGACAGACGGACGGGTACTGTACAACGAGTATACTCTGACAGTGGTGGAAAAGAAAATTGTTTTACTTAAGTAAAAGTACCAATACTGCAATTTAGAACTACTACATACTAAGTATGGAATTGAAAATGTACTTGAGTAAAAGTAAAAAAATATCGGCATCAAAATGTACTTAAAGTACTAAAAGTAAAATTACTCATTGTACAGAATGTCCCATTTCACAAGTTCAAAATGTGTCCAGTTAATTCTAACATTTCTGGTTCACATGAGAGGTAACAGGTCTGATACAGGGGGTAATTGAATGATTGGTGGTGTCACCCAACTTTATTTATAGAGGAAGTGACACAGGGAATGGGGATCAAATGGACAAACGAACCTAGGTGCCAGGGTGCACATTTGATAGAGAGGAGCTCCGAGGCGCCAGATAGGGCTACCGGTTAAACCACTATCCAAGGTTTAACACGTAGTATCTGCAGCCAAGGCAAAGGACAATCGAGCCATCGGGAACAGGAACGCGCTGTTGCTGCCGTTGGATATTGATCGCTTGGAATCACAGTGTGCGTGGAGGCGAACAGCGTCAGAGACGTCACGTCAATACTGGTGAGATCATTCCAAACGTTTGGTCCTTGTTGGATTATAGTACCCCGAACTCGCCGCTCAGCGTGGAGCGGTCTTTTCATTCTGTGTGGATTACGAGGAACTTTAAAAGGCTCTATAGTGCGCGTGCACGGCGAGAAGAGGAATGACGCGGGTGCTATTCATAATACTGTGGGCGAGCGGTAGCGTGCCGCTAGCACCGTATGAACTGTGTTTATTGTTTACGTTTGGCTGGGACTGGGACTCATTTGGGTTGGGAGGGGGGTTGAGTTGTGATTATTGATTGTTGATTCTGGTTGTTTCCCAATGTAAACTGTGTGTATGTATTGCCATTCTGTTTGCTCAACGACATCCTTTGGTGGCTTCTATATAAAATACCACAGAGTTAACCCGACGATCCCGCTGTTTTTTCCTTTAGCAATAATTATCCTTTCAATGTAAAAGGCCGATTGTTACAGTTGAATGTATGTTTTCTAATCAAAATTAAAATCGCCAAAGTAACTAGTAACTAAAGTTTTCAAATGATTGTAGTAAAGTAAAAGTAAAAAAATTGGCTCTGAGATGTAATGGAGTAGAAGTAAAAGTACTGGAAGTTGGAAATACTCAAGTAAAGTACAAATACCTCAAAATTGTACTTAAGTACAGTACTAAAGTAAAAGTACTTAGTTACTTTCCACCACTGTACTCTGACAACTCCTCCAACGCTGTGTATTCCTGCACTCGGTGATCTTGGTACATGGAAATTGATTTATTGAAGATTCTGACTTTCAAATGTACACATTTTCAGTGCATTGTTGTATTGTGCTTTTTTGCTTTGGCAATGTAAACGTATGTTTTCTCATGCCAATAAAGGCCATTGAATTGAATTGAATTGAAATTGGGATCGGTGGTGCGACGTGGGAGAAGATGTGAAGGCCACGTAGTGGCCCAAACTTTTAGTATTATACTTATTGCTCTCCAGTTCTCCAGTAATTTGACTGAGCAACGCTCACAGTAGAGTAATATTTAGAATATATAGAAGTATACTTTGACTCAAGTACTACTGCACATACCCACATGGAGCAGGTGGAGCTTGTAATGGCTCCAGAGTAACACCATAGTATTCAGTAGCCAGTTCAGTCATCATTAAAAGTTTATGACTCAGACTAATTTATTTAGGAGAGTGCATTCATACTGTGTGTGTGTGTGCGTGTGTGTGTGTGTGTGTGTGTGTGTGTGTGTGTGCCACATATGCCTCAATGAGCATCATTAATATTGTCGTACTAAGCTAGCCTGGAACAAACTTCAAATAAGTATCTCAAACATGGCAGCAAACCATACCATCCCGCTCACCACCATGACTGTTTGTGGAGGAGAGAAACAGCTTGGCGCGCAGCTGCTGAAGTGCAAAACGCAACGCATTAGCAGACGCTTAACAGCCTCGGCTTTCTGTGTACCTGCAGAAAAATGGCGGCGTGCAGGGGCGATTTGGAGAGCGATTAGCAAGGAGCGACTCGCGTGAAGCTGCAAGGCACAAAGCTAACACCAGCCACTATGCGAAACCCTGGAATCAGACGCTAATCAGATGTGGCACAAATAAGCCATCTGGATTTCCGTGTGTGTGTGTGTGTGTGTGTGACACGACACTGTATGTTGTATGCATAACAATACACAATGTGGTTCATTGTGTACCCATACTGTAGCTCGATGGGTGTGTGTGACTGTGTGTAATTCTCTGAGGTGTGTATTGTTTGCAGTGCACATATGCATGTGTCATATAATGCATCTTACAGGATGTGTGTGTGTGTATTGAACTCCATTGTTGTATTTTCCCTGAGGTATTGTATGTACTGGGATGTGTGCATGTGTGTGTGTGTGTGTGTGTCATAAACTCTATAATTGTACCCCTAAGGTTTTTCCGTTGCCCACGGTAGAGTCTCAGTATCGTGGGAAAGCTCGGTTTAAAACTGGGATAAACTGTACCACACACACACACACACACACACACACACACACACACACACACACACACACACACACACACACACACACACACACACACACACACACACACACACACACACCTATCTATAAATGGCACAGATTATTATGTGTATACTGTCCGACGTGTATGTATGTGTCCACATGTCTCGAGAACGGTGTGCGTCCCTCAAACACGTCCATTGTGTATGTTTTTTGTGACAAGCGGACGAAATCGAATCCATTTGTTTACATCCCCGTCGTGGCTCAACGGCATTCCAATAATACGCTTCAGGAGTGGGTGTACAGTTTTGGTCCAATCAGACAGTTTTTTATTCAACACGAACAGCAGTGATTCGGTCGGCATAGGCATACCTACGGGATCTTCTTTCTACACAAATTAGTCAAAACAAAACAATTGTTTTTTTTTTTTTAATTAAAAAGAAAACCGCATGAATTTTCCTGATGTCATAAGCTGTCAGAATCAGCTTTTGTTGCGTTGGTTTATGTGCTAAAAGAGTGACTTTGAGAGCTGTTTCCCAGTTACAATGGAAGTCAATGAGCGACTTTTATTTTATTTCTTAAATTGCGAATAAACAACACAACGGAGCGAAATAACTCCTAAGAAAACAACCCAAACCTCTCAAAAAGTGGTCTTACCCTTTAACTCCATTGGACCGTTAACTGTCTGCTAAAACAGCTAACTCCACCACCTCTCCCCCTCTCATGCAAGTAATTGACAATATAAGTCACAACACCAACTATGATGAGGCAGTATTGCGCCGTTTTCAAAATATAAGGTTTTCTTCATTTCAAGAAAAAAAATCTGAAAAATGAACATTTTGGTGGAGCAGAGATATTAACATTGTCTCCTCTTCCCTTTTCCATGTCTGCTCTTTCCTTCCTTCCTTCCTTCCTTCCTTCCATCTTCCAACCTCCTCGCGTTCCCATCCTCTTTTTCACCTCTGCTCTCCTGTCCTTTGCTTCTTTCTCTCTTGGCGTGCTCTCATTCCAGGTGGAGGCCATGCGTTGGAAGACAGGAGACCCCGCTCTCCCACCCTCCGTGTGCAGTCTGCCGTGTCGGAGAGGAGAGAGGAAGAAGGTGGTGAAAGGAGTCCCGTGCTGCTGGCACTGTGAACGCTGTGAGGGCTACCACTATCAGGTATATTACAGTCTGTTGCACTACACCAGGGGTTCTCAACCCGTGGGTCGCGACCCCTCGGGGGGTCGCCAAATTATTTTAGGGGGTCCCCAAATTATTTTCAAAAAAGAGGAAAAAAAAAAAGATTTTTTTTTTTTTTTTTTTTAATCACGGCCCCGGCCAAAAACGTTGAGAACCCCTGCACTACACTACATTGTGGTATTGGTGCTTTCACTCAAGTAAAGAAATCTCTTCTTCCACCACAACAACTTAAAACAATTAAGGCAGGCCAGGTGTGATTACCCACACCGAACAATGAAATATCCACTTCTGCTGTAGCCTGATTATCAGACTGTAGCTTTCTTGAAGCTTCAGTCTGACATTGTCTCCTGTCTGAGCGATTTCAAGGGGGAGGGGATTAGAATTTTCCTCAACCAGTAGCCATTGGTGTTGTTTTTCCCTCCTTCCTCTGTGTGTTGCGCTACGTGATGACGCTGAAAAAGGGACTCGGCACTGATTGGTTAGACCCACCCCCACCACCGATTCTCATTGGATAATACATTTTTGTACCGAAGAAATTATAGGTTCACAGTGCAACACCAGACCAAGAGACACAGTCCACTCAGAGAGTGGGCGGGGTCTTTGGGCTGGATCCAGGCTACTTCTGCTGTCTCAATGCCATTCTCGTTCCGCTCTTGTCAACATGGTACATGGCGGGAGTATACGTACCATTCACGCCCTCATCCAATGGATACGATTATATTGACTTTAGAATGCATTGACACATTAGCAAAGCATACTTTAGGATTGGATTGGCTAGGAGTGCAGGATGCCTTGTTCCAAAGAGTTTTGAGATGTGAATATGGAATTCCTCTGGGGGGGGGGGGGTGTACGTACGTGCGTGTGTGTGTGTGTGTGTGTGTGTGTGTGTGTGTGTGTGTGTGTGTGTGTGTGTGTGTGTGTGTGTGTGTGTGTGTGTGTGTGTGTGTGTGTGTGTGTGTGTGTGTGTGTGTGTGTGTGTGTGTGTGTGTGTGTGTGTGTGTGCGCGCGCGCGGTGTTTAGGATTAAAGTCTTACACTTTCCACGTAACGTTCAACTTAAACCAAATTGAATGCTGAAAATAACTGTACCCAACAACAGCGCACAGGGCCAAGAGGCAAAGAACCCGAGTCGACTATATAGTCGCCAATAACACCACGGTTTCATACTGTTGCCCTTCCATCAAATGCATACTGATAAGGGAAACACCGAGTGCACATTATCCTGATGTATAGTTCTTGCTAGGTGAGTGGGAGCAAATGGCGGCGCTTATCAGGGAACAGTTTATTTCCGTGGTGTGAGAGTTTGTAAACCTTTTGCTCCAGGCTGCAGAAAATGCAGAATGTAAATGTGTTGTAGCAAGAATGAGACCAAGTTTGGTTGTGACTGACTGTGACTCTTCAGCAGTGCTTAATTTCTCATTTCTTAGGTGCCGGAGCTCGGGTGCGTGCACGTGCGCGTGCACGCACACGTGCACGCACATATTCACGCACACGTGCACGCACATGCACGCGCAAAATTCAGCCCACCCATCAGAACACAATAGAGTAGGCATATAGACGTTTTTATACAGTGGGGTCCCATATCTTTCTTCCACAATCTCAAAATGGTCTCTATGGGTCCCCAGAGGTACCTCTGTTAGACACACCCACAGACACACCCCCAGATTATCAGCCACACCCACAGGTTTATTTTAATATGTGGAGTGGCTATTCAACCACCAGGTGGCTTCAACCCATGATGAGCAGAGCTCCACTGAGTCTTAGCTTCTAGCAATATGCAGTGGTGGAAAAAGTATCACATTTTGTACTTGAGTAAAAGTATCAATACTGCAATATAGAAATACATTGAAATACATACTGTTACAAGTAACAGTCCGGTATTTAACATTTACTTGAGTAAAAGTACAAAAGTATTGGTATGAAAGTGTACTTAAAGTACCAAAAGTAGAAAGAACTCATTGTGCAGAATGTCCCATTTCAAGTTTTCAAATGTGAACAAATCTTTTGAAAATAGCAGATCTACAAGCTCATAATGTGGCACATCACGACGTATTGTGAGCTTGTAGATCCGCTATTTTCAAGTCTACTATACTGAGGAAGTGGTTAATGCATTTCTTTTTTATACTAATCACAATCTCCAAAGTAACTAGTAACTAAAGTTTTCAAATACATGTAGTGGTGTACAAATACAATATTTGCCTCTGAGTGGAGTAGAAGTAAAAGTATTGGTAATTATGAATACTAAAGTAAAGTACAAATGCCTCAAAATTGTAAAGTACAGTACTTAAGTAAATGTACTTAGTTACTTTCCACCACTGTGGAATGGTGAGTGACTTTAAATTAATAGGTTTATCATGCAGGCCAAAATAGGACTTTTTGTCCTAAGTCAATGGTTTTGTGATGTCATCAGGAGTAAGTCATCAGTAACAGTTTATATTTACCCCTGACTGTCACTATAAGGCTCTTTGAATATGCTTTCTCAAAGCCTGTATCTGTTTAAGATTAATAAAACAAGTTTAAGTTTGAATCCTATTTAATTCAATGTAATCAACTGACAGACAGTGTTACCGATATATCAATAGACATACATTGTTATAAACGTTTTTGGTGAAATTATTAAGAAATATCACTTTTTTTAGGCCTACCTAAAAAAATCACGTAGGCCATTATTTTAAGAAGAAGACAACATTGAAGTTACATAATGGACACATTCCTTTGTTTTGTTTTGTCTTGTTTGATTATTGTTCCATGACACATTCATTTGGAAAACTGCTTTGGGGTTGAGCAGTGAATATACTGAGGGTGGAACCCCCGCTCCCCCACTCTCTCTGTAGCCTCTGTAGTAGGCCTGTCTTTAAATGTTCTGATGAATTGAAAATGGAGGACCCTGAAGTAACAAGTCTTAAGCTTTTTCTGGTTTTATACTCGTAGCAGTCAGATTTTGTATTGACCTGCATGTGTAGGCTACTTTCGTTTGTACTGGCTACCCATTCTACAAACGGAATAACATTTCCAATCAGTCAATCAATAACATTTGCAGCAGCAGTTTACACAGGGGCCCGCCGGCTCACAACACACAACTACAGTAGGCATTTGCAGTTCAGTTGGCACAGCGACTCAACGTTATATTAGATACTGTATAAAATATAGTATTAAGTTAGGGTGGCCAGAACAGTACGCAATGCTAAATACCTGCATGCGCATTGTTGTTGTCCTTATCCAAGTTCCTCCTCCGCCTCCTCCCACCTCCTCCTCCTCCTCCTCCTCCTCCGATGACAACTCAATAATGCTACTAGGCTACTACTTAATTCTGTACTAGTCTTGTTTTATTTCGGGCCCACCAAAGCAAGCGTTATGATATTCGATTATGATCGAGCCATGTTGTAAAGCCGGGTGTCTTTGCGAGATTTGGCAATGCAGTCAGTTCTGTTCATAAGAACTCACCAAAACGCATGCTGTCCCCAAGGCTAAACTCCAAGTAGCAGTTAATCTATTGCTCCATAAAAGTACGAAAGTTCCATATTCCATATGCAAATTGCAAAAGTCGAGTTGTTTTTATTTACGCATCCGACACCGTTAACAGTGAGGCGTCAAGCCTCACGACGCCGGGGTTCCATAGCCACCTATTTCCTCTCAAAACGGGCACACATTTCAAAATAAGAGTGTTTTTTTGTTTGTACTTGCAATGCGATCATTCAAGCCATGTTTTATTTTGGAATCGTACTGGAAATAGAAGTAACTATGACGAGGAAGAAGCCTAGTTGACTTGAAAATGAAACTAAAATAATAATAGAGACGTATTATATTGTAATGTGCATTTGGGGTGGCGGAGCGCCCTCTACAGCTACCGGAGCTGCCTCTACAGGTGGGGGAGCTCAAGTGACAGGTACCGGAGCTGAGTTCCGCCAAGCTCCGGCTGAAATTAAGCACTGCTCTTCAGCAGAGACTTTGGAGACCGGCATGTAATTATGGACTCATGATTAACCATGCAATGGTAATCAATATGTGCCCGGTCCCAGCGAAAGGTTCCTCATTTAGGGACTTTTGAAATGAGCAAAATAGGTCAATATTTCTTCTTGAATGTTTAAGAACCCTCTCATTATAATAGATACCAATTTCAGAAGCATTAAATAGTTGACATGAATTTGTAAACAGACCTCTGTTTTGTGTGTGTTTCGTCAGACCAGTGCTGTCAAACTGTTAAATCTGGCAGCCAGATTTGGTAAAACGCGACTTAACAAGCAATACAGACCAGTTGTGCAAGTGCGAACGTTCCACATTCACTTCCACGATAACAAATGCAGTTCATTATTAAGATTTGTTACTTTAATTATTGGTTTTAGGACTTAGACTTAATGTCCTTATTTGCCGTCGTTATTTGAGAGCAGTGAGAAAGCATTAGTTTGTTGACATTACCAACCACAACGTTACCAACTCAAGTCTCACATCATGAGGCGTTGTGAGTTTGTAACTCTACTATTTTCAGCTAATGTTCCCCTCAGAAAAGGGGAACTGCTTGATGACACTTTCTGCTTGTTTTACAAGCATAAAGCCTCATCGGCTGGCACAGCATTGCTTGGGTTATTGCACTCATGTCTTTGCGATATGTCGTGTCTTTGCGATATGTCGATCACTGTTACTCCAATATCAAACTGCGAAGAATCCAGTGTTACTCAGAATGTACTACTTTCGCCTTTATTTTATTTTATATTTTTATGGAGGGACAGACAGTAGGCTGACAGGAAATGGGGAGAGAGATGGGGGGAAGACATGCAGTAAAGGCCGTCGGGATCGGGAGTTGAACCCGCGGCACACTGCCAGACTGGATTACCAGCCAAGGTGCCTGGACCACTGAGCCATGGCCCAGGCAGAATGTACTACTTTACCACAAATGTGTCAGTCCATGTCAGCCCAATGACGGATGACACAAACAGTGACACAATCTTGTCCCCAGTCGCGTAGAAGTGCAGGAGTCTTGTCTGGAAGTGACACTTTACACTTGTTGCTCCATTAGCAGTGAATGATTGATGTGTCAATATTATGGACTGTGAGATGCCACAGTGGCCCGCCTCCTATACGGACACGCACGCACGCACGCACGCACGCACGCACGCACGCACGCACGCACACAGCACCTGCAACACAGCTGCTGATCAATTTGTGGGCAGACAGAAGGCGTTGGCTGTTTTTCGCGATTTATTAAATGCATCGCTCTTGTTAATTATAGCTTTTGGGGGATGTGCGGGGCAGGGGAGGGCTTAGGGTAGAAAAACAGCTATTTAGCTGCCTGTCAACCTTCTAAGAACTGGCTCAGCAGACCGAGCGAGCAAGCAGGCGAGCACAGCTGTTCTCAAGCGTTTGGGTTGCATATCCCAGGGCCTGCACAATTTTGGAAGTCAGGCATACCCAATCAGAATGGAATATGACAAATCCGGCCGATACATCAGCAGTTTGCCTACGTTTTTTTTGGTAAGAGTGATGGCAAAGAGTGTGTTTTGAAGAAAACACAAAAATCTGATCTCGCACAATTTTGATTCTACTACAAAATACGACACACACACACACGCACACGCACACGCGCACACACACACACACACACACACACACACACACACACACACACACACACACACACACACACACACACACACACACACAGAGAGAGAGAGGGGCCAGGGAGGAGTACAGTACAGTACAGCACCACTCACTTGAGACGGGTCTGATTTTTATCCTTTCTTTTACCTTTCTCTCTATCACTTGCATACGGTACTCTCTTCTCTCTGTTTATATCCTGTTTCTATTATTTCTCTCTCTCTCTCTCTCTCTCTCTCTCTCTCTCTCTCTCTCTCTCCCTCCCTCATATCTCACTAACTCTGTCCTTTTCTCCCCATCCCTCTCCTTCTCCTCCACCTCCTCTTTACCCCTCGTTCGCTCTCTCTGTCTCCCTCTCGCCATCCCTATGCCAGGCGTCAGAGTTCTCCTGTGATTTGTGTCCGTACGAGATGCGTCCCAACGCCACCCGGACGGGCTGCGACTCCATCCCCATCATCAAGCTGGAGTGGCACTCGCCGTGGGCCGCCATCCCCGTCTTCGTCTCGGTGCTGGGCATCATGGCCACCTGCTTCGTGGTGGTCACCTTCGTGCGGCACAACGACACGCCCATCGTGCGCGCGTCGGGCCGCGAGGTGAGCTACGTGCTGCTGACGGGCATCTTCCTGTGCTACGTCATCACCTTCCCGATGATCGCCGCGCCCGGCGTGGGCGTGTGCTCCCTGCGTCGCATATTCCTGGGCCTTGGCATGTGCTTCAGCTACGCAGCGCTGCTCACCAAGACCAACCGAATACACCGCATCTTTGAGCAGGGCAAGAGGTCTGTGACGGCACCCAGGTGAGCAGGGAGGAGGGGGCTGAGTGGTGGTGAGTGGAAGTGCAGTTGGGGTCAGCGTCATTATTCTGCCGCGCGTTGGTCCGACTTGCCCCATTACTAACCCTCTCCGAACCGTAAGCCAAGCGGCACGCAACGCCAGGTTGTCAGACTAATGCAGAGCGTCGGAATTGCAAGCGTATCCTGTGCATGTTAGGGTGTGTATACTTAACCCATTTAGGCCTGACGTAAAAAAAATAAAATAAAAAGTCCTGAAAGAATATATATTCAAAGATTTGTGCCGCATTTTCACGATTTTTCGAAAATAGCAGACCTACAAGCTCGTAGCACGCCACTCGGTGGCGCGCTATGAGCTTGTAGATCTGCTATTTTTCAATAGCTAAGGCATAACATAAACGCTTTAAACACCAAAGGGGTTCCCGCCCCAAAATGCGTTAAAGGTATATTCAGTGATTTGACTTAATTCAAATATCACTTATTTTTTCTTTTTTTCTGGATAATCCTCCCTACTATAGAGTGTGCTGACCATATAAGGAGTTCCTCCCTGTCGCCAGTGAGCCCCTGGGGTCAAAAAACCCTAGTTTCAGTTTTGGTGGCGGGTGGCAAAGCCTTCATCCAATCAGGATGAGAGGGGCCTTCCTCCAATCATGATCGAGTGGGGGCGGGCCTTGGTGCACATGCTGTTGGCCTGTTGCACTTCCCCCCACTGTAGAGCGTGCATGTGCACATTTTGTTACCGGGGCGGACTGGGTGGTTTTCCAAATCACCCAAATCACTGAATGCTCCTTTAAGCAATATTACATGTGAATGGTGTGCGTTATCGTGATTATTTGCACGCCAGTGATCCGCCTCGTTCAGAAAGCGTCACACAAAAATGTTGAAATGACACACGCGGTTATCACGAAGGACGGAAAGCACGATGTATGGAGAACGGAGGTGACTGGAGAACGGCGCCGGAGAGGTCGACCGAAGACGACCTCTAGTGAGAGATGCAATAAAACCCTGCGGTGTTCTTCTGGTGTTGGGTCGTCCCTTTTCATTAGGACTACCCTGTCGGTCCGTTAGCACCAGCCGGGCTGAATCCGCAGCTATGTGTCACACTTATGAACGTATACCAACCGGCACACCAGTGAGTGTTAACACATTTTGGGCGGGAACCCCTTTTGGTGTTTTAAACATTATGTTATAATTTAGCTATTGAAAAATAGCAGATCTACAAGCTCATAGCGCGCCACCGAGTGGCGCGTTATGAGCTTGTAGATCTGCTATTTTTGAAAAAATCGTGAAAATGTAACAACATTGGAATATATATTCAGTATATATTTCAGATGGGGGTCGGCGACCAAACGCATATCATTTTTGTATACATACATATGAGGTTTTTCAGAAAACTGTCAGGATTTAGAAGGCATTTGTAGAATTGTTCCCAGGTCAAAATGGGTTAATGGACATTTTGACCTCCCACATTCTCACTGATCTCAGAGTATAGACTGTGTCTTTGTGCCTTATTATAACAACTACACGTATACATGCAAGACCTGAATGAACTAATACAGGGGTTCTCAACCCGTGGGTCGCGACCCCTCGGGGGGTCGCCAAATTATTTTAGGTGGTCCCCAAATTATTTTAAAAAAAAAGAAAAAAAAAAGAAATTTTTTTTATTTATTTTTTTCACGATTTTTCAAAAATAGCAGACCTACTATCTGCTATTTTTCAATAGCTAAATTATAACAATGCTTAAAACATCAAAAGGGGTTCCCGCCCAAAATGGTTTAAGGTAGCAGTCAATTTATATTGGGGGTCGGGAGGGGGCGGGCGGGGGTCCCGAGACATTGCCAAAGCATTTCCGGGGGTCCCCGGCCAAAAACGTTGAGAACCCCTGAACTAATACACCTTCTCTTCTTTTTTTCAAATGTATGTTTTGCCTTGCTCCCAGGTTTTGTAAACAAACATTGCACAGTGTAGATATGACGAGTAAATATACAAAGCCGATTACAGAAATATACAAAGAAACAGGACATTGAAAAGTGTTGAAAAATGTATGAACATTTTCAATCAGGTTTTATTTATTTTGCCCAAAATACACAAAATAGGGACCTTGAAAGCGGTTGAAAGAGTGCGTCAGTGTGGACATAGGAACGGAAATATGACATTTCTGTTAAATTTCATCCACCGAGGAAAACTACTCTAACCATTATGTCAAATAATTGCGACCGGGCGATCATCCACTCAACCCATTTAAACTGGGAAAGCATCTGTATAATTTGTATAAAGCATTATTTTAAACTTGGCAAAAAATAGCAGAAATACAAGCTCATGGCTCATCGCACTCTGGGAGCTTTTCTGAAAAGGGTTTCGATTTAGAAGACATGTTTAGAACCGGCCTCGGGTCTTAATGGGTTTACTTTAAACCATCTAGTGAAACGGACTCGAGTTACATATTTGTTTTTCCATCCATGTGTGCGTGTGCGTGTGCGTGTGCGTGTGCGTGTGCGTGTGTGTGTGTGTGTGTGTGTGTGTGAAATAGCATCTCTGCTTAATCCGGTGTATTTACGCTACATAAATATGCTCTGTCCCGTCTAAATAAACAAATAAAGTAGTGTGTGCCATGACTTTGCAGATGTAACTTTAATGCACCTATAATATTTGTGTCCTTGTATGCATCCTTTGTGTGGACATAAATAAATGGTTAACCCATTTTGGGCGGGAACCCCTTTTGGTGTTAGCGTTATGTTATGCTTTAGCTATTGAAAGATAGCAGATCTACAAGCTCATAGCGCACCACCGAGTGGCGCGCTACGAGCTTGTAGGTCTGCTATTTTTGAAAAATCGAAGAACGACTGACACAGAAACATAGCTTTTTCAGAAAACTGTCAGGATGTAGAAGACATTTTTAGAATCTGATCTCAGGTCAAAATGTGTGTGTCATGTGCGTCCGTCCCCCAGGTTCATCTCGCCGGCCTCCCAGCTGGCCATCACCTTCTCGCTGATCTCGGTGCAGCTGCTGGGCGTGCTGGTGTGGTTCGCCGTGGACCCGCCGCACACCGTGGTGGACTACGGCGAGCAGCGCACGCAGGACCCGTCGACGGCGCGCGGCGTGCTCAAGTGCGACATCTCGGACCTGTCACTCATCTGCTCCCTGGGCTACTCCATCCTGCTGATGGTCACGTGCACCGTGTACGCCATCAAGACGCGCGGCGTGCCCGAGACCTTCAACGAGGCCAAGCCCATCGGCTTCACCATGTACACCACCTGCATCATCTGGCTGGCCTTCATACCCATCTTCTTTGGAACGTCGCAGTCCGCGGAGAGGGTGAGCGAAGCTCGCGCGTGTGTGTGTGTGTGTGTGTGTGTTAGAATTTGAGAAACAGACTGTGAAGACCATTTTCCATGGTCCTCACAAGATATATAGGTCTATGGTTGTTTTTTGGTTAAAACAAATATTTTTAGAATAGCGTTTCATTTAGGAAAGATTCAGGTGAAGTTTTAAACGTATTGGCTACTTAATAAGCAGAGATTGATCTGCAAAGTTGTCCGCTATTTGTCCTCACAAGTATAGTAGCCTATGTCATAATCCGACCCGTGGGGCCCTGACAAAGTTGAGTAGGACACGGTGTTAGTGCAAAAAGTAACAATATTTATTTACAGAAATGCCAAAATAAAGCATACGAAAAGGTAAGGTGCAAGAGTGTTGTCAGAAATGTGTGGATGTGTGATCAATATGTGATGTGGGGGTGTTGTAACGTGTGTGTGAAGTCAATCAAAGGGAACTAGAGGGAAGGAAGCAAAAGGGCACATCTGGGGGGAGAGAGAGAGAGAGAGAGAGAGAGAGAGAGAGAGAGAGAGAGAGAGAGAGAGAGAGAGAGAGAGAGAGAGAGAGAGAGAGAGAGAGAGAGAGAGAGAGAGAGAGAGAGAGAGAGAGAGAGAGAGAGAGAGAGAGAGAGAGAGAGAGAGAGAGAGAGAGAGAGAGAGAGAGAGAGAGAGAGAGAGAAATGGATGGATGGATGGATGGATGGATGGATGGATGGATGGATGGCACCCACTCTTGGTAACCTCAGGTTGACTACAGCAGGGGTTCTCAACACGTGGGTCGCGACCCCTCGGGGGGGTCGCCAAATTATTTTAGGGGGTCCCCAAATTATAAAAAAAAAAAAAAAAAAATCTACAATGAGCTTGTAGATCTACAATCTACAAGCTCATAGCGCGCCACTCGGTGGCGCGCTATGAGCTTGTAGATCTGCTATTTTTAAATATCTAAATTAGAACAATGCTTAAAACACCAAAAGGGGTTCCCGCCCAAAATGGTTTAAGGTTATTGTAGCAGGAGGGGGCGGGGCGGGGGTCCCGAGACGTTGCCAAAGCATTTTCGGGGGTCCCCGGCCAAAAACATTGAGAACCCCTGGACTACAGGCTGCCCTACAGGATCTGTGGGAGAAACACACACACAGGGGATTACACCATAATACACACACAATGCAGGCCCTGGCCTGCAGGCCAGGCCAACGGGGCCGTGACAAATAATACAAACATGCGTGTGCGTGCTATAGGCTATAGCGTGCGTGTTGTCGAGTGCATTTGTCAAGTCAATTTGCACGTACCTGTAAATCACCCTCTGTATATTTACCCATTCTAACGGTTAGGTGCAGTGCAGGGATCATTACGGGGTCGGGAGCAGCTGGGCAGTTATAGGGGAGGTGGCTGGAGTTTGTGTGTCAGTCCTCTCCCCAAGACCTATACAGTATAATCCAATGCATATATGTCAAACTCAAGGCCCGGGGGCCAAATCAGGCCCGTGGATGAATTATCTTTGGCCCGCGGGATGATATTTAATTAGTATTAGAACTGGCCCTCTGGTATATTGCACGGACCACCATAATACTACAAGTCCGACAATTCACTGCGAGTGCATTGGCACATATCACATACTATGAAATCAGTGATTGGTGAGGATCATAGAACAGGAAACTGAGCTTAATAATAATGCATTTTCAGTTTTAAATGCATTTACTTTTTTGCTGTTTGCCTGGGACGTCCTCATGACCGCGGTGCCCGTGTGTTGAAACCTCGACCGATTTCTTTATTTTGGCCCACTGTGTATTTGAGTTTGACATCCCTGATCCAATGGATTACAGACTCGCACCACCATGACAGGCTGTGGGTTGAGCACCACCATGCACACCAGACCAGACAGGCTGTGGGTTGAGCACCACCATGCACAGGAGACCAGACAGGCTGTGGGTTGAGCACCACCATGCACAGGAGACCAGACAGGCTGTGGGTTGAGCACCACCATGCACACCAGACCAGACAGGCTGTGGGTTGAGCACCACCATGCACACACCAGACCAGACAGGCTGTGGGTTGAGCACCACCATGCACACACCAGACCAGACAGGCTGTGGGTTGAGCACCACCATGCACACACCAGACCAGACAGGCTGTGGGTTGAGCACCACCATGCACACACCAGACCAGACAGGCTGTGGGTTGAGCACCACCATGCACACAGGAGACCAGACAGGCTGTGGGTTGAGCACCACCATGCACACAGGAGACCAGACAGGCTGTGGGTTGAGCACCACCATGCACACAGGAGACCAGACAGGCTGTGGGTTGAGCACCACCATGCACACACCAGACCAGACAGGCTGTGGGTTGAGCACCACCATGCACAGGAGACCAGACAGGCTGTGGGTTGAGCACCACCATGCACACAGGAGACCAGACAGGCTGTGGGTTGAGCACCACCATGCACACACCAGACCAGACAGGCTGTGGGTTGAGCACCACCATGCACACACCAGACCAGACAGGCTGTGGGTTGAGCACCACCATGCACACACCAGACCAGACAGGCTGTGGGTTGAGCACCACCATGCACACACCAGACCAGACAGGCTGTGGGTTGAGCACCACCATGCACACAGGAGACCAGACAGGCTGTGGGTTGAGCACCACCATGCACACAGGAGACCAGACAGGCTGTGGGTTGAGCACCACCATGCACACGCTGGACCAGACAGGCTGTGGGTTGAGCACCACCATGCACACAGGAGACCAGACAGGCTGTGGGTTGAGCACCACCATGCACACGCTGGACCAGACAGGCTGTGGGTTGAGCACCACCATGCACAGGAGACCAGACAGGCTGTGGGTTGAGCACCACCATGCACACGCTGGACCAGACAGGCTGTGGGTTGAGCACCACCATGCACAGGAGACCAGACAGGCTGTGGGTTGAGCACCACCATGCACACGCTGGACCAGACAGGCTGTGGGTTGAGCACCACCATGCACACGAGACCAGACAGGCTGTGGGTTGAGCATGTCGAGCCCAACTCCTGGCTGTTCCCTGCATGTACTGTATGTCAGGGGTTCTCAACCCGTGGGTCGCGACCCCTCGGGGGGTCGCCAAATTTTCACGATTTTTAAAAAATAGCAGACCTACAAGCTCGTAGCGCGCCACTCGGTGGCGCGCTATGAGCTTGTAGATCTGCTATTTTTCAATAGCTAAATTATAACAATGTTTAAAACACCAAAAGGGGTTCCCGCCCAAAATGGTTTAAGGTTATTGTAGCAGTCAATTTATATTGGGGGTCGGGAGGGGGCGGGGCGGGGGTCCCGAGAAATTGCCAAAGCATTTCCGGGGGTCCCCGGCCAAAAACGTTGAGAACCCCTGCTGTATGTGGTACTTACAGTATAGCTCCCAAGTTTGTGCAAAATTGCTGAGAGACAGCACTGTCGTTTATATCTCACTACTACAGTGTGAGAGTACATTTGTGACCAGATTTGACTGAGAGACTGCCATCGCGCAAATTCCAGCTTTTCACCAGAGGAGAAACTTTTTTTTTTTTTTTTTTTTCAAAATGAGTTAATATCACAGGCAGACTCTTCACATACTAGAGCATGTCTGGAATAAGTGTCAGAGCTGAAATGTAAATATGAAATAAATGCTTAAACTAGGTGCTAGGTGTAATGTTAGAGACCACAGAAGTGAACCTTTTAAGTCTGTTTTCTCAATTTAATCGCAATGTAAACGTATGTTTTCTCATGCCAATAAAGGCCATTGAATTGAATTGAATTGAAATTGGGATCGGTGGTACGACGTGGGAGAAGATGTGAAGGCACTACGTGGCCCAAACTTTTAGTATTATACTTCCAGTTCTCCAGTAATTTGACTGAGCAACGCTCACAGTAGAGTAATATTTGACCAGAAGTATACTTTGACTCAAGTACTACTGCACATACCCACATGGAGCAGGTGGAGCTTGTAATGGCTCCAGAGTAACACCATAGTATTCAGTAGCCAGTTCAGTCATCATTAAAAGTTTATGACTCAGACTAATTTATTTAGGCGTGTGTGTGTGTGTGTGTGTGTGTGTGTGTGTGTGTGTGTGTGTGTGTGTGTGTGTGTGTGTGTGTGTGTGTGTGTGTGTGCGTGTGCGTGTGCGTGTGCGCGTGCGCACTTGCACACATGCAATTGTGTGGCTGGGTGTCTATGCGGTTTTGCTTTCCTTCTGTCCCGACAGAGGGAATATATTGGTCCTTTGCTACACGTGAGACTGTTTTCTCTTCCGTAGCAACACCATTGTTTCCCGTCTGTTGTTTACAAAGAAACAAAGATGTTATTTGGTGTTTGCTCTTTGCTGTCCAGATATATTACCTGTGGCTGTACATTGTACAAGAAGGAAGGGTTTCAGGGACGTGCAGAGAGTGGGGAGAGGCAGGGGCTGAAATCCCGTAAGAGGCAACTTTTGGACAAAAATAGCAGATCTACAAGCTTTGCTATTTTTGAAAAATCGACTGACATAGAAACAGCTTTTTCAGAAAACTGTCGGGATGTAAAAGACCTTTTTAGAATCTGATCTCAGGTCAGAACTCAGCATTACTCTGTTCTTCTTGCAGGCTGCAGCGAGTGACAGGTTGAGGTTGCGATGCGTCTAAAAGGATCCTCTAACGATTTAAAGGTGTTTAGCCTCGTCCTGGTGCTTGTCTGTCAGAGCCTGCCACACAGCGCAGATATATCAGCCCTGTTTTACAAGTCACACACACCCAATCTGTTAAACTGAGACCGTTCAGCTGTGAATACTAATGCCGGTGTTGGACTGGCGCGTGCGCTCGCGCATGCGCACACACACACACACACACACACACACACACACACACGCGCACACACACACACACACACACACACACACACACACACACGCAACACACACACACTCATTGTCCTACAGATTTAACATACTTAACTTACCGTAACATACTTATGTCCTTGATCAGTGATTCTCAACCTCGAACATCTCAAAAGCTTGCCTGACGGGGAAGCTACTCGGTAGATATCCGGCTAGTCTGGATTGATAGAAATCAACGAAAAACACAAGATTCTCAGGATTGACACAGGTGGGTTTAGTACCTAAACACGAGACATCTCGACCTTGGCACAGAATAAATATCATCATTAAAATTGTAGTGTTTTTGCCAATTTTTTGGGGTGGAGGACTTTAAGTACTTAGAGGGTCAACATTTCAGAGCAATGGAGAGTGTGGAAAAGAGGTGAAGAAACGAGTGCAAGCAGGTTGGAATGGATGGAGAAAAGTGTCAGGTGTGATGTGTGGTAGGAAAGTATCAGCAAGAATGAAAGGGAAGGTGTACGAGACGGTGGTGAGACCAGCTACGTTGTATGGTTTAGAGAGACAGTCACAGAGGAAAAGACAGGAAGCAGAGCTGGAGGTAGCAGAGACTCAAATGCTGAGGTTCTCTCTGGGAGTAACAAGAATAGGATCAGGATGGCATGTCGGATGTTTTGGAGATAAAGCCAGAGAGGCCCGACTGGTTTGGACACGTACAGAGGAGGAATATAGTGAGTATATCGGTAGAAGGTTGGAACTGCCAGCCAGGAGGCCTATAGAGGAAGACCAAAGGGAAGGTTTATGGATGTAGTGAAAGAGGACTTGAAGTTAGTTGGTGTGAGAGAAGAGGAGGCGCAGAGGACCGGGTGAGATGGAGGCAGATGATTCGCTGTGGCGACCCCTGAAGGGAAAAGCCAAAAGGAAAAGAAGATGTGGGTGTCCGATTATTTGGCATTTTTGTGAGTTAGCAGTAGCGTGCGTGCGCGTGTGTTCGTGCGTGTGCGCGCGTGTTGAGCCGGCACACACACACACACACACACACACACACACACACACACACACACACACACACACACACACACACACACACACACACACACACACTGGATCTGCATATACTGTATACATCTGACCTCACTGACACCAGATTAATAGTTTTAACTCCTGCTTCTCAACCGTATTAAGAAGCTCTGTTGTTTCAGCGCGACCCCGTCGCTTCTCGCCCTCAGCTAGGGCGTCTTACTGGTTATCAGTACTTTTGAATAGTGGTGCATCTCTAAAAGCATGCACTTTTGAATGAAGTATTTTTAAAGCAAGTAGCAAGTACTCCACCATTTCACCATCAACACTTAAAACAACATTTCACGCACGCACGCACGCACGCACGCACGCACGCACGCACGCACAGCTTTACTATTTCTATAAGCTGTTTAAGTGCTCAGCAGTGAAAGGCCCAGCGATTCTGGTGTCACTGTGTGTGTGTGTGTGTGTGTGTGTGTGTGTGTGTGTGTGTGTGTGTGTGTGTGTGTGTGTGTGTGTGTGTGTGTGTGTGTGTGTGTGTGTGTGTGTGTGTGTGTGTGTGTGTGTGTGTGTGTGTGTGTGTGTGTGTGTGTGTGTGTGTGTGTGTGTGTGTGCGCCTGCCGCTTGTTGCTCAGTTGGAGTCGAGAGATAATGAGCTGACAATCTGTAAAGAACGACGAGAGATGGGGGGGGGGGGGGGGGTCTGAGGGGGGAGCGAAGGAAGAGATAGAAGAAGAGAGAGACCAGCTTTCAGAACAATAGAGGGAAAGAGACCCAGCAGATAATATAGCAGGGATATGGAGTGGGAAGACACTAACAACGCACGCACGCACGCACGCACGCACGCACGCACGCACGCACGCACGCACGCACGCACGCACGCACGCACGCACGCACGCACACAGTGGAGAGTTCGGGGGTGGAGAGGAGAGACGAAGAAATGACAGCAGAAGAGGGAGGGAAATGAAGGGAAGAATGAGGGGGGGGAGGGGAGGTCCCCGTCCCCCCTACACACACACACGCACACGCTTACACAATACTCCATTCCAATTAACTACAGCACCCCAACATGGCACGTACGGAGACTCCTCTGCCACACATGCAGTTTATTTACACAATTATAGACACCCACACATACACCCACACATGCACTCGCATGCACGCGTATATACACATACATGAAGAAACTTTCAGTTATTTACTAAACGGAACAGACCAAAGCTTTGCGGCAAGACGAGTTGGAACTTGCATTGCGGCAGAAACTTTGGTTTGCATTCTAACCACTTAAAACCCTCTCGTCTCAACCACTCAAACCCAGTCCTTATTGTGGGGAAAGCTTTCGCTGAAAATAGCTACACAAACTACAAGCTCACGACATGTTGCTGTGATGCTGGGGTTTAAGTGGTTAAAACTGGTCAGTCCATGATGTGATGTGTGATTAAAGCTGTCTCACTGTCACGTTGGCTAGCTCTCTGCCGCCCAAGGCAGGTGTCGTTTGCAGAAAGAAAGGCAGATAGACGGATACAAAAAAGCAACTATGAATTACGCTTCAAAATAGAGACATAATTGAAGGAGGGCAGGTGTTGTTTGGGTAGGAGAGAACACTGGGTTGTGGATACAGTACATACAATCGTACGTACATACGTACGTACGTACGTACGCATGGACGTACGTACATACATACGTACAAACGTACATACATACGTACATACGTACATACATGCGTACATGCGTACATGCGTACATACATACATACATACATACATACGTACATACATACGTACATGCGTACATACATACGTACATGCGTACATACGTACAGACGTACATGCATGGACCCCCTGTCCATGCTGTCTGCACGGTGCACGCACACACGCGCACACACATGCACACACAAACACTCACTTAACAGGCCAGCATCTGCAGACACAGCTGTGTTGAAGCAGTAAGACGCCTGAGGGCGAGAAGCGAGCCTGGGTGACAGCAGACTGCTGGGCGAGTGCTGGCGCTTTGGAATGGGGGGGGTCAGATCAACATATCTGGGTGACAGCAGACTGCTGGGCGAGTGCTGGCGCTTTGGAATGGGGGGGGTCAGATCAACATGGACTGAATTCTGTATTGGCCATATATGGAGCGTGTCTTGAGTGTACAGGGTTTGATGTGGTCAGATCAATATATGGAATGTCAGAACAGGTCAGCTCCATACTGTATATGGAGATCTAAGGGTTTGAGGTCAGACGTAGAGTTGCTGTCCTACTGTATATTGATGACATCAGGGATCTCCATATATGGGCTTAATATTGGTCAGATCTCCATCCCTGATGATGTCAAGTGATGTCACGAGGCATGACCATATATGGTCATGCTTGGGGTGACCAACCAACCGACGGGAATTGCACGTCTTCATGTAGGATGTAGGTGAACAGTTTATCACTTATCACACAGGCAGGTTGTTGAGCTGGCAGCCAGACACTGGGGTGGACATTTGGGCTCCATTTTGTGCCGTTTATAGCAGAGTTGACACATAGTTGGACACAGTCAGTGTTGCGTGAATGGAAATAGCATGTTGTCGGCGCACGTTAACTTGTCAGCGCACTTTATGAGGCTGAGTGCACACGCATGCACGCACGTGCGTGCACACACACACGATGTCTGAATGCCTGGCTTTAAACTCGGGTGAATACTGTGTGTGTGTGTGGGGCAGGTGCGTGCGTGCGTGTGAGAGAGAGTGTTCCGTGCATGTGTCCATATTCGCCTATCCACATTCATATTTCTTTCCCATTCCATCTTTCTCTCTCATTAATTAATGATTTCCCTCTCTCATAATAACTCTCCATTCTTTGATCATTGCCATGTCTGTCTCTCTTTCCCTGCCTCATTCTGTCTCTCTCTGCCTCTGCATGCTCCCCTCATCTCATTCTCACCTCTCTGCTTCCATCTCTCTCCTTCCCTTGCCTGTCCATATTTCTCTCTCTTGTTCCGTTTTCCTTTCCAACTATATCATTATGTGCTTTCATTATCTTTCATTACGTCCCCATTACGGCCCTCCTCCAGGCTGCTATAGGGAGTACCAAATTATCCTTGAGGGGGCGTCAACATCATTTTTGTCACCGCCATACTTCTGGGATTGTCTGGTTTGTTTACATTGAGCGACTATCCTGTGTGCTAGTATACGTTCTTTTTTTAAAACTGACCTCACAATGGTGCAGACTTGCTCAGTATAAGTGTCACAGCAGGTCACGTCGAGGGAATTGGCCAGAAAACGGAATTAGATTTCTCAGTTTTCCAGCATGGAGACAGCATCAAGGAACCCAGATTGACGCGTTTACAAAGACGTAGGATGGCTTGGATCTCGGCTGTACGGCGCACGGGCGCAGAGACATAACGTTCAACAAAGTATCTAAGCACAGCCGTCCGTGTTTGTTCACGACATTTTCCTTGTCCTTGTAAGGCATGTCGAGCCCGACGTTCTTTCTTATCCATCCTGGCGTTGGTTCACTATGTTGTCACCAAGAACAAGCTCAATGTTTACAAAAACAGACCACCGTCGCTCTATTCTGAGTCTTGTGGGCTAGAGTTTAAATCCCAGAAACATGGTGCTGCTAGCATTTCAGACACCCCCCCCCCCCCCTCTTGGTGACGTACACGTTTTTACAAACTATAGGTCCATATATTAAATGGTAATTGGTGCATTTATATAGCGCCTGTATCCAAGGTGCTATAGATTGTGCATTACATTCACCCATTCACACACACATTCATACACCGATTGCAGCGGAAGCCATGCAAGGTACCAACCAGCACATCGGGAGCAATTTTGGGGTTCAGTGTCTTGCCCAAGGACACTTCGACATGTAGACAGGAGGAGCCGGGATTCGAACCGCCGACCCATGGATCATTGGACGACCTGCTCTACCTCTTGAGCCACAGTCGCCCCTACCACTGTCTGCTGGACTCTTGTATCACTTCAACCATAACTTCAACCATAACCTCTATGCCTAATTCTAACCCCAACCTTTTCCTAATTGTAAGCCGCTGCCTTACTCCCCAGATCCCTTTAAAACCATAAAACAACCAATTATCTTGCGAGGACCAGTACAATGGTTCTTTACCAGACAGTGGCCTTGTGGTTAAAGTGTCCACCCTGATACTGGGAGGTCGGGGTTCGATCCCCGGCCGGGTCATACCAAAGAAAAATGGGACCCAATGCCTCCCTGCTTGGCATGACACTCGGCATCAATGGGTTGGATTGGGGGTCAAATCAACTAATCAAATGATTCCCTAGCGCGGCACGGCTGCAGCTCACCGCTCCTTGGCTGCGGCTCACCAGTCCAAGAGATGGGTCAATGCGGAGAACAAATTTCACTGCGGTAAAGTTTGTGACAAATCGCACGACTTTGACTTTGACATTGTCTATATTTTCTTCAAATTCTACTACACTTGCGGGAATATGTGGCCCTCACAAGTACGATACTATACGTGCACATACCTACACATGCACACACGCCTCCATGTACCAAAGCCAAGCCAACTTCTGTTCTGGCTTGTGGTTCACTATAGAGTCCATTATACAGGAAATGGTGATGAGTCTTTCTCCAGCTCATCTCCGTTTGCATGGCTGTTCTCCCATGCAGTCCATGTGTGTTCAAGTGTGTGCTGGTGTGTGCAGTAGCGAAACTACCTGGCAGTGGGCCCCGGTGCAAATATTTTGTGTGGGCCCCCTAAAATATAATAATAATACTAATAATGTGCTGCGGGGGGGGGGGGGGGGGGGTGCGATGCGATGTGAAATGATGCGTAGCGCTTCATTGTACCAAATGCGTCTTTGAACTGTACCTAAGCGATCTGATAGTAAAATATTCAATCAATTTGCATGTTTCACTTTCAATCATTCTGTATCTGTGTATCTGTAGCACTGCAGGGCTGCAGCCTACAGGCTATCAGAAATGACTTTGGACAGATGGAAAAAACTTTAGTTAAACTTGCAGAGTGACAGATTACTTTACCTGGGTTACATCTTCTGATAGTGCTGACATGACATAATAATCCCATCTAGTGTTTCATTAGCGCGACGGAACATGACAGAATAGGCTACAGCTGAGATATGTTGTGCTGCTGACAGGCAGCGCATGAACACAAACACACACGTTGAAACAAGGTGGTAAAAATACCAAGAAGGAGTGGACAGTGATGTCACTGTTATGCAACACGGAAGTAGTATGGACTTGAAGCTGTTTATAAACCAGCAGTCAGTGACATCACTGACGAATCCTTGGTGTTACTCTTCCTGCGACCGATAGCCCCTGAAACCAGGCTTTCACCGTCGTCCTGACTCTTTCTTTTTCTTTTCCTTCCCCTTCATGGGCCCCTTGGGGGGCTGGGCCCCGGTGCAATGCACCTGTTGCACCGTCGATAAAATCGCCACTGGGTGTGTGTATTTAAAGTGTGTTGGGTCTGGGTAATATTCGTGTGCATTTGTGCCTGTAGCGTGCGTGTGTATGTGTGCAGTACATGCATATGTGTGTGTGCGTGGCCATGTGTGTGTGAAGCGTGACTGACCATCTGGCACCAGTTGCTCTTCAGTGATATTTCACTCTTGGCTCTCGTCTGGTCACACTTCACTGCTTCACAGTGAGCCAAACACCTCTCTCGTGTGTGTGTGTGTGTGTGTGTGTGTGTGTGTGTGTGTGTGTGTGTGTGTGTGTGTGTGTGTGTGTGTGTGTGTGTGTGTGTGTGTGTGTGTGTGTGTGTGTGTGTGTGTGTGTGTGTGTGTGTGTGTGTGTGTGTGTGTGTGTGTGTGTGTGTGTGTGTGTGTGTGTGACATGTATGATCCATTAAAGCTCTATACATAATATAAGTGGAGTCTGTCTGTCAGACCGTCAACACTTGACTTCTCCTAATTGTTATTTTTGCACCTGACAGTGATGACCTAATCAAGTCCCACCGTTTGTTATACTGTATGTATATCCACTTTATCTGTGCAAAACAGCTACAAAATGTCATTCGGATGAACTGTAGACATTCATGTTTCTTGTGATATATTATATCCTGCTATAATTAGGCAACCTCTGTCAGTCACTCAGTCACCCTCATAACCTGTCTGTTCCACATGGTTCTCCTGTGTGTGCGCGTGCGTGCGTGCGTGCGTGCGTGCGTGCGTGCGTGCGCGGGGGGGGGGTCCTGCATATTCTGCAGACAACCACGACGCCTGTTTTTCACTTTCCGAAAATGTTATTATCTTATTATTTATTAACATAAAGTAAGATATGTTCCGGTGATTTGAGCAAAAAGAACATTTGCGCTCTTTGTGAGCAAATATGTAAGGGTATTTACAGAAATGAAGACATTTGTCCTGGCAGTGTTGGTCATTGTTCACGGCTCTGATAGCCTGAGGGGGAAAACAACTATTTCTGTGTCTCTCTGCAGTGCAGGCACGTGGACATCCAAGGGGGTTTCAGCCCCTGCCCCTTGAACAGTGTCTCTGTCTACCATTCATTGACAGCCAGCCAAACTGGCTGTCAATCCTAAATCCTAACATTTTTCTGAAAAACCCATGTTTCTATGTCAGTGGTGCTCAACCTTTTTCATGTCAAGGACCCCCAGAATTATCTCTATTGGGCCACGGACCCCCATCTCAAAAAATGTAGTTCCAGGGACCCCCCAGAAGCAAATAGTTTTGTCAAAAATGTTCGCTCTGATGTTCAATGATTTGCGCCACATTTTAACGATTTTTCGAAAATAGCAGACCTACAAGCTCGTAGAGCGCCACTCTGTGGCGCACTATGAGCTTGTAGATCTGCTATTTTTCAAATGCTAAATTATAACATAATGTTTAAAACACAAAGGGGTTCCCGCCCAAAATGGATTAAAACACCACACGGAGAGTCAGGTTGTAGCGTTCTATAGCTCCGGTTTTAATTCCCTTGATGTGTGTAAGGTACATGTAGTAAACTGCAATATTAAACAAAACAGAAACACAAATATTCCATCAGCAAACAATAAGACAAAAAGTAACATTTTGAATTATGTAAATGCAAACTATAAATATATCAATTTACAGCAGGCAATGCTTGCGAAGGCGAACACAGAAATCTGCAACATGTGCTGTAAGTTTGTAACAAACCTAAAATCTAACAGTGTTGTTTCCTAGAGTGACTGAGCTCTGCTCTCTATCAGTACTTTTCCATAAAATGACGACCTGTGCCCTAATTACTCCAAATAAAGAACAGGTGCTACTCTTGCAATCAACAACTCACAAGAGGTTGAACACTCAAATTACCCATCCCCCAGTCCGACTTCTGTTGCAATACCACACTAGAAGCATGGGTGGTGCTAAACACAAAATTAACTGCCTGGGAGGCAGAACACCCGGCATGCCACTCCAGAGTCCAGACCATGAATGCATTGATTGATTGATTGAAATATTTATTAACAGTTTGCAGAATTACAGTACATTTTAAGCACAAACTCAATACAAAGACTGTTAACTGTGAGTGGACAACCCAATTAAGCATTACACTTGTTTACAAGAGGGTCCACCTTGTTCAATTCATCAAAACGGCATTTACTATGGTGAAATAAATGCAAATGCCCCCTTTTCCATGCCACACCTGAGTTCAAGAAAATGGCCTTTTTCCGAACTCTCCTGAACATGAACACAGCATTTTACGCTTAATGAATTTGTTTAGAAATCCATGTCGTACACCACATCTCCACTAGCCAAAGAGTGCGGGGTTGTGCCTCGAAAATAGTGGATATACAAGCTCTTTGTAGCTACGGATTTACAAGCTCGAGCTTGTAGATCCGTAATTTTTTTTTTTAGGGTATTTGAGGCCCTGCCTCTAACATTCTCTGCACGCCCCCTGCTGTAGTGAGTCTTATCGCGCACCCGAAACAGCCGATCTACAAGCTCACCGGCACTGGCACGCAACCAAGTATAAATCAGGCTCTTGTAGCCTGGGGGGGGGGAAAGTTATCTCTGTGGCGAGTCTAACAGCATGCAGAGGGAAAACTGTGGAGCCTAGCCGATCTGTTACGGCCGTCCAAATAACATTTAAATCCTCTGTCCACTGACAGTAATTAGCCCATAACGTAGAAGCAT
The DNA here is from genome assembly GCF_951216825.1 of Electrona antarctica. Taxonomy (NCBI): domain Eukaryota; kingdom Metazoa; phylum Chordata; class Actinopteri; order Myctophiformes; family Myctophidae; genus Electrona; species Electrona antarctica. The sequence goes on from NC_136804.1 coordinate 2,018,174, forward strand.
TTGGCATAAAGCGGATCTCTCTGGTTAACACCGTGCGGAAACATGGGGCGCTTTGTCACGGCTGTCGATAGCCAGGGTCATGGAGACAACGTTTTAAATAAAGAGGAACCTCGCTCTCGGAGTCGGAGAAAAATACATTCTATTATGGGCTGACACTGACAAGGCAATCAGAAGCCTAGAGGTGTCATGTCTGGGCCGTCTTCTGCATTGGGACTCTCTGGCAGGTGCAGTTGTAAGTGGGCAGTAATGGTCCAGCCTTCCTTCTCCTGTCTGACAGCCCTCCTCTGTTCATTGTCAGGTCATAGTCTTCTTCATCACTGCCTCAAGCTGGGTTGACAGTGCACGGTTTGGTCAGGGTCCTCTCTCTCTGTCTGTCCGTCTCTCTGTCTCTCTCTCTCGATTGCTCTCTCGATTGCTCCGTCTCTCGCCATCCCTACTCTCTTCTTTATTTTAATAGCCCACACTCTCCTCTCTCTGTCATTCTCTGACTCTCACAGGACCACCCCCCCCCTCTCTCTGTACCTATACCCCCACCTCCGCTTTGAAAGACAGACTGAGAGGTATAGTCTTCATTCTTCCTTTCAGTCCTCGGTCCGGTGTTCTGACAGTCAAATGTCTGAATGCTAAATTAGCACCGGTTTCTCTCTGGCTCTCTCCCACTGTCTGCTGTCTGTAGTGTACACATGTGACATGCTTTGTGTGCAGACACTGTCTGTACACACATGTGACATGCTTTGTGTGCAGACAGTCTGTATACACATGTGACATGCTTTGTGTGCAGACACTGTCTGTACACACATGTGACATGCTTTGTGTGCAGACAGTCTGTATACACATGTGACATGCTTTGTGTGCAGACACTGTCTGTACACACATGTGACATGCTTTGTGTGCAGACACTGTCTGTACACACATGTGACATGCTTTGTGTGCAGACAGTCTGTATACACATGTGACATGCTTTGTGTGCAGACAGTCTGTATACACATGTGACATGCTTTGTGTGCAGACAGTCTGTATACACATGTGACATGCTTTGTGTGCAGACAGTCTGTATACACATGTGACATGCTTTGTGTGCAGACACTGTCTGTACACAGAGATGGGCAACATACAAATACTGGGTCACAGAATGTATTTAAATACAAAATACAAATACTGGTCTGAGAAATGTATTTGAGATACAAATACGTATTTTGAAAATACATGAAAATACATTTTCATTAAAATGTATATAATGATAAGTAAATTCATAATTAATTGCCAAATATTAAATGAATGACCTGTCAGAATGTCTAATACATTGAAGGTTATTAAGAATGATACACTTTATATTTTAAGCAAATCAATGTGCTATAACTGTATCAAACAGGACCCACAAAGGAATGGATTGGCCATCTGATTCATCACTGTCACTCCTCTTTGACTTCTACCTCAAGAAAAATGTAGAAAGAGATTGATTGATTGATTGATTGATTGATTGATTAGGCCTACCACCAATTTACATTTAAACCAACAATAAAAAACAAGATAAGTAAACAAGATACTAATGACTAAGATGAATAGATTATCAATTAAAGGAGCATTCAGTGATTTGGAAAACCCCCCGGTCTTCCCCGGTAACAAGATGTGCACATGCAGTGCCGATTCTGGCCTCCAAGGGGCCCTAAGCATGATTGTAGCAAGGGGGCCCCCCATGAAAAAACGGGGGGTTTTGAAACAGTTTAAAACAGAGCAGAATAAGGTATAAACATTTATTGTCTGTCTGTCTGTCTGTCTGTCTGTCTGTCTGTCTGTCTGTCTGTCTGTCTGTCTGTCTGTCTGTCTGTCTGTCTGTGTATGACAGACTGACTGGTATAAACAGCGCCCCCGGTGTAGAGGGATGGTATGACAGACTGGTATAAACAGCGCCCCCAGTGGGGAGGGATGGTATGACAGACTGGTATAAACAGCGCCCCCAGTGGGGAGGGATGGTATGACAGACTGGTATAAACAGCAACCCCCAGTGGGGAGGGATGGTATGACAGACTGGTATAAACAGTGCCCCCAGTGGGGAGGGATGGTATGACAGACTGACTGGTATAAACAGCGTCCCCAGTGGGGAGGGATGGTATAAACAGCACCCCCAGTGTAGAGGGATGGTATAAACAGCGCCCCCAGTGGGGAGGGATGGTATGACAGACTGACTGGTATAAACAGCGCCCCCAGTGGGGAGGGATGGTATGACAGAGAGACTGGTATAAACAGCGCCCCCAGTGGGGAGGGATGGTATGACAGACTGACTGGTATAAACAGTGCTCCCAGTGGGGAGGCTGTGTTGTGGCTTTAGTCACAAACTTAAGCATGGCCCCAGGAAATTATAGATACAAACACAAGGATAAAAAAAAACTCAATTGTATATATATATATATATATATATACACACCCCCGCCGCCCCCCCCACTTTGAAAGGGGGGCGTTTCCGCGTGGTGGAAATGTCTACTACGATAGGCCTGTCCTTGATTCTGATCACTAAGGTACGCTGTTGGCGGAAGATTTCACCATTGAGCAGCACACTCACTGCGCAAATAACGTAAAAAGCCCCCACGGCTCCGCCCGCCCTGTGCTCACCGTTCCTTGCCAGGCCTCAAACGGCCTGGCCAATCAGCAGCGGCTATCCCGCCTCTAGCTGCTGCTGATTGGCCAGGCCGTTTTGTGGCCGGGCATCAAGTCTGCCTGAGAGTTCCCAGATGGGAGCAGGAGGGGGGAACCCAGTGTACTCTCTGCTGCCCCATCTGGCGGAGTCAGGTTATGTGTTTTGCCCCTACAGTTTAAACCTGAGGCTGTGTAAAATGACATTAAAAAGTATTTTATGTATTTGAAATACAGAAAATACTAGATCTGAAAGTATCTAGATACAAAATACATCTCATTTCTTCCATCCCAGCAAAATACAAATTACAAAATACAAAAAAGTATTTCAAATACGTATTTCAAATACATGTATTTCAAATACTGCCCATCTCTACACACATGTGACATGCTTTGTGTGCAGACAGTCTGTACACACATGTGACATGCTTTGTGTGCAGACACTGTCTGTATACACATGCGTTTGTAACCACGTTTGGGTCACGGACCAATTTTTAAGGTTCGCAAGTAAATAACCCCTTTGTTGTGTCTTCCGTAAAAAATTAAAGAAAACAAATGTCAACAGTATATATTTCAAAAGTAAAAAAATAATCAAAAAACCATTCGATTGAATGAATTCCAACATATTTATTCAAAGTATTTCATAAATTAAATAATTCACATAAATGATTCTCTCTCTCTCTCTCTCTCTCTCTCTCTCTCTCTCTCTCTCTCTCTCTCTCTCTCTCTCTCTCTCTCTCTCTCTGTGTAGATGTACATCCAGACCACCACTCTGACCATCTCTCTGAGTCTGTCGGCCTCGGTGTCTCTAGGGATGCTCTACATGCCTAAAGTCTACGTCATCCTCCTCCACCCGGAGCAGAACGTTCCCAAACGCAAACGCAGCTTCAAGGTAACCCAACCCGTGCAACTCGAGCAGATCAAAACGAATGTTTGGGGGGGTCAATAAGGGCCTTTCTCAGCCCCACCCTTCTCCCATTTGTTTATATTGTGTTTAGGATCCAAGATGGCCCCAGCACCAGGAGGGGGTGGGGTGGAGGTGATCGGGTGGGGTCGATGTGCCCTTACTGGGCTGCGTTCACACATTCAAGACACCTGTCTTGTGTTTGTCTTGTGTCTGTGTTTAATGGCCGCTCCAATGCATTTCCAATGGAAGCCCATATGATTTGACCAAACATTTTGTTTAATGGGGGGAGGGGGGCAGAACACATCCATCAAAGCTGTATTCAGACACAAGTCAGGTGTCAGACACAAGGCAAGTGTCTTGAACGCAGCCCAGTAAGGGCATTTGTTGACCCCGCCCGCTCACCTCCGCCCCACACCCTCCTGGTGCTGCAGGCTGCAGCCATCTTGGAAACTAAACACAATATAAACAATTGGAGAGGGGTGGGGCCGAGAAAGGCCCTTATTGTGATGTGTGTGTTTTGTCATGAAGGCCATCGTGACAGCAGCCACCATGTCTGCTAAACTGCAGAAAGGAGGCGACCGCCCCAACGGCGAGGTGAAGACCGAACTGTGTGAAAGCATGGAGACCAACAGTGAGTAAGAGAACACTCCGATTTTTTTACGTAAACATATAAAGTATACTGTAGTGTGACATGGATATATAAACGTGCGTGCGCATGCGTGCGCGCACACACACACACACACACACGCACACACACACACACACACACACAAATCCTGATATTCATTTAACTCTAAGAATGCAGTGCAAAATGCAGTACAACTACAAATGTAACTGTTATGGGTCCAGGTTTTAAAGATGCAAACATTTAGGGAACTCTGAGACTAGCAAGAACAAAATGGTGTATTGATCCCACCGGTTCCTATCAACTTTGGTCACATTTTCCTTCATGATAGCCTATACATCACATGTTCATACAGGCATATTGTTCATATATTCAGAAGATACTGCCAATTAGTGTTGTAGTCCAGTGTTGTTTTTGGCAGCAATTTTTTATTTTAGTTTTAGTCATGGTCTCTTGAATAGTTTTAATTTAGTTTTAGTCACATTTTAGTCACCTGGAATGTCTTAGTGTTAGTCTAGTTTTAGTCGACTAAATATCATGGGATTTTAGTCGACTAAATCCACAGTTGATTTTGTCGACTAAAAGGTATTTTGGCGGGCCTTGGTGCCGTCGTAATGGCTGATTTTACACTTGCTGAAAATAGCCGATCTACAAGCTCACATCGTCTGTGATCGGCTATTTTCAGCATGCAACCAAGTGTAAAATGACTTATACTGGTCACTGGATCTCTTGTCCACTAGTCCCTTCCTAACATTTTAGTCTAGTTTTTATTTGTTGACGAAATTGTCAGTATATTTAGTCTTAGTTTTAGTCATCATAGCTTAGTATTCATTTAGTTTCCATTTAGTTTTCGTCAGTGGACAAAGGTAGTCAACGAACATTTTTCGTCTTAGTAGTCGACGAAAACACTGCTTGAGTCCTTGACTTGTCTCAAGTCCGGTCTCGAGTCCACATTTCCATTTACTCTGTCTCGTCTCGGTCTCGCCCTTCATTTGACTAGGACTTGACTCGGTCTCGGAACAAGGGGCTTGGGACTCCTCCCCCACCTAGTCCACTCGAGTCACGAGTCACTACAATGAAATACATGTATTATGCCCATATTATGAGGAGCCCATAGAGCACCGAAGTCTGATGTCAATATCGGTAGAGGGCGCAAATCCACGGGTTCATGTACTTTTTATTTGCATTGTAATCCTAATCCCCATAGGGGAGATCGCCTCATCTAATAACTGTGTTTGAAAAATAAACATGTCATCCCGGCCGTTTCACTCATATGGATATGAAGAATCAACTGACTGAGAGAAAACGCTATTGTTACTGCTACTGAATTAGTTACATTTTCGCTAGAAACAGACTGGACCACAACGCTTATATGAACGATTTTAAGATGAGCCCATGTTATTCTCCATAGAGAGAAATGACTTCCTTGAACCAGGCAGAACTAGGGGATGAGCGAGTGACGTCAGGACCATATCTATTCACATTAACGTTATAAGAGAGCTGTCTGGCGCTTCTAAAGTTCTAGTGTTAAGTAAAGGAGCGTAGCTGACGCATGCCTGCTCTCGCAGTGTTTAGGCCTGATCGAAATAAAATAAAAAAGTCCTCTGAAAGAATATATATTCAAAGATTTGTGCCAAATTTTCACGATTTTTCAAAAATAGCAGACCTACAAGCTCGTAGCGCGCCACTCGGTGGCGCGCTATGAGCTTGTAGATCTGCTATTTTTCAATAGCTAAAGTATAACATAATGCTTAGTTAAAACACCAAAAGGGGTTTCCGTCCAGAATAAAAAATAAATCTGGTCTCGGTCTCGACTCGATCTCGCCTCCCGGGAGACTTGACCCCTCCGACACTCGCGGTCTTGACTTGGACTGTCGTTACTGCCCAAGACACTGGCAGGGACTGACATGGGTGACTTCACCCAATCATCACCCGAAAAACACATTTACCAAAATCGACCATGGTAATTGCTATACAATAAATGCAAACCTTCTCATGCAAACGTTCTCAAGAGAAGGTTGGTGAAAGAAGCAATTTGCTCCGAGTTATTTTCATGTTAATGAGGACATGAGTTCAAATACAGATGGAGAATAAATTGATTTCTCTGCAGATGTTTTATGCATGGCAAAACAGACGCTACGCTGGTTTTGTTTATGGGAGTGGTGAGAGTTGGTTTATTGTACACGTTTGAAAAGAAACAGGAATAACATGGGAAGAAGATAGGTGTGTGTGTGTGTGTGTGTGTGTGTGCGTGTGTGCGTGTGTGCGTGCGTGCGTGCGTGCGTGCGTGCGTGTTATATCATTGCTGTCAGGCAGAGAGCTTGTATCTATCTAATAGATAAGCAGATAGATACAACGGATGAGCATACATACAAGTATAGCAATAACATTAATAAATAAGTCGGCCCCTTTTCAGCGATCTTTCGTTTTTCCTTACACCTTTCAAATGGCCACAGAATATTTATCTCCAGTACGATTGAGGGAAGGAGAGATGGAGAGAGCGATGCCACTGGCTCACAGATGGCGCAAAGGTGGGCCAGTTGCCATACCCTTATCGTATTTTGCATATTCGTATAATATAATATGGTTGTAGTGTTTTTGTCACTGTATATGGGCACTTACGCAAAATGTGTTGCCACTCGAGTCGAGTAATTATAACTAAGGCTAAATATATTGAAATTGACAATTTCATCAACAAATAATAACTAGACTAAAATGTTCGGGAGAGACTAGTGGAGAAGAGATCGAGTAGAACTAAAAGACAAGTTATTTTATGATTGGTTGCGCTCTGGTATTTCGCTTTGAAAATAGATGACGCGTTGTGAGCTTGTAAATCGTCTATTTTCAGCATGCAATTTAAAATCAGGCATTACGACGCCATCAAGACAACTGTAAATTAAGTCGACTTATTTAGTCGACTAGACTAAAACATAACTGAAACTAAATTGAATTTTATTCAAAAGATTGACTAAAACGAAATCAGAATCTGCCGTCAAAATCAAAATCACTATAGTGTGTGCGTGCGTGCGCAGCGTGTACAGGTGAGTGTGCCTGGACAGCCATGCAGGTGCATAATGGCAGTAGGCGGCGGGCGCCAGTCCACCACACAAACCCGTCCTGCCAGTCAGCACTTTGTTTGTTTGTGTCAGAGGAGGAACTGGGTCACAGTTCATTTATTTACTCATTAGCCAAAATGTGCTGAGTCATCGTGGTCCAGTACTGCACACACTGTGGAAAAAAGTTTGCAAATTAATATGAGTTTGGCACTTACCGTGGACACTTCCTTTATGCAACAATGACTAGCCCCCCCGAAACACACATACACACACACACACACACACATTTTGCAAGAGGGGCTGTTTTTCGTTGGAAAATGTCAATACTGAGCCGGGGGGCATTTTTCATAAATGAAAAAAGAGGAGAAAAAAAAGAAGATTATGCTGCATCACTCCAATTCTGTTTTTCAAATTATTGACTTTCTTTCTTTTTATTCATTTTTTTTTTCAATCAGGGACCATTTTTCTGTAATTTTTTGCCTGCTTCTCTTGTGGCAGGGTATAATGACCATGCAGTGAAAATATGAACGGACAAGACTACAAATGCAGTTACAGGCAGGCCAGGGGGGGGGGGAGGATAACAGCAGTATGGGCCTACAGATCTAAAGCTTGATTTATGCTTTTCAAAAATATCTGATAATAATAGCTCCTAGATCGGCTATTTTTGGCGCGTGACACCGACGCGCCATCAAGTACATATTGGGGCGTATAAGCCGTGAGGTCTGCTGCTGTGAGCTATATGTGTCTACAGTGGCGTGCACAGACATTTAGAGGGGCAGGTGCTCAAGTGGAAAAAAAGGGCACTTTGTGCAGCGCGTGGAACCGGCCGGTTGCCTTAATAGTGTGAGATTTATAGATTGTGGGGCCTAAATAATATATTAGAAGCTTTTTTTATCAAGAATTGATCAATGTTACCATGGTCCACATACTGTACAGTGTAACTGTACAAAATAAGGGCACATTGCCAAAAGGGCAGGGGGTGCTCTAGCACCCCCTAGTGTCTATCTGTGCACGCCACTGCGTGTCTAAAATTAAAATCCGGAGTGGGCATTTCACTCTGACAGTGAACAGTCTAACCAAGTGGATGGATGAGGATTTGACTGTGTACAGGGCCTCTGTCAGTCTATGGAGACGTCTTCTCTCATATGACATGTCTTTCTATCTGTCACTCTCTCTCTCTCTCGCATGTTTTTGACTGATTGTCACCCTTTTGTCTGTCTCTAGCCCATTTTGGGCGGGAACCCCTTTTGGTGTTTTTAACTAAAGCATTATGTTATACTTTAGCTATTGAAAAATAGCAGATCTACAAGCTCATAGCGCGCCACCGAGTGGCGCGCTATGAACTTGTAGGTCTGCTATTTTTTGAAAAATCGTAAAAATGCGACACAAATCTTTGAATTATTCTTTCAGAGGGAACGTTTTTTTTTTTTTTTCGACGTCGGGGCCTAAATGGGCTATAGTCTCCCTCTCTCTCATCTCTCCTCTTCCCTCCTTTCTCTGTCGCTCTCTCTCCTCTTCCCTCCGCTTTATATCTCTATCCATTATCTTCTCACTCTAATATATTTCCCTTCGGATTCTCTCCCACCACCCCCGCCCCCCCCCCCCCCCCCCCCTCCCCCTGGTTTTCTTCTCCCTGCTCTCCTTCTCTGTCCATGTATAGCTTCATCAACTAAGATGACATACGTCAGTTACAGCAACCACGCCATCTGAGAAGACCTGAGATGACAGAGAGAAGAGGAATGGACGGATGGAGATGAGAGAGAGAGAGAGAGGGAGAGAGAAGGAAAAGGGGACTGGAGAAGTGAAAGGAAAAGAGTGCGGGTCCACCCCTCCCCCTCTCATAGAATAGGCCACGCCCCCTCTCAGCTGATTGCTCAAGGGAAGTGATGGACAACTGGCTGGGGGGCTCCTCCCACCGACAACCAAGCATGAGACATTTTGTATTGTTCTGCATCAAAACCCCCTTTGGCCACAGAGAGAGGCGGGACCACACAGACCAATTAGCCAATCAGTGTGCCTGCTTTTTCTTTTTCTTTTCTGCCGCTCACAGCTCATTGGGCCAACCATAGACATTTTAAACAAAAAAATGAAAAATAAAATAAACATAAAAACGGAAGCAAATTGAATGTCTGACGTGTCACAGGGAGCCTGCAGTCGACCAGGAAAAAACAACATGAATAAATCTATCGGAGAAAAAAAAATATATATATAAAAACGTGAAAACAAAAGGAAAAAAAATACTAAACTAAACCATGTAGTCGTTCTATTTAAAAAATCAACAGAGGACTGAGTTGGGATGGGGGAGAGGTCTTTTGTGGGGTGGGGGAGATTTAAGAGATGAGAACAAGTTTATTAAAGAAGATTATATAAAAAAAAAAACATGGAAAAAAAGGGTTAAGATGAGACTCAAACCTGTTTGTCGTTAACTCTCTACTTGTATTTTTGTGGTCGTGACAACTTTTTTTCATTCTTGTCGCAGCTGTTGTCTGATGGATTGCCCTGTCTGCATCCCGACACGAGTGTGTTTGCTTCCCATGTCTTGGTAACTCTGGGGTCGTTAAACCTATCGGGAATCGTGAACCTGTAACAATGCCATGGTTTCAAGCATGCTGGGTTTTTTTTATACAGAAAAAAACAGATGAATAAATCTATTTATAATAAAGGAATGTTTTGCAAATGTGTAGATTTGGCTGGCTGTGATTTTGGAGAAGTTGCACAACGTTTGGTTGTCTGGTTGGTTTTGGTGTCTGACGGTGTTGGACACACATACCCTCAGTGGCGTGCACAGATAGACACTAGGGGGTGCTAGAGCACCCACTGCCCTTTTGGCAATGTGCCCTTTTGAAAAAAAAAAAAACTTTCTTCTTTTTCTTTTTTGATTTTTCAAAAATAGCAGATCTACAAGTTCATAGCGCGCCACTCGGTGGCGCGCTATGAGCTTGTAGATCTGCTATTTTTCAATAGCTAAAGCATAACATAATGCTAACACCAAAAGGGGTTCCCGCCCAAAATGGATTAAGGCAACCGGCCGGTTCCACGCGCTGCACAAGGTGCCCTTTTTTAACTTGAGCACCTGCCCTTCTAAATGTCTGTGCACGCCACTGATACAAGGTTTTCGACTGACATTGACAATATCAAGGATCTGTCTGTCATGACTCATGATAACGTCTATTTGACAAAATGATGCATTTGAATTACTGCTGCTACAGCTCCTTACTGAAAAGAAAGTCGCATCATAGACTGTCTGCTTCAACAAGCTTTTTGATTCCATAAACGGAATCAAATCTGCCTTTATTACACGCTAGCAATTTTGGAACGTGATTTGAAATATGGAACATTTGATTATCCATTGTGAAAATTGTAAATTGAAAAACTGTTAATGGACAAATCAAGCTGTACTGCAGGCAGGCAGACAGGCAGACGGACGGACGGACGGACGGACGGACGGACGGACGGCATATATAATTACAGTCGGAGAATACTTTTACCTTGCACATCCACACGTGCGTGCGTGCGTGCGTGCGCAGAGAAGTTCCAACAGGGGGATTCTGGTCACCCTACTGCCTACGGTTGCCATGGCAGCAGAGCCAGATTCAGAGGACCTCGAGTTGAGCAGCTCTCCAGTGTGATGTGTGTGTGTGTGCGCGCGCACACACACACACACACACACACACACACACGGATTCGGCATGAACCTTCTGGTCAAGGTTGAATCGGTAACTGAACCATTGCAGTGAAGACTATGCATCAATTTTACTAACACAAACTAGAAACACATTCACAACGTTGTGGTCTTTATGGCTCCGTGGCTGTGTATAAAGGTGAACAAAAATGTCTTCTAACACAAGAACTGTGAATTATATTGTACCGGGTCTTTCGACTCTTTCCACAGCGTGATTTTAATCGTCATCCTTAAATTACCTCCACAGCACTTAGAAAGAAAAGAGGTATGTGTTCTCATATACCTTATGGGTATATTTCAACTTCACCCACAATAAACTTTAGATAAAAATGGAAATGACTTTACCTGCTGCGCTCTCCTCCTCCCAGACTCCGATAATAGAATTGGATTATTCTGCCGCTGTTGTTGGCCACCAGACCGTCCCACATGCTGCATCTTCAAAGCCGAGTAGATAAGCATGCGATAATCTGTGGTTCAGGTAGAAAAGATATTTTCTTTCTGTCGTCGTATTTGGTCATTCATATAAATGTGTTGTGTTTGTCTTTTTGCTTTGTTTTACGCTGTTTGGTCCCACTTTGGCAAGTCCTATGAGAACATTGCTTCTGTTTTTGTATCGTCTGCTTTGTTGTTAATACGATTTACAGGCAACGGTGGATCAGGGTGGAAGTCTTTTGGAGAGAGGTCTGCTGTTTCGTGCGACTGTGATGTAAGTCAGGCCATAGGGACAGGCATAGAGCCTGGGCTGGGGAAGTCCACGCCTAAGCTTTTGATCTTGTGTCATCCCTGGTTCTGTTAAGACTGAATTTAACCCATTTTGACCTGAGATCAGATTCTAAAAATGTGTTCTACATCCTGACAGTTTTCTGAAAAAGCTATGTTTCTATGTCAGTCGTTCTTCGATTTTTCTAAAATAGCAGACCTACAAGCTCGTAGCGCGGCACTCGGTGCCGCGCTATGAGCTTGTAGATCTGCTATTTTTCAATAGCTACAGTAAAGCATAACATAATGCTAACACCAAAAGGGGTTCCCGCCCAAAATGGGTTGACTCATTTACCGTCAACCGCGCCATTTGGTGGTGGCTCAGGGTGCCTTCCAGTCATTTAACAGTCAGTCGTTCCGCGGAGAAGGCTGGAGAGAGCTTCATGTTATGACGAAGAAACCGGAAATCGATACTTATGCTGGGCTGCTAGGGCTTCTGGGAAATTGAGTCCAATGCAAGCGGACAGAGGTTTTGTATGACTACAACAGCCTCCCAGCCCCCTCCTTTCTGCTTTGCAAGATGGCGGGTGGTGCGATCGTCCAAAAACAAACTAAGGTACGGATCTGGACCGGATTTTCACAGATCAAACGCCCAAATACTTCAGCGTATGATCTAAAGGTAATAAAACAATCCAGGCAGCGTAGGAATTTTGATTATAATGCGGGAAACACGGAATAAGCAGTAGAACTGTTTTAATAGGCAAAGCATCTTTTTGTATTGAATTTTTTTTGTGGCTTTCGCCTTTATTTTATATTTTTGATGGAGGGACAGACAGTAGGCTGACACGAAATGGGGAGAGAGATGGGGGGGGGGGGGGGGGGGGGGTGTGACAGTAAAGGCCACGACACACTGCCATACTGGATTACCAGCCAAGGTGCCTGGACCGCTGAGCCACGGCCCAGGCCTAATAGGCAAAGCATCTTATCCTGAAAGCCGTTTCACTCGGAAACCGAGTGAAATTTTTGCTATGTAACGGGTGTTTCTCTTTTTTACCGCACCGGAACCGCAGTGTTATCCGCAGTTCGTACAGGACACAGTTGTGAACAGTAATCGATTGATATTAAAATAGGCGTCCAAAGGCGATCTTGGCGCAGAGGGCGTTTGGACAGGAGGTGTCAAAAGGCGATCTAGGTGCCGAATGTGTTAAAAGTATGCATTTTCTGATGATAATATCACAATTTAGCAATTTTATTGAAAATGTTGGGGTGTTGGGTTGGATTTCCGCACACACACACACACACACACACACACACACACACACACACACACACACACACACACACACACACACACACACACGGCCAAGCTTGTACAAGCATCACACAGTACCCCTATTAAATGCAGCAGATAAATGCACAACAAATAGAGATGAGGCATTTTGGAAATCATTTAGCTGTGAAATGACCAGGCTGTGTTGGCAGCCGAGAGCCCTATTCAACCTGTTATGTTTGTATTGTTGCACTACGCTTCACAGTCCTGTAGTTTCATAGGTTGTCCTCTGAGACAGGTAAACACATGGCGTGTGTGTGTGTGTGTGTGTGTGTGTGTGTGTGTGTGTGTGTGTGTGTGTGTGTGTGTGTGTGTGTGTGTGTGTGTGTGTGTGTGTGTGTGTGTGCAAATGTGAAGGGAATTTGTCTTCAAGTATCACAAACCTTTGAGTATGGGTGCGAGTGTGCATCTTGATGACTTTGCATGGTGGTGAATGAGTTTGCGTTGTGTGTATTTCTGTGTACTATGTTTGTACATGCTTTGTGTGTCCCACCCCCCCCCCCCCCCCCCCCCCCCCCCCCGGTGACAACACAACACGGTGACACCCATGGGAGAGACGAAAGCTGACGGTGGAAATGTCTCGACTGTCAATCAAAACCGATCCCCGCGCCCCGTCTCACCTGAGAGTTAGAAGGAGGCGGCTTCCATCCTGTTAATGAGGAAGGCCTGCGACAGGTGGCCACGGTAACGGAACACTGCTTTGAGTTGAAAAACTAAGAACGCACACAGGAAGAAAGAAAGGACGGAAGGTGGAAAAACACAGCTCCTTCTCAAGCTACACAGTCTAATTCCCCTGATATGTATCAGTGAAAAACAGCCTGTCTGTTTGTGTTTGGGATTTCTCTGGCAGGATGCGGAGGCTTCGGGCCGAGACGTTGCCGTAATTAGCTCTGTCAGATACTCTGTGCTCAAGTAGTAGGAGTTACTGCCTTTACCTTAATCCATTAATCCATTAAATGTCTTCTTAAATCCTAACGGTTTTCTGAAAACCCATGTTTCTATGTCAGTGCGGTGCTCACATTTCTTCATATCAAGGACTCCCAAAATTATAATGTGTTCGGCCGCTTACCCCCGTCTCAAAATAAGTTGTTCCAGGGATCCTGAGAAGCAAAGACATAGACGTTTGCTGTGAAATATATATATTCAAAGCTTTGCACACCTTTTCACAATATAAAAAAATAGCATATCTACAAGCTCGTAGCATGGCACTCGATCTTTGCAGCGCTATATGAGCTTGTTTATCATCTCGGGGTGTTCCGTTCTAAAGATGACAGTAATCTCGCTGAAGCTATTCAGCCCGATGCTTCTATTGTTGTTGGAAAACAGGCCAGTGTTTATCCAATCTGTGGTAGTGAGCATTTAGCATGTGGTAAAACATTGTTCATGCGTATCTTCGACACCAAGCGGAGGATAAGGTGTATTCCTTTTATTTTGTCTCACAGTTTGAAAGCTGAGAGCGACACGGTGAAGGGGAAACGTACAGTACGTGCCAGTGTTGCTCACTAATCAAACTTCTAATCAAACACGTCTGAAATCCCTGCTAGAGGTGGTGCTGCTTCATGGAAATCCCCCCCATCAGCTACATTTTGAAATATCTTATGTGCAACGGAACATTTTGTCTGGAAGCTCTGAAAACGATCCTAGAGAAAATAAGGATGGACCAACTATAGCCCCCCGCTTCCGTATCGCTTTTGCAGTCATAACCATAATATAGGCCTAAATCAAATTAGTTCGGCCTATAAAGTATAGTTCGACGCTTAGCAGAAATGAAAATCTAAAATATATTTTTAAATAATATAAAATATCATTTTAAAACGTAGGCTATTTTTGTGACTGAAATGACGACGGCTTCCTTTCTCAGCTTTCAAATTTGTGGGATAGTATAGTCTAGCCATGAAAGTCGTCAGGTGCTCCCTAATAGGCAGACTGCAGGCAGCATGCATTGAGTCCTCATTGCTCCAGTTGCAAAGAGCATAACTAAAACCCCACCGTTAAATGTGAGACCACTACTACTACGGAAAAAAAGAAGTGTTGAATTCTCCGTAAGTAACTCAGTCCGAGTCAGACTTTAGATGTCTCTGAGCCAGTCTGTTACATCTACATTGTTATTAACAACAGAGACACAATAGCAACAACTGTATTTGTGTAAACCTGGGGCCTGTTCCACAAAACTTGGATTAACTAATCCAGGATATAGGCCAAAACCAGGCTTTTTAAATCCTGGTATTTACAGCCTGGTTTATTCCGTTCCACTAAAGCCAAGCGAGGCTTAGAATGGGCGGATTTAGCGAGCCAGGATCATAAAGCCTGGCTGAATAGACAGCCTGGCTTTTTGTCTCTAGAACCATTCGGTGGAACACAGATTTACTGATCTTTCTTCTTCATGGGGTATTATGGCAGTTTGCATCCTTAATAGTTGCATTACTGCCCCCTTCTGTATATCTCTGTATCTTTACTAATCTATTCAAGACTTACTGAACATACTCTCAATAGTGGATGGACTGAATGATTAACTACCCCAAAAATATAGTTTACATTTTACCACTACTATTAACTTAAAACAGAATTCTTAATATTGTAAGCATAATGATATTGTCGCATTGTGATATGTGACCGAGTCTGGCAAATGGGCCCTCATCTCGACAAGAGTCATTTTTCAGTACATAATGTAAGCTTTCATATGATGTATCATTCACTTAAATTTGAAAATATTTGAAGGAGATATGAGCAAGTGATTGTACCATTTTCCCCAAAGCTGAGAAAATCTCCTTTGAATGTTCACTACATTCTGACACCTAGAGCTGTCTAGAAGTGGGTGTGTCAATGGGAGGAACAATAGGTACTTAACTCCACCCATAATGACTCACTAATCACCCAAACCACCCCCACATGTAGCTGCATGTCAAGGGAAGAAGATAGGAACAACATTTAAAAAAATATTTAAGATCTTACACCTTAGGCAGGGTTGGGAAGGTTACTTTTAAAAATCCCCTACAGTTACAAGTTACTTGCTAAAAATTGTAGTCGGTAACGTAATCCGAGTACCACAATTTAAAAAGTAGGGGGTTACTTTCAGTTACTTTTGGATTACTTTTAAGCAAAACTCTATTTAATTAGATAAAACATGTTTTACCATTGATAACCAGACAGGAATGTTGAGCCTATGAAATTAAGAAAAGGACAACAGAAATATGGTTAAATCAGTGGTTCTCAACCTTTTTACAACAAGCAGATCGAACCTCCTCAGAAAATATTTGGCTCTCAAGTTCCAACCTTATTATGATTCATGTTAAAATACAGTCCTATTCGGCTAGGCAAGGCACGTGTTCACACAAAAGGCTAATTCATTCCAAATCATAATAATATATACAAATATAAATAATATAGGCCCTAGCCAAAGTCACTGTGGGCACTGTAGACTACAAAATGATATTGATTAAAACACTAGCACTTTAACACTAAGTTGTCACAGACACAGACAGACAGGCAGGCAGACGCACACGCGCGCGCGCACACACACATACAACTTTCTAGCACAACGTTACGGAGCTGATGAGTTTCATACTGTTTCACTTTGCAATGCGTGACACCGCGCATTGCAAGGCATCTCTATCTATTGGTCACAGCTGAAATTAATCGCAGATTGAATTACAACTGATTCAACTGAAACTCTTTGGATTTGTATCCGTTTGAACATGTAGACCACCACCACCACACTGTGAAGCTGTTGAGGGCTGATTACACCCCGCTGCATGTTATTATTATGTCCATATAGAGTTATGGTTTTTAGCGAGCCTACTACTACAGTGTTAAAGTGTCATTTGAACGGTCGCGCGCCGAGCCTAAGTATTTTCTGTAAGCCATAATTATCAACTAACAGGCTTCCACCACGCACAGCCTCCTGATGACGTAGCTGTAGCCATAATTATCAACTAACAGGCTTCCACCACGCTGTGTGCCGCCTTCTATCGCTGAGTACCGCAAAGGTCCAATGTCTTCGACCACAGCTGCGTCAGCTAGTGCTGGTTCAATCACAGCTTCAATCACAACTGGAGCAACTACTGCTGGTTCAACTGGAGCGGTAGCAACTACTGCTGGTTCTGCTGCTTCCACAGCTGTGTCAGCTGGTAGCGGTTCAATGGCTTCAATCAAAGCTGCTTCTACAACTGCAGGCTGCAGGCGGCGTCTCTTTGGAGCAACTACTGCTGGTTCAGCGGTGCTGGTTCGTCTCATTGAAGCTCTTTGGAGGATGAAGTCTCCTCCGGCAAAGCGTTGTGGGAGTCGTCTCATTGGAGCTCTTTGGAGGATGAAGTCTCCTCCGGCAAAGCGTTGTGGGAGCCTGACTTGTCTTGGCATCTTCAGTCAGTAGTACTGTATCATTGTGCTCTGTGACCTTCCCTTTTAAAGAAAATCTAAGCTCCACCCTTTTTTTACCTCAACGACTGTCGTGCAGGTGAGACATGATAACAGTAGGCCTATATGAGTCGGGCGTGCTAACGAGCCCCTCCACCCTCCACTCAAAACAAAGGCAGACACTAAGCTTTGAAATACATTTCAACTTGTAAACAACTTGTTGTTTCACCTTAATACTGTGAGTAGGCTATTACAAATACATTGAAATACATTGAAATACATTGAAATGTATTGTAGGCTATTATCTGTACATTATGCTATAAGTCTAAAAGGGGCCAGCTATGGGATATAGCAGCAACACACACACAGAGCGCATCATGTGCCATGCATGCGTACTAGTATTAAGTAAGTATTTTCTGTAAAGTATAACCCCTCGCACTATAGCCATGTTAAATAATTCTGTGTTTACAAACACACAAGCACGCTAATGAGCTGAGAGCCTGAAACCTGAGGACAAAGACATTCCAAAGGCCAATCGAAAGCTACATGCAAATCTCGGAACTGCTCTTCTCCGCCCCCAAAACAGAGGTAAAGTTACAGAAAAAACAAGCATACTTTGGACTTATAAATGTATACATTTACCCAAATCAATAATCTGTTGGAATGAAAACCTTCTTCAACATTCAAACTGTGTTAATATGAAAAAAACGAAAATCACACACACAAAAAAGAAATCTAGTTTATTTAGCGATGTTCTGCCTTTTCATAGCAAAAACAAGGACTCTGTAAGTTATTTGTCTTTCTTTCTTTCTCTTTTGTATCTGTCAATCAATATATGCATTTGCAGTTGTTTGTCTGTCATGAATTTCCCATTACTTTAAAATCTCAAAGAAAAATGTATTAGATAGCATTGCACCTTTATTCATGCACTAACATAAAGATGGCTGTCAAGGAAGGATTCATTTGTCTTGTTTCCAATCCAGTGTTATATCTTCCATCTGGCGTCCCTGTTCTACCAGCAGTAATTGAACAAAGACACTTGGCTAAACCAAAACACTGCAGCTGTGACCAGTGTGGAAAAGATTTTCCTACAAAGGACAGCCTTAAAACACACATGAGGATTCACACTGGAGAAAAAACATACCACTGTGACCAATGTGGGAGCAAGTTCAGGACAAAAGCTGAATTAATGATACACCAGAGAATTCACACTGGACAGAAACCCCATGGATGTGATCAGTGTGGGAAACACTTCACTCAAACGTCTAGCCTTAAAATACACACACAAATTCATACTGGAGAAAGACCATACCACTGTGAGCAGTGTGGGAGCAAGTTTAGGACAAATGCTCATTTAATACAGCACCAGAGAAGCCACACTGGAGAGAGAAACCCTATGGATGTGATCAGTGTGGAAAACACTTCGCTCAGACACAGCACCTTAAAACACATCAGATGATTCACACTGGAGAAAAACCACACCACTGTGACCAGTGTGGGAGCAGGTTCAAGACATATGTTGAATTAACAATGCACCAGGGAATCCACACTGTAGAAAAACCATTCCACTGGGACAAGTGTGGGAAATACTTTGCCAAAAAAAATTGCCTACCTTAGAGAACACCATATAATTCACACTGGAGTAAGACCATACCAATGTGACCAGTGTGAAAAAAGCTTTTCTCAGCGATCCGCATTAACAAAGCACAAGAGAATTCATACAGGATTCAAAGCCTATCACTGTGACCAGTGTGGGAGCTACTTCAGGTCAACATCTAACTTAATTAGTCACTACAGAATTCACACAGGAATTAAACCCCATCACTGTGATCAGTGTGGAAAGTATTTTAGTCACCGAAATAAGACATCACAAGCTAATGCACACAGCATTAAAACCCTATCCTTGCAGTCAATGTGACAAGAGTTTTACTACGTCAAGTCATCTGAAATGTCATGAGGACACACATACAAAAGAGAAACCCTATCACTGTGAACAGTGTGGAAAGAGTTTCAGTAGAACGGATACTCTCAAAAAGCATCACTGCATCCACATAACTACTGCAACAAGTGTTGAATGAAGATACTGTACTATTAGTATTGGTATTATCCACTAGGCTGGTGACTGGTTTTCCCCATAGTGTGATTACTTAGGATGGGTTTATCCCCACCGACTGATGACATGGCCTGTTTTATTTTTTTGCCCTAATGTGTGTTTGTGGGTGTGTGTCTGCTGGACTGATGGGAATTTTACATTTTGTTAATTTTATACTGATGGCAACATATAGTCAAATTACACTGAAACCTTTGCACAAATATGGGCTCGCAACTCACTTTTAAATGCTTCAAATTGTATTCATGGCACAGCAGCATTATACAATGTTTCAAGCATACTTGAAAATGTATCAAATGCCGAAACTTATAGCATCAATGTACAGATTTTTTTCTTTTTTTCTTTTTTGTTAGACTGATGATAGGTTATTGGTTTATATATGACCCTAGATTACTATTTCTCTAAAAATGATGCATTACCTCTTGCCCTTGCTTAATGTAAGTTGCACTTGATTAAGAACGTCTGCTAAATGTAATTGTACTGCTAAACTGTTAAATACATTAGTTGCTAGTTTAGTTGCATTAGTTGATATTTTTCACAATTAAATACACAATAGTATTTTAGTATATTGTATATTGTGATTTATGCCTTGTTTCATCTTCTAATTTGTTTTTATGATGTTGTTGATCGTTGACGTTTGGAACAACGGAGCAGTGATGGACACAGTGATATTGTTTTGTTCCACTGACTGGATTATGTTGGAATATTATTTTGTATTATTTTTTTCTTAAAGGGCACATTGTGTTGTCCTTTATAGGCCAAATAGGTCAATGTTTTCATGCTTGAACTCAATAAACATTGTTCAAATATGTTCCTTATTTATTGTATCCATATAACAATTCATCTATTCATCTATTTAGTTAATATTCACAATTGATTAAACATCCAAATAGTGTATATTTTCAACTAATTTTAAACTAGTCTACTAATTGTTATTATTTACATGAATACAATTATGAATACTAGTCTTCCATACTAGATTAAGTAGTGCAATACATAGGTGCAATTATCATAACAATACAAACATTCAGTAGTAGACCTAATTCAAAATGTTACTTGATTTAATAATAAAACGTTTACTATTGCCTCTCTATTTAGGGGAGAACGGGGTAAGATGAACCACTTTTTGCTTAAGTTGTCCTGGAAGCAAGGCAAAATGAGATGGCATAGATATTTCTTTTTCAGCACATTTTGAAGGTGAAAGTTGTTAAGCGTGTCTGTCGGTTTTTATAAATACTGAACCAATGAAAAGTATTAACAAGGTTTTGTGACTTAATAATAACTACATTGGATCCTTTGGAACACATGGTTATTCATTCATAGTCCAGTTTTCCGTGAAGACGGAGAGATGTGTTGTGTGAGAGCGGTGACCACCGCGGTGTGACGTCACGTTGTAGTTTTCAGTGGTCACCACTCACAGCAAGTATGATGTTTTAAGACATATTTGTCATCCTTTTAACAGTTTTGAACACGCAGTATAAGGTTTCTACCCGACAGCAACGATACACTGTATGACAGAGAGGGTAGACATATATTGAGCAGCTGTGCTGGCAAACAGAACTTTTGCTTAGGACTGGGAAGGCGCTGGCCACCACTGAGCGCCATAGTTGGATAGTTGAAATTGCATACAATTCCAACTGTGCTATGAACTCTTTTTTTTCCTGTTCCTGTTGGCCATCGACTGGGTCATGAAGACATCCACAGCGCAGAAAAGAAATGGCATCCAGTGGACACTTTGGACACAGTTAGATGACCTTGATTTTGCTGATGACCTGGCCCTTCTTTCCCACACTCACCACCAAATGCAAGAGAAAACCAACATAGTCTCATCAAACTCAACACGCCTTGGCCTCACCATCCACAGAGGAAAGAGCAAGGTCCTCAAAATAAATACAGACAGCGTTACCCCCGATACCCCCATCAAACTAGAAGGTGAAGCACTAGAGGAGGTGGAGAGTTTCACCTATCTAGGCAGTGTTGTCGACATACAGGGCGGAACAGATGCCGACGTAAAAGTCAGAATTGGCAAGGCAAGAGCAGCTTTCCATCAGCTGAAGAATGTCTGGGGAGCCTCAGATCTTCCCATTAACACAAAGATCAGGATTTTTAATTCTATGGTGAAGCCGGTCCTGCTGTACGGAGCAGAAACCTGGAGAACAACTCTAAACACCATGGCAAGAATCCAGACATTCATAAACACCTGCCTCAGAAGAATCCTCCGAATACGCTGGCCAAACCAAATCAGTAACCGGGAACTGTGGCAGCGAACAAGTCAACACCCGGTGGAGGAAGAAATCATCCAAAGGCGCTGGCGATGGATCGGCCACACTCTTCGCAAGCCTGCATCTAGCATCACAAGACATGCCCTGTTCTGGAACCCACAAGGGAAAAGGAAGAGGGGCAGACCACGAAACACCTGGCGCCGTGACCTGGATGCAGATGTGAAGAGATCTGGCCACACATGGGGACAGCTGGAGAAGATGGCCCAGGACCGGGATGTCTGGAGAGCTCTTGTTCGTGGCCTATGTCCAAAGTTGGGCTATAGGCGTAAGTAAGTATGAACTCTTTACAAAAAAACTTCTGCAAACAAATCAGTTATAAAGTTTGCAGCACCAGGACCATGCAGTCACACCAGACGGTGACTAAATAAATAAAAAGGGTCTAAAACTTGTGGGCTTTCTGTGTAGCATATAACTGCAAATAAAAGTGTCTTTTAAGGAGACAAGTGCATGTACCATCAAACATAAAACTGCTACTGCACGCAGAATGATGGCTTGCGATTTCCATGGGCCTCCGTCCGGCTACCAATCTGCATTGAATGTCGTCCACATCTCTCATCCCTTTAGAGTACTGTAACTACTGTGAAACATGAGCCAAGATGCCCACAAAATAATCTTTTAAAATAGGTTAACCCTCCCGGTGTGACTCACGGAACACTGGCTCAAATCAGACCAGACAACCGTGATTCTACCTAGCTGATTTCTCCTGTCAAACAGTCCAAAAGGAGCAAACACGTGCCTCACAATTCACATTACCTTCAAAGAAACCCCACAGCTCCCAAACAGCTTAGCCGCGTGCGACTAACACAGCATGACAATTTGCACTGTCGTGTCTAGTTCAGTAACATCATAGGACATCTGTCGCCGAGGGCCGATTAATCTGCCGCGGCCTGCCGGAGCGCCGCGCCACGAGAAGGTCACAATTTGACAGGATTGCGGGGTGCAAAGGTAACGAGTTTGCAGGCTAACACCTCAAGAAGCATATGCTGGAATGACACAGCTGTTTAATGGATGTCAAGGCTACCAGTGTGAGGTTAGCGGCAGGCATATGGCTGCTGCTGAGTGATAAAGATAGCTTAGCCAAATTGCTCACAAAGAATTCAGTATTTTAGCCGTGACGTGAGCACCCCCGCCAGAGATACTTCCGGGTCCTACTTTTGTGTCGCGGCCCTCATCAAGTCACCTTTCGCGCAATGTGGCCCTTGCCCCAAAATTAGTTTGACACACCTGCCATAGAGCTATACTGTGACGCTCCGTCGGACTAAATCAGTGACAAACAACCACGAAAGTCAAATTTTACCGCTTTCCTCCCAACAACAAAGCTGTGACAGGCTGTCTGCCCCACACGGAATACTATCGCCATTTTATTTCATTGTGTCAACTAAATCGTCATTAATTGCAAACTAGATTCAACATACTCAACCCTGCCCTGCACACATTTTAAATATGCCCCCGAAATATTGTACTGAGCAAATGGACTGTTACCACCTTCAATAATAATGATAATAGGCTTTATTGTCTCCACATCATATTTTTTTCTTTGTCATGGACACTTTCTTTGTCATGGCTTCCTTTCTGAAAAATAACATCATTGTAAAAAGATTCACGCGTTTAGATATCCTATTTACAATGAGATGCGGACGGGAGCTGGTGCCACTTGGACCCGGACGTAACGTAGGGCTAAAAAATTACGTCGGACTTAAATACTGAATAGCATAGGAACATGGGTTTGATGACGAGTCTGTATCTTATGTAGTGCTGTAGGGGAAACTGCCCATAGATCCGAAGTCCCGTTAGTCCGAACATGCACTGCTCCCGTGCTTGCGGTTATGTTTAGGTTAGGATTAGAGATAGGGATAGTAATTTCGGAACAAGGAACCTTCTGACTAACGACACGGCACCGCTGTAGGAGGCAGCAGGGGCCTCATTCAGGGTCCGAGGCTGAAATCTTTACCTCTGAGCTAATAGAGCACACTTGCTTTCTCAGGGGAGACATTATATTGTGACCTTCAGACAGTATCACAGTAGTCGTTTGTTTTTGTTTTTTTGCTACCCTTTTCTCTGAAGTGACGCCTCTGGAAGGTGGTTTATGTAACATGCCTTAAATGTTCATTGACTTTACTTTCTCTCAGTGAAACCCATTAAAGTGATAGAAGAAGCTGTTGGGTCATGTATTGTGTTATCTCCTTGTCAATAAGAGGAATGGAGAGAATGAAGATTGAAGCGGAAATGTGTAAAGGTATGGATTCCTTCAGAGTACATTCGATTTTGCTAACATTGTGGCAGTGAAAGTTAAATTGTGTTGTGTTTTGTAGTAGACTGTTTCCCGATATGGATAATATAGGGCAATAGCCTATAAGGAATTATTTAGCTTCTACTATAGGAACTGTGCGTGTGTGTTGTTTTAATGTTTTTACATGCCATAGACATAGACAGTGTACTATATGTTGTGTAGTGGAAAGGGACACATGATCTGATGCAGGACAATGTCACTATGACAGAAAGAGACAAGATGGGTCAGTGCAGAGTAGCTCAACTTGAAGCCCAAAAAGCCAAATATCTCCCCTGACCAGGGACGGATTAACCCCCATGAGGGCCCCTGGGCCGGTAATATTTGCAGGGCCCCCATAGCGCGCGCGTGCGCGACATTTTCGTGTTTTTCCGTGTTTTTATCATCTTTTTAACCTAAATTGAACAAAATCAACAGCCAATAAAGGGCCCCAGGAGCCCTTTTCATGGTGTCAAACCTAGTACCTCACGGTCTAATTTCCCCGAAGGGCCCCTGAGAACCAAGGGCCCCTGAGCCACGGCCCCACTGGCCCAATGGCTAATTTGTCCCTGCCCCTGACCAAGGAGAATTCTCTCTCCGCTTAGCGGTATAGTTTGCTTTACCACACGGGAGACCATGGTTTAAATATTCTGTAGTGTGTTACATTGATGCTCTAACCCGGATGGGGTTTAGGGGTTTTGGATGGGGTTTAGGGGTGGGGGTGGAGAGGGGGGTGTAGTGTACCTCACTCTGAAGACCCAAAAGCCTAATACGGTATCTCCCCTGGCCGGGGGGTGGGGGAGATTTCCTCTTGGTTTATCGCTAGATGTTTGGTTTCTCTCTCAGGAGACCTGGGTTAGGTTTTACATTAAGGAAAGAGATGAAAGGAGGAAACGGTGCCTGCCTTCCCGGAAGGAATGAATGAAGGCAGGAAGGGATAAAAGAGAAAAAAATTGCTTGCCTGAGTTGTTTTGTGAGAGTTTGCAGATTGGTGGTAGATGACTGTGAGAGCTGTTGGATTTTGAGGAACATCTGGTGTTACAAGTAACCTTTTGTAGCTCGGTTTACTGTGGCTCACGTCCCCACGGTATAGCATCTGGGACGCAGCCAAACTCTGGATGCGAGGAGACAAGAAGCCGAAAACGTCAATGCAGAAACAGGAATAACATGGGAAGAAGAGAGGTGTGTGTGTGTGTGTGTGTGTGTGTGTGTGTGTGTGTGTCTGTGTGTGTGTGTGTGTGTGCGCGCACGCGCGCGTCCCGTCGACACACATACTGTTGACTGTTGCCTGATTTGTGCTTCTTTCCACGGTACATTGTGTCAGAAGTTCTGACACAGAACTGATCTATAAGCTGACAACGTGTCTCATCCGGGCATTTGTACTGTACATCGTATAATGTTTTCTGCACGACACATCGTGCGATGAAAAGTAACCCAGGCTTGAACTTGCATTCATATTCGGGGCGCCTTACAGTACCGTTTATACAGTAGATTGCACTCATTGCAGCTGGCCTGGTACAGGGAACGTCTCTCATCAATGCAAACGGCAAAGCCGTTCGTTGTGTTTCATCGCGGTTGCTTGCAATGTGTGGAATGGCCTGCAGGCAACTTACTGTATACAAGTATAAACGCATCCTTAATTGGCGAGTTCAATGCTTTCTAATTAGGAATCTTTTCCGCAAGTCTTTCCATACCCCATTTGCGCATTTCACTTTTTCCAAAAATCTGCCCCCTTCAAGCGCAAAAGTTTTTGCGAAAGTTTTATTCGCATTTTGAGGTGTTTCCATTCAGAAGTTTATGCGCAGGAGCCATATTGCGCAAAACCATGGGGCTTAATGGAAAGGTACCTACAGAGGTATAGATGAGGTCAACAGTGTAGAGTTGAGAACCACTGCTCTAGTCCAGGGGAGCAGACGTGTCTGCAAGGAATGATTTATATGGTGGTCTGTGGGACTGACTCATCAGTGTTCAGAGCAGGCATGGAGGCGGGCAGATGCCAGCAAACCTTCCAGAAGTGTTGAGGGCCCAATTCAACCAAACATCTGTGTTGGGGGGGTGCATGCTTCCATCAGCAAAAAAAACGAATCGATTATGAAAAGAAAATATTTTTAGCATATAGGTTCCTTGATATGTCAAGATTGATAATTTACATGAAAGAAAAAATCAGCCCCTTCTGAACTGAGTGGTGCTGTACTACTGTACTATACTGTACTGACATTGTACTGTACAAGCCCTCCTCCCTGGCCCTTTTATATTTTTTTTATTATTATTATGCTTTTTTTTTTCTTTGCTAAAAACTCAGCTTCCCATCATGCACCTGTGCACAGTGTGAAACTCAACAGCACCACTTTGTCACCTGTTGGTACCCTAAACAGACATATAGGGACAATACAAAAAAACACAGAAAAACACTGGCAGTGGCAGAATAGTTCAGTAATTATTCCCTGGCAATCAATGTTGTGTTAATATACTTAGCTATTATTAAAGTAGGGGGGCGGCGGTGGTTCAGAGGTAGAGTGGCTGAATGGGTAACCGCAAGGTTCCCAGTTCGAACCCGGGCTCCCCCAGAGTTAGTGTCGAAGTGTCCTTGAGCAAGACACTGAACCCCTAATTGCTCCTGATGTGCTGGTTGGTGCCTTGCATGGTTTCCACTGCCATCCATCAATGTATGAATGTGTGTGTGAATGTGTGTGTGAATGTGTGAATGTAATGCACAATCTATGTAAAGCGCCTTGGATAAAGGCGCTATATAAATATTTACAAATATTTACATTTATAAATATTTACAAAGTAAAGACATTTCTCAAATGATGAAAGACTGCTCTGCACAGTAGCAATGGTCTCTGTTCTCCAGTTTTTGTCTGAAAACCACACCGCTCCTAATTGTCGCTCATTTGTGCATGCGTACATTGGTACAATATTATCTGGATTGTTTGTGTAGTAGATGATGGAGAATGGAGACCAGTGCCACTGTGGAGAACATTGTTTCATCACTTGAAAACAAGTGAGTAACAAAGGTAAGCTAAGTCCCTAAAGTACAGACAATGAAACATTCTCATTCGGCTGTTAACATTATCATTGACTGGCAGTGGTGGAAAATAGCCTAGCCTTTAAGTATTGTACACTTTTGAGGAATTACATGTAATTTCATGATCTTGTATACTTGCTATTTCCGTGTGTGTGTGTGTGTGTGTGTGTGTGTGTGTGTGTGTGTGTGTGTGTGTACGCGCTAAACGGTCTCAAACTTGGCGTGTGTGTCTCACATGTCATTGGTTAGACATAAGGTTGGTTAGGGGTGCGTTAAGACAGCCGGATTAAGGTTGGTGAGGGGTGCGTTAAAACGACCGGATTAAGGTTGTTGAGGGGTGCGTTAAAACGACCGGATTAAGGTTGGTGAGGGGTCCGTTAAAACGACCGGATTAAGGTTGGTGAGGGGTCCGTTAAAACGACCTGATTAAGGTTGGTGAGGGGTGCGTTAAAACGACCGGATTAAGGTTGGTGAGGGGTGCGTAAAGGGTTGGGAGAGGGTTATGGTTAGGCTAGGTTTAGGTGTGCTGCCGGGTGGGAGGTGAGGGTTTGAGATAGGTTGTAGGACTAATGACTGGTCTAACCGCAGCAGGCCTACAGTAGCCTATACGACTGGACCAGAGTTGTATACTTACTTTGTTTACTTCATGTGTCGCATAGCCTATATAGATTTTAGTGTTTGGTAGAGAAAACGAAAGAAAGTTGGGAAGTGGAATAGATATCAGCTATATCAAATTATAATGAATAATAATGTGTGCTTCCCTGACGAGTACGAGCACTGCTCCGCTTCCATTTGCCTGACAATGGGAATTAATTTCAAATCGTGTGCGTGTCTCCGTGATGAGCTTAATCCATTGAGACCTGGAACGCATCCATGTCACGTTAGCGTTTAACCACATTAACCATTAACCCATTTTGGGGCGGGAACCCGTTTTGGTGTTTTAAACATTGTTATAATTTAGCTATTGAAAAATAGCAGATCTACAAGCTCATAGCGCGCCACCGAGTGGCGCGCTATGAACTTGTAGGTCTGCTATTTTTGAAAAATCGTTAAAATGTGCCTCAAATCTTTCCGAAAATTGTCATGATTTAGAAAACTTATTTTTTTTAATTTCGACGTCAGGCCTGAATGGGTTAATTGCTGTTTCACGCCGCTTCACTGGAGAGGCTTGACAGCGAAAATGAAAATGACACACGATCTTGTCCCTCCATTGTAGTTGTGATTGTACTACACGCAGGGCTCTGTCGGAGCATTGTCACGGCTCTTTGTCTCGGAACAACCGAGAGTGACCTTTTTTGCCGATGCCGCCGGTATGGGCACACAGTTTCTCTCTCTGTGTGAAGAAAGTAATAATAATAGTAATAATTGAACGGCGGCAGCTGGGTGATGAGGAGACCAGGGGTTTGGGAGGAGAGGAGGAGGGAGCAGATGGGAGGAGAGGAGGAGGAGGAGCAGCAGCTGGAAGTACAGACAAGGAGATGGTGAAATGGGGTGATGAGGAGGCGATGAAAGGCCAAATAAGGTGAGGCGAGGAAAGGTTAGCCTGGAATCCAGAGATTCGCTACATTCGTATTTTTCTCACTTCAGTTTTTGTGCATA
This sequence comes from Electrona antarctica, assembly GCF_951216825.1. Taxonomy (NCBI): domain Eukaryota; kingdom Metazoa; phylum Chordata; class Actinopteri; order Myctophiformes; family Myctophidae; genus Electrona; species Electrona antarctica. The sequence continues at coordinate 2,046,742 of NC_136804.1, forward strand.
GTTCCCATCGTATCAGCGTGGCGCTTAACCCAGAAACAAAAATCACACCCGTGTGAAGTGAGGCGTGCTCTTATCATCATACATCATACATCACATTCCGTGCTAAACCAATCAAATCATCACAAATGTCATTCACTTTTCTGCCCTCACATTTATCTTCAATATGTACTTTGCTCAGCCAATCAAATCATCGCTATGGGGTGATCAGCCAATCACAAGCCAATGTTTGTGTTCACACAAACCCGGAAAGCCAGGCATAACAAACAACCCCTCAACAAACAAACAAACAAAAAAAGATCTGACAGATATACCTACAGGGAGTTTATCTTCTCAAGACCTGGTGAACCAAAGTGCCTCGTCGAAAGCTTCAATAAATATCTTCCGACTCCTACCAGATGCTACCACATTTTACCTTCATCCTCTCTCTACTCCACAAGACTTCCTCAAACGGCAAGACATCTTGTTCCCCTGAGAGCCTATGGGTGCCAACTTCCTGGGCAAAATTATGCCCGTCATCAGCCAGGAATGCTGGCTTGTCACATGCAAAATTAACTTTTTATATCACCAGCCATTGTATGGTAGCTGAAAGATTATCTATGCATCATAACATTATGGTTGTGATCAGAGCAGACATATAGTGAGGGTCTAAATAAATTAAATTCATTAATCATTTAAACGCTTTAAAGAACTAATTTGTTGTATGTCAAATATCAAACATATCAGATGTTACAAGTGCCTTTTGATGTATTGAAAATACATCAGGTAATGTGAGGTACGAGGTCCATGCGTGCAAATATAACGGGTACAGGCATTCCTTTGTTCCTCTGTCAATCACACTTGATTGGCGGGCGGCGGTTGCTCAGGGGTAGAGTGGCAGGTTGCCAGTTCGAACCCGGGCTCCCCCAGAGTTAGTGTCGAAGTGTCCTTGAGCAAGACACTGAACCCCTAATTGCTCCTGATGTGTTTGTTGGTGCCTTGCATGGTTTCTACCGCCACATTCATACTACCGCCATCGGGTGTATGAATGTGTGTCACGCATATGATTATGGGGAAAAAAACACAGTGTGTGTGTGTGTGTGTGTGTGAATGGGTGAATGTAATGCACAATCCATGTAGTGTCTTGGATAAAGGCGCTATATAAATGCACCGTTTACCATTTACACTCCTTAACACAGTCCTTGCAGAGGGCAGAAGGTTGTGAGGTGATGCTGTTCTTCTACTTTTTGCACTGGGTATGTTGGTGTGTGTGGTATTTAAATGTTGTACAAGTCACTGTGCACCTTTGTTGTCTTGTATTGTGTGTTGTATTGTATCTGTATGCTGCAGGGCGGGTCCTTGGGGTCCTAGACAAATTTTGTCTCCCGAAGGGAGACAAAATAAAGAAACCTTGAACCTTGACATAGTTCAGTCAGGAACATTTGTGTCAAAGTAGGATTAACCATTTATTGCAACAATGGAATATAAATAATTATATTATTATTATATTATTTATAATAATAATTTATAAATAATTCATCATTTATTTATTTAATTGGATTATGCTGTAATATTCGTGAAATGCAGAATTATGTGTTTCTTAAATATAAAGGGAGCTGGTCTGTTGACTTATGGTACAAACCAAAACTAAGAACATACAGTCTTAGTAGATGCATTGGTACCCCTGAGGAGGACAGAATGTGTTTATTGTGTGATTTGGAAGACATTTTTTGTTTTACTGTCCACTATGATGAATTAAGACATGTATTATTTTGTCAAGTATTTAGCTTTTTTTGGTTAGATTATGAAAAGTAAAGGTGCTTTTGCTTTAGCAAATTTCCTACGTAGGGCATGGGAAAAAAGGCAGAATGTTTTGTTTGCTTGAAATGGAGTTTGAAAAACGGAGCTTATTTTATTTTATTGTGCAACTATGCAATGTTGATACAGTGATTTATATGTTGTGTCTTATACATGGCCGCGGGAATATGTTTACAGTAGGAGGTGCTGCGCGCTTAGTAGGGGGTGCGCGCGCCGCAAAATGTGCGTGCACGCGCCTCGTGCACATGCATTTTCACGCAAAAAAGTGGATCTATCTATCTATCTCTTAACATCATGCAAACTTTAATGCATTTTAACATTAACGCCATAGAACATTGAATTAGTTTAGAGCTATGAAACATTGAATTCCAGTTTACTTCAGAGTCTGGCATTACTCAAATGTTTAAACTGAATGTTTAGCGACAGTGTAGGGGAGAGCCATATTTAAACCGACTGCCTTGATGAGGGAATGAGGTGTGATTGGTGTGTAGGAAAGCGTGGCTGATTGATAGCAATCAGCAGACAGCTGATTACAGTTGAGCTTTTGCGGCTCCCGTGCCCTGCAGCATGAAGTAATGATATGCTTCATTTTCCTTCCATTTCATGAAACATTGCAATGAATGCAGGATACAGAGAAGTCATGTGCCCCAGCTGTAATCAGCTGACCGCTTGCTGATTCAATCAGCAAGGGGGGAAACCATGCAAGTGTTTCTAATCAGTCATCCTCTAATCTCTGACCAGTCTCATAACAAGGTGGTCAATTTAAATGTGATGACTCACCCCTCCCTGCGATACAGTACCTAACAATAATATGACTTGTGTTATCACATGTGTTGTGAAGTCCACTTTATTTTCCCCTCCAAACCCACATTGCCTCATAAATGGTAAATGGTGCATTTACAGTATATACCAGGGGTGGGCAACTGGCGGCCCGGGGGCCACATGCGGCCCCCACCTTCACTCAATGCGGCCCGCAGGTTAATATCAGAATACTGATATAGTATTGATTTGCAAACATGACCCGCTTTAATTACTTCAGTCTAAATTAGTAGCTCATTGCTTCAACACAAGTATAATTAAAGGCATTTTAAATTACATAAAAATGTTAATTTTCAGGATTCCAATTCAAAAATAGCAAAAATGTAAGATTTCAATTCGAGTATAGCAAAAATAGCCGATCTACAAGCTCAAAAGCTTGTAGCTTTGAGCTTGTAGATCGGCTATTTTTGCTACGACAGTAATATGAGAGAATATAGTGAGAATGGAACTATAGTGGCCCTCTCCATCGTCAAAGTTGCCCACCCCTGGTATATACTATAGCGCCTTTATCCAAGGCACCCATTCACATTCACACACCGATGCCGGAGGAAACCATGCAAGGCACCAGCCTGCACATCGGGAGCAATTAACTCCCACTAACTCTGGGGGAGCCCGGGTTCGAACATCCGGTCACTCTAACCCCTGAACCACTGCCGCCCATGTCACGTCTGGGCCACGTCAGTGCATGCTTGACGTGTCAGAATGTCATGCCCGTCTTCAAAGCCTCCCAGATGATTCCACTATTGGAATGACGTTTGATTTGGAAAATGCACATTATTGCCCTATAGCTACCGGTATTTCATACCCTGCCATGACGAGACATTATCTATAATGGCATAAATGGTGCTCCTCTCCCGTCTAGACTGGAGAAAGTGCCAAAAATGATTTCACTCTGATGTTGGCGGTCGGTGCGTGCGTGCATGCGCGTGTGTGTGCACGCGTGTGCATTGGCGCCCAAGGTGTGTCCGTGCGTGCGCGTGTGCGTGCGTGTGTGTGTGCGACTGTGCGCGCATTGACGTCCAAGTGTCTCTGAGCTGAATCTTGTGTGTTGTATGATGGATATGCTGCTGGAACTTTTATCTGTCTCCTGTCGGCGTTGCTGTCCATACGTTACCGTTCAAACAACGGAGGAACCGTTCAAATAGTGATTCACTTGTTCTGTCATATACATCAATAAGTCTGCCTAGTATCTAGATGACATTTTTAACATTTTTAATTTCCCTCCAAATGAACAGGGACATCAAAATGAAGAATGGGAAAAGTTCAGGGTTGCCTTGTTTTCTCTATATGGATGGATTCGTGATTCATGTAAATCTAAAGTAATTTCCTTTTTAACCCATTTTGGGCGAGAACCCCTTTTGGTGTTTTAAACATTGTTATAATTTAGCTATTGAAAAATAGCAGATCTACAAGCTCATAGCGCGCCACCGAGTGGCGCGCTACGAGCTTGTAGTTCTGCTATTTTTGAAAAATCGTGAAAATATTTATTTCAGAAAACTGGAGGATTTAGAAGATTTTTTTTTAAATTTCGACGTCAGACCTAAATGGATTAAAACTGTAGCAGGTCAGATGAAAGCATCTACCAGGGGGATAGGTTATCGCCACACCGCAAAGGCTTCGCTGCATGTTAGCCCTTGCCACCCACCCAGTGCTCTTTGGAGACAAATGACTCCCAGAGTTCCATCAGTCACTTGGTCTCAAGCTATCGCAGTGTGAGTGCAGGGTCAGACACTTTGGGATTAGTTTTAATGAAGGCCCCCAGGGGACTGTTGGCTTTGTCCTCAGGCATGCTGGCAGCATCAGGGCACGGGGCCCGGTGAGACTGCATGGTGTCAGCCTGAGAGAGGGAACGTACTGGAATGAATGCTTAATTGTCATCAAGTCTGTTAGTCTGTCTGTCTGTCTGTCTGTCTGTCTGTCTGTCTGTCTGTCTGTCTGCCATACTTTTCACTGTTCTCAAGAGTGTCTTGCTTCTCTCTGTCACCATTGTGGATGACGTTGCTCTACTGAACACATCTTCTAGTTATTATGTTGTCAGTTTTCTGATAAAAGTCAGGAGGGAGGGTCCCCGAACCTTGAGACCCCCAAAAACGCCTCCAGGGGGGCGAGACGATTCCAACGAGCCCACCCCCGTCCAAAACGGTTGGAATCGTCTCGCCCCCCTGGAGGCGTTTTTGGGGGCCTATCGAAGCGGCCGGCAGGCCGGCCGATCTATATGGATTTTGCCCTTGCTTGAGGGTAGATCAAATATTCATGCACGGCAGTTAATGCCTTACAGTAGAATGCTGAAATAATCTTCTAAACTCATTTCCATGACAATGCCTCTTGTCCGTGTCTCCACTTCATACTTAGTTTTGTGCAGATGATATTAAACAACAAAACATTGTAAGTCACTACAGATTGCATACTGTAACTAAAGCAGGCAGAACATCATGAGCGGCTGTGCACCCAACCCATGCAACGATGGCTTTGGCTTGCTCATCGTGTTTGCTATACAGACCGAAATGGGTGATGGAAGAGGCAGCTAGTTCCACTCCTGCTGATATTCAGATTATTACGACACGTTACAGACTAACTTGGTGGCTGATAGGGAGCCGACCCAGGATATGACAACAGGAATACATGCATATTACTGGTATTTTGTGTACAATATGCCTTTCGCTGATTGTAACTGTGGCATTGGTGCATGTTATTTACCATGCACTGACTTTCTGAATTAAAAAGGTAGGGTAAGTGATATTTTTGGGTTAAAATCTATGTTTTTAAGGTGTCTATATTGTGATGGTAATCATTGCTATGGAGTGTTTGTTCAGTAACAGGACGACAGGAGTATCCCTGTCTCTCCAGCGCATTAATAAACAGAAAACACATTTTCAGATGGGTTGCAACATTTCAGCCAATCAGGACAGCCGATTCGACTGGTATCACCCCATATAATCGGCGAAATCATCTGTTATCAGCACGTTTGAATGGGGCCAGAATGTCCATACTGGCATCCTCACCACATAGCCTGGTCAAGGTTTCCCCCTGGTGGACGTGTCATTTTGGTGCATGATGGAACTAGGAGCTACTAATATATACTATTCTCTGTCTATCAGGACGTAACTCGAACGGCGCTGAGTCGGGTCTGGTGGCCTTCGCAACGCTCGGCACGGCGACTCGCTTGGCTAGCGCCTCGCTCGGCGGTGCCTCACGTAGCTCATGGCCACCAGACACGGCGCGCCTCCGTCAGGACATCAGTGATAATGACAATGCTACAATCGCAGATAATGACATACTGAACAGTGAGGATGCCAGTATGGACATTCTGGCCCCATTCAAACGTGCTGATAACGGATGATTTCGCCGATTATATGGGGTGATACCAGTCGAATGGGGTGCACCGGAGAGATTACCTATTCTATTCATCAGCTCTATAGTGTTCCAGATCCAATTTTGTCTGCTGATTTCTTTGGGTCATCACTTCCCATTTCACTTGCTTAATTATTTCGCCGACCGCTAGGTGGTAGCATAAGCACAGCTCAGCCTTGCCGGCCATTGACTCCCCATTGTAACGAGCCTTAATTTCCGGGTTATCAGGGAGGTGGGGGCTGGTGTGACTTGAGGAGTGATCATTAGCATTAGCGCGTACCCCTTACCTCTCGTCAGAAACGTTTACATGTCCGGAGCGATGCGAGACAAAGTCACAAATGAAATCCGATCATCAGGATGCGCGACGGCTCGCCATGGACAGCGCTCGAAGCTTTAGAGACACAGGGCTTTGAAAATCATGTTATAATGGAGGCTCAATGGAGCTGGATGGAAAAAACCCATAGCTGGTGGGGACGGAGGTGTTGCATAGCAACCGCAGTAATGCTAAAAAGTAAATTGACGGTCGCCGCTTTCATATATGGAGTATACGGTTGTCTACAGGGGCGGAACTACCGGGGGGGAGGGGGAGGGGGATGTCGTTTCACCCCTGCCCGTGACTCCAGTGGCCCGGGGCTGTCAGATGATCGATCGACGACTACACGTCGTTACACAGTCACTCACGACATATACCCATTCAAAGCATTATCTCTCAGCCGTGCTACAAATCTATCTACACAAGTAGAGTTCACTTAAGAAATAAAACTAGTGTTGACTAATCATTACAAGTATAGCTCTTATTTTGAAGAGGAAGTCTGTTTCGATTGTAGCCTACTTCCATGACAGACGGTTGTGTTTCAGAATTCAGATCATGATGCCGTAAACATTAGAAGTGGTGGTGGTGGATTAAACACATGCTTTTAGCCAAAGTGTATACAGGTATATTTACCATATGAAAGCCATGCTGCGCATCTTTGACTTAAACAATGTAGGCTACACACTTTGGCCTCACTCAGACCTTTACTGCATTGCTGTATGCTTGTTGGATGAATGTTGTGTAGTGTCATGGCCGCCCCAATGCATTTCCAATGGGAGTCACATGGTTTGACACAACATTTGTGTTGTATGAGGGGGAGGGGCGCAGTCAAAACACAGCCGAAAGCCATACAACAGCTTGTAGTCCAAAATGTGGACTACAAACCATGTGACTTCCATTGGAAATGCATTGGGGCGGCCATGACACTACACAACATTCATCCAACAAGCATACAGCAATGCAGTAAAGGTCTGAGTGAGGCCTTTGGAATATACGTTAAACATGGTGGAAGTGGATCCTCTACGGCGGCGGCAGCCAGCATTAGGTGAGTAATTGTAAAAGTATCACGCTGGTAAAATCAGCAGCAGCAGCTGCCCAAAACATTAACAGGTAGGCAGGCAGGCTACAGTACAGTACTGTTACTCACTGTCACTGCCTGCAAGGATGTACTTTAATAGTTGGAACTGTTGCCCGCCTTGCCATATAACATTTTAGTTCAGAAGTGGGTCCACCGTGCACTGTAGTGCAGGGACTTTACTCAATGGTCGCCAAGGACTTATTTAACTTCTTTTTCATGATGTCCTGGAGCGCCAAGTGTTTTTCGTGTTTTATAACATGGTAAAAAAAAAAGTTTTTTTTTTAGATTTTTTTTTTTTGAAAAAAATAAAAATATATAAAATAAAATAAAAGATATATGGTGGCGGTCTGGGCCTTTTGGCGCCCCCTGGTGGCGATGAATGAGTACCTGCGATCTCCGCTGGTATCTAGTGCTTGCACACATGCAGCAAGCATATACAAAGAACTACAATTTGTATTAGCTTGTCTGACACCTTAATCAAGGTGAGAGAGCAACTTGATCTGCAGTTTCTATTTAACAAAGAGCTGGACAGACATGGAGACTCCAGTTACAGAACACTCTAGTGTCTATAGCAATGAATACTATCACAAATGCTAAATAGAGCCATTTGAAGGTGAGTCTTTTGAGACGTCAACTAGCCAACATCCACTTCCAAAGGGGGAGTTCACAACTGCAATATGAGTGTTTGTCAAATTCAGTCACCGTCTCTGTCTCATGTTATTCTTTCTTAATTTTACAGAGTATATCGACTACTATACAATCAAATAAATCTATACAAGATAATTTCAGAGAGGGAGGGAAATACTAAATTAACTACAGTTTAAGGGCCCATGACGTAAATCACAGTCGAGTTCAAGTGCACGGTCATGTGCCCGAGACCGAGATTGATTAATCTCTATCAAATTAGTGATATGAAAACGGATCGCATCGCTCCACAGCCTAGATGTGCTTGTTGCGCAATCCTCAGTGTTGCACAACAGTTGTCGTGTTGTTCCATAAAGGCTCTTTACAACGATATAAGCTCTGTAGTATTTTTTTGCAACCACACAATACATCTCAACGTAACACAAGTGGTAGTAGTGTAAACAAACTTCCCCGAATGGAGGCGTGGGTTCAGATCCAACTTCTGACACCATGTCGTGTTGTTCCATAAAGGCTCTTTACAACGCTATAAGCTCTGTAGTATTTTTTTGCAACCACACAATACATCTCAACGTAACACAAGTGGTAGTAGTGTAAACAAACTTCCTTAGCATCCGCTCCCCGCGTCAACATGCACTGACGTCACATCCGTTTTTCCCTTAAAGACATATCATGCATTCCACCATATCATACTACCACAACAGTGACACGTCATCGAAAATGTTCCTCCCCTGTTTAGCCGACGACAATGAAAATCTTAAAACATTAATAACTCGCGATCTAAATCATCCCGCCTAATTATAAAAAAAGATCCTGTGTTTGACGGCCCTCTGCGGTCCAGTCGCTAGTTGCGATAGATTTATTCTTACCTCCCGTTGTTGTCGATCACATCTTTAGTGAGGTGGCTATTGTTAGCTGCTACACACACACTCACAACAACATCTGGTCCGTCGGTAAAAGTGGTCCGGGCGCTATAAACGATGGGCACATTTTATGAATGGATTAAATAGGCCCGGGCCCTTAAGGTGTTTAACTACATTAACACATTTCACAGTGGGGCGAATTGGTATAGGGGCGAGTCGTCTGGTATTCAGCTAGTCTACAGATACAGGTCCTTAAGCATGAAGTTTTAACTGTCCTACTGATGCATAACCATATCCGTGCATGTCCAATTCCAGTAATCCAATGCAGATATTTTCAAGTGTTATTTGCTGCGTTGATGCTCCTAGCCCGAGGCAACAATCCAACCTAATCTGTAGGATAATTAATGATGGCACTTTGATGTCTTGTCATGCAGGAATCCCCTAACTGCCTGCTAGCTGTGGAACTGTCGGGAGCTGGTGTTGAAGCTGCGGTTGTTATTACTGCCATATATTATTCAAGTAATCTCATACAACTGTATTGATCCCACAGGGGGCGTACAGTCTTATATAAGAGACGATAGGCTATACAGTACATTTGTGGGTGGCTGGGGCTCAGGAGGTAGAGCAGGTCGTCCAATGATCCCTGGGTCGGCGGTTCGAATCCCGGCTCCACATGTCGAAGTGTCCTTGGGCAAGACACTGAACCCTACATTGCCTCCAATGAGTCGGTCGGTGAAAGCTTGCCACCATTGGTGTGTGAATGTGGGAAGTGAGGACGCTGGCGTCGACTGTTCGCCGCTTCACCTCCCAATGTATGAATGAATGAACCATTGTAAAGCGCTTTGAGCACTTGGAAAAGCGCTATAAAAATGCAATTCATTATAATTCATTATCTGTCTGTCTGTATTTTGTGTGGTGTCAGGGGGATGGATGTCTGTGCAGAAAGTTGTACAATGTCACATAATACAGGCTCTGTGCATAACTGTTAGTTCTGGGGCTTCCTGGCGGCGGCATACGCGTGAGTGTCCCACGGCGTCGCTTGATTGGTGTGACAGCAGCTTAACTACTTAAACTCTAAAATACCTAGTTGACCGGGGTCCCCCAGGGCTCTATTGGTCTGCTGGTATATCCCTGCACACTAAAGGCCTGACTCACACCTTCACAACAGATTTATGTATAGCTGATGCATGAGACTTGTTTACTGATGCAAGCTCGCAATTCATTTCCAATGGCAGTCACAACATTTTTGTTGTATGAGGGGGAGGGGGGGAGTCGAAACACAGCCGAAAGCTGTACAACACAAATGTTGTGTCAAACCATATGACTTCCATTGGAAATGCATTGGGGCAAGATGTAAACAAACCCTTTGTTACCCTTTGCATGCAACAATGTTGTATGCTAGATGTAAAGGTGTGAGTCAGGCCTAAGTCTCTTTACCGATCTACAAACTCACAGCGTGTCCCCATATGAGAGAGAGAGAGAGAGTGAGGGACTGAGAGAGGGGGGGAGGGGGGTAGTGTGAGAGAGACAAGAAAACTGATAAATCACTTCTCCCTTTCTTTTCCACTTTTCATAAACAATGACCTCGATAGACTTTTAGCTAAAATGGGGATGAGCATATACAGCACACACACACACACACACATGCATGCATGCACACACGCACTATGCTAGGGAGGACATCAACATTTTAGGATGTCATTTTTATAAAAGCCATTTTTTCATGGGGTATTTTTTAACCCCAACCATAAAGCCTTGCACATCAAATAGTGAATTATAGCCCATATAAAAGCTCACGGACACGTTCCAATTTTGGAGCTCTGGCTCATGGACTAAGAACCGGGCCCGCTGTGATATGTTGGTAAATCTGCTATTTTCGCCAAAAACCGACATAAAACAACAGTTTCTCTTATTCTGACACAATGTCTGTTTCTCAAATACTACTGGATGATAATTGGGGAGAAATGTGGCCCTCAGAAGTATAGTTTACGCACGTACGCACGCACGCACGCACGCACACACACGCACGCACGCACGCACGCGCGCACACACACACACAAAGACAGGGGACATAGCCTTCGGTTTGAGCTGATTATAACAAATAAACAAATAATTTGGTCTCACTGGGCTTGTGTTTAAAGGGGAAATCAGTTCCCGCTGGTGCACTGCATCTAATGGACATGTTTCATAACAAATGCCTGGCATTGAATTTGGTGGCAGAACTCAGAAGGGAGAGGAGGGGAGTACATCAACAGTGCCCATGACAGATTTCTAATGGATCCAGGGTCATGGAGACCTTGCATTGTGATCTATAATCCATAATGGCTTCTGGTGCTGTTAACCCATTTTATGCGGGAACCCCTTTTGGTGTTAGCATTATGTTATGCTTTAGCTATTGAAAAATAGCAGATCTACAAGCTCATAGCTTGTAGCTACGAGCTTGTAGGTCTGCTATTTTTGAAAAATCGAAGAACGACTGACATAGAAACATAGCTTTTTCAGAAAACTGTCAGGATGTAGAAGACATTTTTAGAATCTGATCTCGGGTCAAAATGGGTTAAGTTAACAATGATAACAATTCATCATGTAACCTGCATACAGTACCTACTGTACCAGGAAATGGTGGCATGACGTTTGTTAACCATTCATTGTGGATTAAAGATGGTGTAAATCATGTTTTGTTAAAGAATATCGCTCTCCATATCTTTAGTAGAAAATACATTGTCAAGGCGTGATGTTTAATGTTATCTTATCCTATCAGGAGGGAGAAGTCATGCAGGATGAACTAGTTCATTTGGTGATGAAACAAATATGAAAAGATTTCTTTTAACCCTAAAAATAACTCATCGTTGGCTTCTGCACTCTTTCTCCTATACGGATTGTGACATTGGTTGCTGTTTCAGTTTCTTCTTTCTATCTGGTCACATGTGGTGTCTTCCACACTTTGTGCTCTCACCCCTTCTTTAGCCTACTGGAAGAAGACAGTCCTATAGTGTTTTATTCCTTTTTTTCACTAACAAAGGTCTACCCATCTCTCCAGCTCTTTAATAAACAAAAGATTAATCTTCATGTCAGGATACCAGATTACGGACAGGTTCCCCAGCTGTGTAGAGAGCTAATTAACCTCCCTCGGAGGTGAGCTCAATACCTTATTCGCTCGGTACAAGGTAATCAGCCCCAACCAGCCAGAGGTGGCCCACTAAACAACTTGTAGTCTGCAGGCCCTGATGACAGGGCCAGGGGACACAGCAGCTATGAGGGCTGCGGAAAATGACCTAAATCAACAGCTAAGGGAATCCAGAAGGCAGCATAAAGAGGGTGCAGAGCAGCTAACTCCAACATCAAGAGACTATGGTATTCTATTAGGAAGATGACGAACATGGAACCCACTAAGAAGCCCATGGCTGCTCAGAATGAGAGCGCAAGGGCAAATGAGCTAAATGAGTTCTTCATGCGCTTTGAGACTGATACTGTCAAAGAGTGCTGTGATGTATTAAATGCTCTACCATGTGATGTCGGAACAATAGACTCAGGTTCTGTACATAATAGGTACAAGCATTCCTTTGTCCCTCTGTCAATCACACTCCTTAACAGAGTCCTTGCAGAGGGCAGACAGGTTAGGGGTCGAAGGTTATGATCGAGGTGAGGATGTTCTTCTCCTTTTTGCACTAGGTATGTTGGTGTGTGTGGTATTTAAATGTTGTACGAGTCACTGTGTACCTTTATTGTCTTGTATTGTGTGTTGTATTGTCTTGTATCTGTATGCTGCAGGGCGGGTCCTTGGGGTCCAAGACAAATGTCCCCTTCGGGAGACAAAAATAAAGAAACCTTGAACCTTGTGTCCTCGGAGTGGTGCAGATCTCTCTAGTGGATATTGCCACCCAGTGAGGGGTCTTATTAACCTCTGTTTAACTTCACAGAGCATCACAGCTGCCGCTGCGTGTGCACATGTGCATGCACATGTTTATGCAGTGGCGTGCACAGATAGACACTAGGGGGTGCTAGAGCACCCCCTGCCCTTTTGGCAATGTGCCCTTTTGAAAAAAAAAAAGAAAAAAAAACTTTTTTATTTTTTTATTTTTTTTATTTTTCAAAAATAGCAGACCTACAAGCTCGTAGCGCGCCACTCGGTGGCGCGCTATGAGCTTGTAGATCTGCTATTTTTCAATAGCTAAAGCATAACATAATGCTAACACCAAAAGGGGTTCCCGCCCAAAATGGATTAAGGCAACCGGCCGGTTCCACGCGCTGCACAAGGTGCCCTTTTTTAACTTGAGCACCTGCCCCTCTAAATGTCTGTGCACGCCACTGTGTTTATGTGCAAGTTAAAAGTTGCATACGGCATTCAGTCTGCTCTCATGGATAGGCGAGTTTACGAGAGTGTGTATCTGTGTGCATAAGAGAGCTGCAGCTTGCTGTCTTTTGAAGTGTTTACACATGCAGCGCTCCAGACTAATGCTGCGTTCACACGGGCAGATGCAGAGCTACAGTTTAGCATTCATTGTCAATGGAAGCCAGCGACATGAAGAGGCAAACGAAGATGCATTTCGACGTTTGTTGCTGCTGCAAAAACAGCTACAAATTACATTGTGTAGGTTTGCATCTTTGTATCTTTTGCATCTGCGCGTGTGAGCGCAACATAAGATTTTTTGAGTGGTGCAACCACTCCAAGGAACAGCAATGTCCGTGACTATGTGTTAACCTATGTTTGTGTGTGACTCATGCGTGACTCATGTGCCAGAAACAGAGAGAGATAGAGATAGTGCTGCACTGTTGCCTGCTAATGAGAGAGGGGGGGGGGGGGGGGGGGGGGGGGGAGTTGCACCACTCAGTTCACACGGGTGTGACTTTTTCAAGCTGGTGTGCCAAACTTTTTTTTCCATTTAGGTCACTTTAGGTGCACCATGCAGTCCCATTATTCTGAAACTCCAATAGCTTGAAAAATGTCCCATTGGTCCAAAATCCCATTAGTCCCACAGACTGTTATATCCCCAAAACAAATGCCCATTGCTCCACACTCTGGGGTTCCTGGAGTTCCGTGATTGCAGCCTACCCTGCCCATGGTGCACAATCGGCAGGGGATTGGCCATTATTTATGGTTAGGTTATGGTTTGTCTAGCTTTGTCATATTTTCCCCTTATTGTATTTTGACTGCACACATGAATATACAGTTTATTCTTTGCTTTTAGTCTGCAAACTGTCGAGGTTTTAAAAATATGTTAACATCACAAAATACACACTGCGACACGTATACAGTACCCATTGAAATCCCCAAGCATGAGGCAGACCTCTCTGTGATCTCCATTGTCAAGCCTTGGCAGCATGATTATTACAAAGTAGCCCACTAATCCTTGTGAATGGGAGGTATAACGTTTAAAGCACTTGTAAGAATGTCATAACTGCATCACCAGAAAGATGAACTTTCTTGTATTTACTTCTTAAGTTGATCAAAGATGCTATCCACCGATGTCAGTAGGAGGCCTAATAGCTTCCATACAGTTAGAGATATCCATTGCCTTGCGAGAGCATACTCCAGATTCTGCACTACAGTGTGACATGGTACAGCACTGTCCTGTCCAAAGGTGGCTAGTGCTGAAGCCTGGAAAACAATGCAAAATAATCTTCCCGTCTTGCCTGAACCCCAAACATAGCTCATTATAGCTAAATTGTAAAATTAGCCTAAACATTGTTTCTGAATGGTGGCCCTGCCGGTACCAGCTTTGTGAAACTAAAATGAAAGTCATTTCCTGAATGGTCACACTCTGGAGCCGTTGGCCCTGGTATGTGCATGCAGAGCCTGAGAATAGAGCCACAAGCTTTTGTGTTGTGTGCCGTTCTGCATGTTGACTTGACGTGTGTGTGCGCGTGTGTGTGTTAAACCGTGTGCATGTCGACTTGTCTTGTATGAGTGTTCAGTATCTGTGCAACATTTGCGAGGGCTCAGTGGACGGTGAGTCATTTCCTGGAGGAGTGCGTTTTATGCATGGCCAGTGGTTAATCATCTGTCTGTTATCCCACCATCTGCTGTGTGTCTGTACTCACTGTGTGCTTCTGCAAGAGGGGACAGAAGATATCCAGAGAAAGAGAGAGAGTGTGTGCGTGTGTGCGTGAGTGCGTGTGTGCGTGCGTGCGTGCGTGCGTGCGTGCGTGCAACACAGTTGAGCAGTGGAGGAACATGAACAGAAACAGACAGAGTAGTGTGTTTTATCTTTAGTCTTGATTAGGGGTGCAACTTGGTCTTAATGGTTTATAGAAATCACACCCGTGTGAAGTGAGCGGTGCAACTGTAGCGTGTGGGGGTCCGCGGGGGGTCCCAGCAACATCCAGACGCCCAGGAAGACGCCCACGTCCGAAATGATCGAGAAATGACAGTTACCGGGTTTCTTTTTTTTTAAATAATTTTTATCCCACTATTTTGTAACCCATTTTTCCCCCGTGTTAATTATCTAATGTGATCCTGGGCTCTACACACCCTCCGCCAACCTGGGGAGAGCAACGGACTTGAACTCATGCTTCCTTCATGCATGAGTGTCCAAGTTGCTCCTTTACACCTGACAGGGGGGAGTTTCCCTGGTTGGACGTAGTGCGTGGAAGGAACACGTTATTCCAACCAGTTCCTTTCCCCTCCATCAGGCTCCCCGGCTGGCCAGGGGGAGGTAGTTTAGAGACCAGGATTACTGCATGTTTTTTGTGAGGGTACCTACCCTATAGGACACGGGGAGAACATGCAAACTCCACACAGAAAGGCCCTTTTGCCAACCCCGCCTCGGGTGTGGGCACTGATGACGCGGAGGAGGGAACACGTCCCCAGCGCCCACAGCGTCCCCAGCGGGAATCGAACCCAGGACCTTCTAGCTGTGAGGCGACAGCACTACCGACTGTGCCCCCGTGTCCATACAGTTTTTAATCCAATGTGTGACCTTCAGATCTCCTAATATCTGGAGCATCCTGACCTAGTGTGGGCTGATTGAGGTGCAGGTCTGTGCACATGCACGTGGCACCCTTCCAAAGACACAACTGTCACTAATTGTATTTGACAGGTTTTGTGAACATAGCAGCAAGCTCCCATCACACGTCTTACTGTGAGTTGGTATTTGAGCTGGGTTGAATGTTTTTTCCATGACTGCCATTGGAAATTGCACTGCCCAGGTACGCAAACCGGTTCACTGCATTGTGGAGGGAGTTGTCATTGCTGATGAAGTGTGGGTACGTGTACTTTGGTTTTCATTGAGGCTTATGGTTAAACCATAAATCATATGGTTAATCCATAAATCGTATGGTTAAACCTATAAGCCTCTGAGAAGTGTGAACTGCAATGCCCCCGTTATATGTGCTAGACAGGCAGACAGTAGACAACTGTGGGTTGAAAATATAATTCCCATTCCCCCCCCCCCCCCCCCCCCGCTATAGAAACCTTCTGTTTTATCAGCCATTGCATCCTGAAGCACCAAGCTATATAAAATATGGTAAACAGGGTGGGCGTGAGCAGAGCACACATCACCCTCACGGTGAACGGGGGAAGATGTCTTTATTCTGTATTATTTATTCTTTATTCGGATTCCCATTAGCTTCCGCTTCCGCGGTCGCTAGACTTCCTGGGGTCCACATAAAACATCACAACATAAAAACAACATACAATACAATATACATACAAACAATTACTGACACTTGTCAGTCTAAATCTAAATTACAATTACATTAAAATGCCAAGGATATGTAAATATGTACAAAATCACATCAAACCAATTGGGTGATCTCTCCCAATAATGAGATTTTTTTAAAAGTGTATTTACTTTTGATTTGTTTTATGTTTACAGATAATGAGTTCCACTGTTGGGTGGCTCGATGCCTCGATCTATAATTAACAGTGGCCGGCGGGCCGGCCGGCTCTTTTGGATTCTGCCCTTCCTCATTTTTTAAGTATTTCTGTATTTGGTTTTGGAAGATCTAAAAAACATCGCATGGATGCACCTGGGACGTATCCTCAGTGATGTCATCGGGGTTTCGGGTCTGGCAACATACTGTAACGGTTTCCACTTAGACTGGTTAATTGTTTTAGAGGTGCCAGGTAGACTCGGTCTACCTGAGAAATGTGTGTTATTTCTCCTTTTGTTTGAATGAGTTCTTCCTCATCTGGGTTTAACCACACGTTTAAGAAACCGCACACAGGACTTACATATTCAAATGCAAAATAACAAAAAAACAAGCGCTTGAAATAATAAGGGGTAGTGGTGTCGCCTAACAACTAGAAGGTCCTGGGTTCGATTCCCGCTGGGGACATGTTCCCTCCTCCGCGTCATCAGTGCCCACACCCGAGGCGGGGTTGGCGAAAGGGCCTTTCTGTGTGGAGTTTGCATGTTCTCCCCGTGTCCCCTAGGGTAGGTACCCTCACAAAAACATGCAGTAATCCTGGTCTCTAAACTACCTTCCCCTGGCCAGCCGGGGCGCCTGATGGAGGGGAAAGGAACTGGTCGGAATAACGTGTTCCTTCCACGCGCTAAGTCCGGCCAGGTCAGGTGAAAAGAAGCAGCTTGGACTCCTCATGCATTGAAGGAAGCATGAGGTCAGTCCGCTGCCCACCCCAGGTTGGCAGAGGAAGTGTAGCGCCCAGGATTACATTAGATAATTGACACTGGGTGAAAAAATACAAATACATACAAAATCGTGGGATAAAAATTACAGTTATAGTTAATAAAAAATAAATAAGGGGGAAATACCACCGCTCCGTGTGTGACAGCTGAGCCAAGGAACAGACCAGGATGCGGGGATCGTCCGTTGTGGAAGGGTTGCAGCTCTGGGGAATGTTCACCTCAACAAGCCCGAGTCTACGCCACTTTTACGGACTAAACGTTTTAAACAACGCGGTGAGAATCAAGGGGCTGGCTTCCTCGTCCACACACACAGGTCCAACGTTGAACGTCTCCCTCTCGCTCTGACTGTCTGTCTGTCTGTCTCCACACTCGCGCACCGGCGCAATCAACGGGACTTGTTACAATAGGCGGTTCCCAGGGGTGAGTCACAGGTGTCATGAACAGATGGCTCGGGGACCATTTCGGGCCGTCACAATACCCCTCACTCAGGTGACCCAGCCGGGGTGATCAAGTCCCGACTTACGTCCCAGTACTAGCAACCCTCGATCAGTACCACTAGGGAAAGATCAAGGCCACACAATCCGTTGCTCCGTGGTGGATTATAATGGCCCTCCTAAAGGCCTCATCGAGGGATTTTTGGGCTTCCTCCTCACGGAGGACACAGGCTGGGGCGCTAACCCATACTGCTCACCCGGGTGCCGTCTACATTCCGGCTGTCACACGTCTCTCCGGTGGTCACCAGACTATACCTGGATGTCACATACGTAGTCTATTCCTATATGAGTCACTATAAATAGAATAACTATAACTAAAAAAACATCGCATGGACGTATCATCAGTGATGTATCCCAAGGTCATCAGGGTTTCGGGTCTGGCAGCATCATACCCCTCACTCCGGTGACCCAGCCGGGGTGATCAAGTCCCGACTTACGTCCCAGTAGCCACCCTCGATCAAATACCCTGAGCTTACCTGTCTAGTTTGATATCTATGTTTTAGACCTGAACTAAATAATGTCTGTAGAAATCTGGCTTTCCCTCAATGATTGCATTTCTGGGAAAAAAAGACTAGAAGGTAAATCTGGCCTCTACGTTTAGCCATACTAAAGTGTGGTGCATCCTAGCAACATTGGTTTTAAAAGAGCAGTTAAGTACTAATCTTGCAGCTCTATTTTGTGCTAGCTGGAGTTTTTTTTATATATCTTTTAGCAGCAGAGGACCACACAACCGTACAATGTGAACGCACTATAATACCTGTGCCTTCTTTCTAATTAATGGTGTAACATAGGGAGAACATCAGCATGTAACCGCAATACCCTGCACACATAATATATAGAGTTGTGAATTCATCTAATACATCAATGCACACATTCATTTCTTAGACATTTTACATGCAGACATTGTGTTCTCAGACATTGTGTATTGTAGTTTATGCACCTCTAATGGTTCTATATTGCACCATTTTGACAAAGGACATACAGTAGGTACCTTTAAAGGTACATTAGGTGCTATATAGTACCAAAAAGGGTGCTATATGATTGATTACTGAGTGACTTCTACTGCTATTTAATTACTGTAGCACAATTTGTGTTCAATATGTGTAATCAAGAAGAAAATCATAAATGCCCCCCTGAGAAAAAAGTGTCTTTGTGCCAGATGAAAGCATGCCTTTATTTCCTCTCCAAATGCCCCAAACACATTTTAATTAACACATAAAACGGTAGTTATCAGTAAAAAAAGAAAAAATAATTGATTAATTTAAAATATGGACCTGCATTGCCTGAAGAAGGTCACGCGACCGAAAGCTTGCATTAAAACTCTGATATCTGCTGCTGTTTTGTCCTGTAAAATCTGTACCCATTGAAAATGCTGCTAATGACACCTGGCAAGGTCCCCTGAACCCCAGGTTTCGGAACCGACAGATTAAAAAAGTCTGCCTTCAGCTACAACCACCAGTTTCCCAGAGAGATGCTTGTAACCGAACATCTGTGTTGTCCTTCCAACGTGTGAACTTTGTTCATAATCTACAGACACTACTACTCTGTAACTCTGATATGTTACACTGCTCCTTGCTTTATTTTCAAATGACCAAAATCAAGATGCGAGCCTGTCACCAAACACACACAGTTAGGAAAGGCTGGTGTATTTTTTATTATTATTATTATTTTTTAAAGTGACTGAGTTTTAGCATTTTTTCCCCCCAATTGTTATGAACTATTCATTAGCCTACCACATTGCTGGTGTAAGAGCCCTTTGGATGAAACGGCATCCAGAATTGCGCACGGTGACAGGAAATTTGCATATCGTCGCTGTCGGGCAGACAGCATTCATTTAGTAAATGAATGCCCTACTTGTCAAGTTGTCATACAGTGTTACATAAAAGTAGCAAAAATAGTGTCGTGAGCTTGTAGGCTGTGAGAGAGCTTGTACGCGTCGTGAGCTTGTACTGTAGGCCTACTGTAAATCTGCTATTAAAATAATAATACAAATATTAATAATTTTAAGTGGTTTTGGGCATACAAGGTTTCCACCCGACAGCCACGATACAGTATAAAAAAAAGTTCCATAGACATTAGACAGTATACCGGGAAGAAGAAAGTCTTCATGTTTCCATGTTGGCAGATGATGTTTTCGTGTCATACTGCAGGCTTGTGTTGTGTTGCCCTGCAGGAGGTGACCTTTCGATCGTGAATCACAATGACGCACGGACGCACGCGCACACGCACACAGTCACAGTCACACGCACACCTCTGTATCCCTTTGTGATTCGATCCGTAGAGGTGAAAAACAGATATACAAAATTGTGACATGTTGCATAGCAGACATGATTGAGATACCGGGTTAGTTGGCTGTATTCTTTGAATAATACCAACTCAATGCATGATAAACCAAGGATTATAAAATGAGGATGTGCCATTGTCATCACATAAGCATTCCATATAGGCCGCACTAGAGACAAGGACAAATAAAATGGGAATTATCTTTATTAATGTTCCAGACAGTACAGCATTCAACAATATTATTTGTCACCATGGCCAGTGTTAACTACTGTTACGCTGTCTCCCAGTGCTAAACGACTGCTGTGTTCAGCAGTGTGTAAACGGTACCATAGTGTGACAGGAAGCTGTCATCCGTTTGTCATTTCCATTCACAAACATATCATTTAAAATATTTGCAGACATTTATTTCTACATCCGCCAAGGAGCAAGCTAGATATAGGCTTTAACTCATTTGGTTTCCAGCTAGACTCATTTAATCGACAGACTATGGCACTATGCAGAGGATTTTGACAATTGTGTGAGCCGACATGAAGTCTGTCTCTCAATTCTGCAGTTAGATTATGCTGTTAGAATCTGTTTAAGGCAGCACCACTGCCTTAAACATGCCATGTTGAAAGGGTAGGAGGCAAACCAAGTCACTGTTTACACAAAAAAGGAGGTCATACCCCTAGAGCAGGGGTTCTCAACCTGGGGGTCGCGACCCCTCAGGGGGGTCCCCAAATTATTTAAAAAAAAATGGCTGAAAAATGGAATTTAGAGTTTACATAGTAGCCTACTGCATGGATAAACTTTCCTTTTTTTAGCTAGATTATATCTGGCTTCAGTATTTATTTATGATGTATTTTCTCTATTAAGGTTATTGTAGAGGTCAATATGTATTGGTGGTGGAGGGGGGTCGCGAGACATGGCCAAAGCATTTTCTAAGCTCTAATCATCGTACATCATCAAGAGTGTGTATTGGTGGTCCCTTATTGGCCAACTCTCTGTTCATTTTCAATGGCATTTTTAATGTTTAGTTCTCCGTTCATTGTCAATGGCATTTTTAATGTTTGTTCAGACAACACAAACATTAAAGCTGTAGGCCTATATAGGAGGGGCTAGCGCTAGCCTAAAAAAATCACACCTGTGTGAAGTGAGGGGCGCTCTTATCATCGTACATCATCATACATCATCTCATTCCAGCCAATCACAATTTGCGTCCTCACCTTCGTCATCAAGGTTTGTGTTTACACCAACACTAAATTGTCCATTCATTGTCGATTTGTTTGATTTATTGTGTTTGGACAAAATGTGGGTTACATACACCAAAAGCTATCGCCCCTCAAAAACTACTAGCCAAGGCCAATATATCACCCCAAGGGACCAGTGTTCAATGTTTTGAAATTGAATAGCCAAAACATACGGCCGGAGTTGTTAATTTAAGTTTTGCAATAATAATAATCTCATACAAAGTAGCCTTTATCTTATCTAAAGTTTTCAAATGATTGTAGTGGAGTAAAAGTACAGTACACTATTTGCCTCTGAGATGTACATTAGTGGAGTAGAAGTAAAAATATTCAATTTGATATACTCCAGTAAAGAATACCTAAAAAATGATGCTTACATATGCTACCATACTTGAGTTAATAGTTACTATCCTTCACTGCCCCCAAGGGATCTGTGTTAAATCATACAGTGGCAGATGTCAGATTGACTGCCATGTGGTAGACTGTGAGTCATCTACAGTGGAATATTTTGCAGTGTTACTGTAACAGACAATATAGACATTGACATGTGTGCGCAACTAAACGGATATAGTGCAGCTAATATGGAGGGATGATGTCAGACAGGGCTTACTGTAGGCCTATCTGTTTTCGACATATAACGTTAACATTGCTCCTCAGAGAGGCATGCAAACATTACATATCATGCTATGATTCCCTGCTTTCATGTGACATGAAAAAAACGAAACTGAAAAATAATCCAAGGATTTAGTGTTCAAGCTGGGTCACATATGTTTTCTTTTGTAAATGAATGCCCTAATAGCCGATCCACAAGATCATAATGGCTCGCATCGCAAGGTGTTGTGAGCTTGTAGATCTGCCATTTTCACTTTTATTTCATTTATTATTATTACCTTATTATTTTCAATAAAATAAAAGGGCACGGTTGATGTACACAGATGACTGTGTCCAATAATGAAACATAATAAAATAAACAATTTCCTTGATTTGTGCGATTTCATGTTTGGCTACTTGTTGCGACACAGACCGTGTTGCATTTTTGAGCATCTGCTCTTTCAAAGTGCCTAGAAATAATTATCGTCACAGCTCAACATGTGGTTGAGAGACAGAGGACAGACTTAAGACTTGATCTGTGTTTGGGACTTTGAGGGAGTTGAAAGAGAGCAGCTGGTGATTTTGTGGTTTGGGCCAGTGGAATGAATGCTGCAGCAGAAGAATGACTGTGAGCTGGTACGTGTATGTGCACACTGTCCTTCAATTCAGCTGGTGTGTGCACACTGTCCTTCAATTCAGCTGGTGTGTGCACACTGTCCTTCAATTCAGCTGGTGTGTGCACACTGTCCTTCAATTCAGCTGGTGTGTGCACACTGTCCTTCAATTCAGCTGGTGTGTGCACACTGTCCTTCAATTCAGCTGGTGTGTGCACACTGTCCTTCAATTCAGCTGGTGTGTGCACACTGTCCTTCAATTCAGCTGGTGTGTGCACACTGTCCTTCAATTCAATTCAATTCAATTCAATTCAATTCAATTCAATTCAATTCAATTCAATTCAATTCAATTCAATTCAATTCAATTGTGATGCGGAATTGCAACACTTAAGACACTTTGCGGAACAGAGACCCGACGTTGTCCCGCTACACTTTGCAAGTGTTTTATTATTATTATCATTATCATCATTATCATTATCATTATCATTATCATTATCATTATCATTATCATTATCATTATTATTGTTGCTTCCTATGGGTCTTGACTGTGTTGGACATACAATTTACAATTTAGGCATTTAGCAGACGCTCTTAATCAGAGTAACTTACATTAAGCAAGAACAAAAAAGCATGGGAATACATCACATATATAAAATGCATTTATCATGAAACATGCGTAAGCTAAGAACGTAACTAGAACATATCTATATAATGACACTATACATATAAACTATACATACTATACTATGCTATATACATATGTACTATGAAGTGCTATGACTACATACAATGCAATTATTGTGCTGTCTACATGACATGCTATAAGTCTGTTTCAAATGCTATCTAAGTCTAAACAGAGAGAAAGAGAGAATCAACAGCAACAACAATAGTAGCAGCCAAAATGACAGCAGTAACTATAATAGGTATAAACAATAGTATATTATAATAGTATACTGCAGTAGCCGTCTACAGTCCTCCATCTGTCGGGAAAAATAATGTCACGAGAGCATGCCCCGAAGATGATCCATAACTTCATTTCCCTAAAAACACAATGTCATTTTGAACGGTAAAAGGTCCGCTCGCCCCTTTTCCATCTCGCCCCACTACTCTACCTAGCTGTAAATAACAAACATAATTCATGTTTGTGATTATTTAAAAGGTATTATCATATTAATTTATCATTGTTAAGTTCACTCTGTATATCCACGGGCACTGACAGGCAGTGCTCACAGGAGGTTTTCGGCAAATGCAAAACGCTGACGTTGCCAGTCTGGACCCTCAAAACCATAGTGAAGATGGGCTCCCTGAGAAACAAGCAACTTCATTACTGTCGGTGTGATGACTACAGTACAGGTGTCACGTCTAAATGTACATTGTTGTCACACAAGTATGACATTTTAGTGACTTGGTTTTAATTGTGATGAACGATTTAATTGTATTTTTGTGGCATGGAACACTGGAATATATAAATCAAATTTGCATTTATGTTTGGCTTTTAGGCTTCGTAAACAAACATTGCACAGGGCAGACACTGACAAATGACATAGGCCTATAAAGTATACAAAGAAATTACTGACGGGACAAATAGGCCCATTTCTCAGAAATAAAAGTAAGATTAATTTGAGAACGAGGCCCAATGTTTATGTCCGTATTTAACCATCTCTTGGTCCATGACAGTATGTGTGTTTGTGGCAGTGTGCGTGCTGTATGCGTTCTTTATCCATCAGCATGTCCTGTACGTGTGTGTGTGTGTGTGTGTGTGTGTGTGTGTGTGTGTGTGTGTGTGTGTGTGTGTGTGTGTGTGTGTGTGTGTGTGTGTGTGTGTGTGTGTGTGTGTGTGTGTGTGTGTGTGTGTGTGTGTGTGTGTGTGTGTGTGTGTGGCTGTTGCATTTCAGCTCTGTTTCACCGAGGATAGAGTGTTTAAGTTGTCAAGCTCCAATTGCTAGCGTGATGAGGTGGCTTTACCTGCTACTGGGTTGAATGCCTTGCTCCTTCTCATCCGGTATGTCTGAACTTTACCCCGGGCTATCATTAACCGCCACAGAGAGAGAGAGAGAGAGAGAGAGAGAGAGCGAGAGAGAGAGATAAAGGTTCAGCTGAGGACAATGCACTGATGAATTCCCACATGCATTCATTAGTGCACACAATTGCCATTTGCATGTTTGGTATTTAGCCAAGAGAGAGACAGAGACAGAGAGAGAGCAGTGGGGACATAGTGAATATTTAATGTGGTACTAAAGGATGGATGGAGTGGCTTATCTCTTTCTTTCACAAAGGTGTGTGTGTGTGTGTGTGTGTGTGTGTGTGTGTGTGTGTGTGTGTGTGTGTGTGTGTGTGTGTGTGTGTGTGTGCGTGCGTGCGTGCGTGCGTGCGTGCGTGCGTGCGTGCGTGCGTGCGTGCGTGCGTGCGTGTGTGTGTGCGCGCGCGTGTGCCTCGCGCGCGTGCGTGCGTGCGTGCAAGTACATATCATTATCAAAGTCATTAAGTCTCTGATTCCCCATTGTTGAAAGACATGTGCACAACAAACAAACACAAACACTCGCGCCGTAAAAATGTGCCCATGTAATATTTCCTTGTTCTCCTTTCACAGCGGGACACAGAGACATATGCTCGTCCGTTGTCCCACAGCCAGCGATGGGCCCTCATGTTTTATGCTTCAAATCAAATTGCCCATATCGCGTAACTGGACAGAAAGCTACCCAGCTTTTATCACGAGACAATACTGTTCATTTGGGTAGATTTTTTCCCCCCCAAGGGAGTCTGTAAAATGTTTAATTAGTCCCTCTTCCCAAAACCGTGTTTCTCCATTATGTTGTCTGTTATTATTTATCTAACATTAGCGCTTCACTTTCTCTCTCTCTCTCTCTGTCTCTTTCTCTCTCTTTCTCTTTCTCTCTCTTTCTTTCTCTTTCTCTCTCTCCTTCTCCTTCTCCTTCTCCTTCTCCTCCTTCTCCTTCTCCGTCTCCGTCTCCGTCTCCGTCTCTGTCTCTCTCTTTCTCTGTCTCTCTCTCTCTCTCTTTCTCTCTCTTTCTCTTTCTCTTTCTCTCTCTCTCTCTCTCCTTCTCCTTCTCCTTCTCCGTCTCCGTCTCCGTCTCCGTCTCCGTCTCCGTCTCCGTCTCTCTCTCTTTCTCTTTCTCTTTCTCTTTCTCTCTCTCTCTCTCTCCTTCTCCTCCTTCTCCTTATTTATCTAACATTAGCGCTTCACTTTCTCTCTCTCTCTCTCTGTCTCTTTCTCTCTCTTTCTCTTTCTCTCTCTTTCTTTCTCTTTCTCTCTCTCCTTCTCCTTCTCCTTCTCCTTCTCCTCCTTCTCCTTCTCCGTCTCCGTCTCCGTCTCCGTCTCCGTCTCCGTCTCCGTCTCCGTCTCCGTCTCCGTCTCTGTCTCTGTCTCTCTCTTTCTCTGTCTCTCTCTCTCTCTCTCTTTCTCTTTCTCTTTCTCTCTCTCTCTCTCTCTCCTTCTCCTCCTTCTCCTTCTCCGTCTCCTTCTCCGTCTCCGTCTCCGTCTCCGTCTCCGTCTCTGTCTCTCTCTCTCTCTCTCTCTTTCTCTGTCTCTCTCTCTTTCTCTCTCTTTCTCTCTCCGTCTCTGTCTCCGTCTCCGTCTCCTTCTCTCTCTCTTTCTCTTTCTCTTTCTCTCTATCTTGCTCTGTGTTTTAGAGCCACTTATCAGTCCTTTGCTAATTGGCATTGCAAGTTAATTTGGCATATTAGCGTTTCCCAAGCTTGTTTTTCGTTTCCCTGATCATTCATATGCCTGATTGTCCAGGGGAAGAAATTTGTAAAATAGATGAACATATATAATCAAATGGGACTATAGAACAATAAAAACATTGCATGGATGCACCTGGGACGTATCCTCAGTGATGTATCCTGAGGTCATCAGGGTTTCGTGTCTCGCAACATCATACCCCTCACCCAGCCAGGGTGATCAAGTCCCGACTTACAGTACGTCCCAGTAGCTACCCACGATCAGTCCCATTAGGGAAAGACAGGGCCACACAGTCCGCCGCTCCCGAACTACTCTGCCGGGACTGGGAGGTCTGGCGCGTGGAAGGACTAGGCTCTGTGGGTTGACTCTTGTCTGGGCCCCTCCTGCGTCTCACCAGGTCTACTCATGCTCTCACCAGGTGCAGCCAGGACCTGTGCATTGCACCAGACTCCCAGCACCAGACACTTATTCAGGATTGGCAGGTTCTTGAGCCGCAATGGTTCCGCAGGCTCCACCGGGGCCAATGGTGGGGCTGCAGGCTCCGCTTGCGGCTAAAGGCGGCTAAAGGGCTTACCGCGGGCTGTTGGGCCTCCTCCTCACGGAAGACACAGTCTGGGGCGTCAACCCAGACAGCTCCCGGGTGCCGAATACATTCCTACAATTGCCTCTTTCCTAACAGTCATTTGTGACATATTTACAGTCACCTAACTGTTCAATCGGATGCAATTAAAGATGACAAATCGAACAGTTGAAATGCCGACAACATGCAGGTACAAATACGCACGCGCACGCACGCACGCACGCACGCACGCACGCACGCACGCACGCACGCACGCACGCACGCACACACACACACACACACACACACACACACACACACACACACACACACATACACACACGCAGAGCAACTCAAGCACTAATTGACAATGCCGCAGTAGCAAACCAACACACTGTATTTGCGTTGAGCTTTTCCCCGTAGGAATCTCTGACAATTTAAAGTAGCTGGGTGTTGTGCATCAGTGGATCTCACAGGCAGGTATCCGTGGTGATGTTAATTATTTTCCGTTTCACTGCGTGCGTCTCTCTCCAAACACTACCAACACCTCCCCCCACTTTAATGTTGTAAAACTGCTATTGTGTCTCTCAACTTTAAGTGTCAATAGGTGTAATTAGTTATTTGCGGCCATGCATGAGAACTAAATGCAAGTTGTTCCATTTAATACTGCTACTGTACACCACAGTGTCATATATGACAGTGTCCGAGTTATGCCAGGGACACATTTTGACCCTAGTGTTGCTTTTCTGTGCCGAACATTCTGCGAAAATAGCAGCTCTACAAGCTCACAACGGGTCCCATGTCAATCAGAGAGGATTTCTTTAAAGCACTGCACTTTGCTTTGATCTGGTTGACAGAAATCTTGACAGAAAAAACATAAATGGTTTTAGCCTACGGTCACATATACATCATAAGCACTTTTATTCAAATCATTGCAAGTACTTTTTATATTGGGGAGATTTTTTGATGAAGTAGCAGCATGTGTTCATGTTGTGAACTTACCGACACCGAAGCAAAGATGGCCAAGAATCGGCGGAGGTGTTATTTAGATTTGTTAGGAATTGGACAGGGGGTGTGCTGTTTTGATTAGTAGGAAATTGACTAGGGGCCCATTTGATTGGCAAAAGGCCAGAGACCAGTAGACAAGAGAGGGAGCCATTTAATTGGCAAGCAATGGAGAGGGAGAGCCCTGTGAGTTGTGAGAAATAGACCAAAATAATTACACGATCATGTAAGGGGTTTACTACGAAGGCCTGTGTTAAGTGTTGCATTCTATTGGGTTGGGTCATGCAGAGGACCATTTTCTTTTTTTAATTTTTGGTCTGAGGCAGAACATACCATTTTTAATTTAATTTGTGTGTAAATAGTAGAACTACAAATAAAACAATGGGAGATCCGGGCACTCATCTTCTATCTATCTATAAATGCACCAAGTCTATGTCTGTCTGTCTGTCTGTACGTCTATAATCCACGTAACTCAAGAACCGTTCGTCCCACCGTCTTCAAATTCGACACGCGCGTTCCACACCACCGCAGGGGGTGCAGTGCCCAGTGTCGAGTCGGTCGGGCCTACGGTTGTCTAGAACCGCCCCGAAAAAGGCCTCTGCCCGGGCTCTGGATCGGACCCCTGCCCAGCGTCCATATACAGTATGGAGCTGGCCTGTTCTGACCTCACAACACTCCATATTTGGAGCATGGCTGACACAGATAGACTCCATACTTGGGCATGCCTGACAAGGAACTCCATATATGGGCATAAAAGGGACACAGACACAATATCTGGGTGGGTCATGCATTTCCAACTTGCATCGTTCCAAGTAGGCCAGTGCCCAACGGGCACCGCTGTAGAGGCTCCAACGCATAATATCTGGGTGGGGCATGCATTTCCAACTTGCATCGTTCCAAGTAGGCCAGTGCTGCTGTAGAGGCCCCACGGGCACCGCTCTATGAATGGTTTTATTCGATCTTATGCCGTTAGTACATTACAAGATGAATCATGTTTTAAACTCATTTGACATGATCGAAAAGGTATAGGCGGAAGCTGGGAGCTTATTAATGCCTATCCTTATTACATTGTACAGTTGTAACTAAGAGAAATTTGAAATAAATTCTAGTAGTTAAAAAGAGGGAACAGCCTTTATTATACCTACGACCTCACTTGGTCTTCATCGGGGGAGATGAAGGCAGAGCATTTCTACATTGCAGCATTGATACGTTTACTTAAGTAAAACCAACATGCGAGTACTTTCACCACCACTGGTTTCTGATTGTGGCGGTACCACGATTCCCAGGATACCGATAAGCCAGAGAGAGAGAACATACCCTTCAGTTATTCCCTCTTATCTAAAATATCTATAATAATCTCAGTCTGTCTTTACGTGTTCATCTCTACAGCATGTGGCCTCTGTAGGCCAATGAAATTAGATGGGTTTTAAAGTGTTACCTTATCTAATGCCCATAACCATTTTCCAATCTTATCCATCATAATGGATATTTTTAGTGTGGTAAGGCCTGGGGTGCAGGGATACTGTACATAATCATGATAATAATACTATAAACTTTATCAAAACTGAGTCGCAAAGGACCATGACCACTTAAACCACCCTACTTAAAAATTTTCAAAATCTTTCAAAAATAGTACAGCTACAAGCTCACATGAGGCATCGGAAAGCGACACATTGTGATATTGATACATATATTATCAAAGTATTCCCTGGCACCGCTGGAGCTGCATGCAGGCGTCATGGCACCTTAGCCCATTCTGGGCGGGAACCCCTCTTGGTGTTTTAGGGATTATATTATGCTTTAGCCATTGAAAAATAGCAGATCTACAAGCTTGTAGATCTGCTTTTTTTATCGTAAAAATGTGGTGCAAATCTGTGAATACCGGTATATATTCTTTCAGAGCGAATGTTTTAACTCAAATATTTGCTTCTGGGGGGGTCCCTGGAACAACATATTTTCAGGTGGGGGTCGGCGGCCATATATATATATATTTTTTGGGAGTCCTTGACATGAAATTGTAATTTGAGAACGACTGACATAGAAACATGAGGCTTTTCAGAAAACGGTCAGGATTTAGAAGATACTTGTAGAATCGTCCTCAGGTCTAAATGGGTTGTGCCGCGGCGGCGCCCATATACCTTGAGAGGAAACCCCTGCACTATAGCGTTACAAGTTAACTAGTCTTCTGTTATAATAACATGTGAATAAAAGGGATTGTGTGCCGTCCGCGTGGATAGTGTCTGATAGTGTCCCAGAGCTGTTCTACAGGATATGGAGCTACATCACCCACACGGTGAGGGTAACCTAAGCTAGCTGTTACGATAACACATGTATCAGAGCGGCAGTTATCGTCAGTGTTGGATCTACTGCCCGCCCTGACCTTGGAATGGAAGCATTTTATCTGTGCAATTCCAGGCTTTGGGGTT
This sequence comes from Electrona antarctica, assembly GCF_951216825.1. NCBI lineage: Eukaryota > Metazoa > Chordata > Actinopteri > Myctophiformes > Myctophidae > Electrona > Electrona antarctica. Next base: position 2,077,094 of record NC_136804.1, read on the forward strand.
TATAGTGCTGCACTATATGAGGGTGCACTGCACGTGTGCCTCATGTACTTTGTGGCTCTGACGTCGCGCACACATTGGAAGTTGTGTGCACAACATGCTTGCATGTGCACACACAGACACACTGATGGGTGAGTACACATGAGTGGTTATGTACACACGTGTGGCTATGCTTGCTAAGTAGTTGACTGTGTGTGTGTGGGTGTGTGTGGACACACACACACACACACACACACACACACACACACACACACACACACACACGAATGCAGGCACGCAACGCATCTGTGTTAAGTGGGGGCTAAGGTTGTACATGTGTGTGCATTCAACCTTCACCTTCCACATGTGTCATTTCAGGGTGTATGCACACACACGCGCACATACACATACACATACACACACACACACACACACACACACACACACACACACACACACACACACACACACACACACACACACACACACACACACACACACACCCCTTGGTATATTTAAATAGTATTTCATTGTGTGCGCAGGAGACTATTTGCATTTCCCGTGCCGGCCTCCCTCTCCCACTTTCTCATACAGTGTGTCTCCCACTCTCCTCTCCAACCTCTCCCTCCCTTAATGTGGCCTGTTCCCATCTTCCTCTCTCTCCCTCTGTATCTCAGTGGGTCTATGTGGTTCTGGGCTCTACTTAAAGCCCTCATTAAGTGCAAGTCTATGGTTCTGGCTGGGTTTCTGATCTGTGATAGAGAATGTTTTCTTTCTGTCCGTCCAGGTGTCCACCTGGGTAATGGATCAACGTCTAAGTTGATCTTTGGGCCTTGGCCATGGCTCAGTGGTCCACGCACCTTGGCTGGTAACCCAGTCTGGCAGTGTGCCGCGGGTTCGACTCCCGATCCCGACGGCCTTTACTGCATGTCTTCCCCCCCATCTCTTTTTTTTTTTTCATTTTCGTTTTTTAAGTTGATCTTTGTTTCAACCCATGCACTTCTTCTTTCTCTCTCCACCCTAAGTCTCTGTCTAAGGAATCTTCCCGCGAGCAAGTATTTTTCTGACAGGTGTACTAAACTGCTAACCTGACTCCGCCAGATTGCGGCAGTATACTGAGTTCACCAGTTCCCTCCTCCTGCCTGCATCTGGGATCTCTCAGGCAGAAACGATGAACCCGAAAGCAGCGGGACAAAAATCTGATATTTCCATAATCATTTTGAGTTGTAGTCTTGTTAGGTTGTGTTTACATCTGCGCTGTGGCACAGCTTCAATATGTCATAAGTCTCGCGTTGATCCCGCCTCTAGCGGCCCCATACAGCCGCATATCGCTCCGGACAGAATTGGTCCGGAGTACATCGTCTCTGCCTGAGAGACACCAGACTCACCCTTAGCTGGCAGAATGCAAATGTTGTCCAGCAGGGGGAGTGGTTCGACCAGGCTACTAAAATGCATCATGTCCCTTGGCCTGTTGTTGTTGTCCCTCCCTACTTCTCTGTCTCTGTCTTGCTGCCTCCATCTCTTCTCTCTCCTGCTTTATATCGTTTGTTGGGATTGCAACCATGCATGTTGACTCAATTCCTCCTTGACACAAGACTGGACTGCCGTTCACTCACACTGTCAAACTTTATTCTTAACAATTGGATATATGTAGATGAATTCAACAATGCCCAGAAACAGCATGTCCAAAATAACAAAGGATGCAATTAAGGGCGCAACAGTAAAAAAAAGAGGTTATAGATTTGAATACAAATAATCATTTTTCACACTCAAAATAAAATGTACATTTTGTAGAATTCCCAAGAATAGGCGATTCACAGGAGCATAAAAACACAGGGATTTATATCAGGGAATTACCTCCTGTTACTGTAACTCGTGCTATTTGTCTTCCCCCGGAAACAATATTTTTCGACCAATCAAAACACTCGTTTCAATCACAGAGAATGTAAACAGATTTGTAAACCTCAGCGTAATTTCCTTGGGCGGTACATCCGCCAACTTCCGGTACTTCCGTTTTGAGACAGTTAGGTCTTGCCCAGTGTGTCTCATGCCACGGGCAATATTTGGACTTTTGTTGTTTGTTTTTGTTTACAGTTTCCTACATTTTACCATCAGATGTTGCCTATAGACACATATGCAAGAGCAATAATAATAATAATAATAATAATATAAACAAAATGGATACATGAAGAACAGACAGGACAAGAACTTGTTGTACCACTATAGGCTATACGACCCATGTATGAGATAATTCACAGCTTAAAGGGATATTTCACTATAATTGAGTATTTCACAATGGATCAGTTTGAAGTTACAATGGGTTTGCATAGGAAGGGGGCGTGTCTCATCAAATTAATATCTAATTACTGAACCGAGCAGCTTAAAAACTCACAAAAGCCTGAGTAGATGATAAAATGACCATTTTCAAAGTTAAAAAAAAAAGTGCAAAAAATGTATTCAGTTAATCCATTGAGACCTGGAACGCATCCATGTCACGTTAGCGTTTAACCACATTAACCATTAACCCATTTTGGGGCGGGAACCCCTTTTGGTGTTTTAAACATTGTTATAATTTAGCTATTGAAAAATAGCAGATCTACAAGCTCATAGCGCGCCACCGAGTGGCGCGCTATGAACTTGTAGGTATGCTATTTTTGAAAAATCGTTAAAATGTGCCTCAAATCTTTCCGAAAATTGTCATGATTTAGAACACTTTTTTTTTTTAATTTCGACGTCAGGCCTGAATGGGTTAATCAACATAATAGAAATATCCAGTAGGGAAATTTAAACGGCAGTCTGGGCACACAGATGACACATTTTCTACCTATAACCTTACTCCTCACAAAAGAAAGGCAGCTGGAAGAGACAGTGCGCGTCGCTCCAGGAGCCGTTCTTGTTGATGGCTCCACACTGGTGACACCAAGGCAGGTCAGGGCCGTTGATGTCGTTGTTGTAACTCCAGTTGGTGTAGTTCACCACCAGATCACTGGTCCAGAACCAGAACCCAAAGACAGGACTCTGTCTCAGACCGAGCCAGATGGGGCCGGTCACATCATCGATGGCGTTCTCATTGATTGCGTCGAGCCACTGCTCCACAGCCTTCTGGTCTTCAGGTCCGTCTATCCACAGCAGGTTGGTGTGGTGAGTCTTGCAGTACTCAAAGGCCTCTTCCCAGGTTCTCCGCTCACGGATCAGTTTGATTTTCACCAAGCCTGAAGTAGAGAGGGACAGTGGAACGGTGATACAGACACGAGGATCAGACTGACGCTGCATAAAGCACCTACAGCAGCATTTCACAGTCTATCATTTCATGGACCGTAGCTCTGAGAGTGTACAAATGCGAGTCCATTTGGTTCCATTTGTACACTCTGAGAGTTACCGACCTGTAACGGTCCATTTGATTCACTAGTAACTATCAATGTTTCATGGAGACCGCCTGGAATGTCCTTAAGAACCACTGGGGGACCCTCGACCACATTTGAGAGCCACTGACCTACAGTGCTAGCCTGGCTAATCACACTGTCGTGTGGTATTTGAGTCTGGAGATGCTGTGTATGGATCTTGTTTCCCGGGGACGCAATTGGTCAGAGCTACTGTCAGTCAAAGGTCTCAAGCATTGAACGTCACTGTACCAAAGCCCGCCCATATTGCATACCGTGTCCCGATTTTTTTTTTGCCAGCGGCTGATTCGGTCTGGCTTATTAGCCAGGCTACTACAGTGCAGTCCTAGTAGCTGATAACAAACTTTGCGTACCTTTAGAACACATGACATCCTTGTTGTTATCACAACCAAATAAATAAAGAGCTGTAGGTTCTGGAGGATAATGTAGAAGAGCTGTACAATTGGACTGCACTTCTGGATTCTGGATTCTGGACCATTCTCTATACGTGGAGCACGCTCCGTCCTGCCACTCCCACTCGTCGTGCATCATTCCGATCCAGAAGCTTCTGTTGTTTCCCTTGTCCATCACTTGCTGGTTCTGTGTTTGGTTGCTGATGCTGACCAGGTCAGTGTGGTGACGCCTGCAGTACTTCCTGGCCTCACACCAGTCCTTCTCCACATCCACCAGGATGTAGTCACCGGCTGCACAAGAACACAACAACTCACCCTTGGTTTATGATATTATAATCAATGAATGCATCAAATTAAAACATGTTCAGGTGTAATGGCGGCTGGAAAGACTGGCTGAAGTGCTGGAAACCTGGAAAACACACATTCCTGTGAAAAGGAGATAACATTTGTTTTCCTTTTCGTGTTAAAGCTAAAACATTAAGTTTAAACCCTTAAATCAGAGTTTGATGACAAAAAAGAAGAGTAAAGTTACAGCAGTAGAATTCAAATAATTGTTATAATAAAAATAATGTTATGACTTACACTTGTAGCACATGAAAGGTTTTTTGTCTGAACAGTGGAAGCCTGTCCACGTGTTGTTGTGAAAGGCTTCACAGATCTGGTGTCTGTTTGATGGAACTACGGTGGAGACGCTGAACGCATAAGGGACACCGTCTGACCAAGTAGAGACATTATCCTGACCACGACGAAGACCGAGCCAAGCCAAGCCTTTTTTAAGTAGTGTCCCTATTACTTTGGCTTCATCAGTGTCAAACACACTTGCTATGTTTGATTGAGTATCCAGAGTCAGACATCTTTTGCGTGATGCTTCCCAGTCGCTCCTCTCCTCCTTCAACACCTCAAACTGTCTTAGGTGACTTGATGTTACTGTGGCATGAAAACATGCTGCAATAAAGTTAATGGAAATTAATGACACATTTTACGTTTTATGTTATACATTTGAACATTTGTGAAACGGGACATTCTGCATAATGACTATACTTTTGGTACTTTTAAGTACATTTTGATACCAAAACTATTGTACCTTAGTCAAGTAAATTTAGAATTCCGGAATTTATAAAACTTTTTCCTCCACTGCCTAAACCCAGGATATAACGCATTAAAAGCGTATAACGAAACACTTCCATTTCCAATGTGGCCCTGCATGTAACTGATGTGTACACACATTCTCTTACCTGTGCACAACACCAATGTCGCAAGGATCGTTTCCATGGCAACAGCAAGTCACTGAAGTGGCGGTGGGAATGATGGAATGACCTCCAGAGTTGTCCTAGTGAATGGCCGACAATCACAGTATGCTGCTGTGGAGCGGTCTACGAAAACAGCGAGGAAGAAAGACAGAATACATGAACCGTCTCGACCCTTTAACCTCTGACATCAGTGTTTCTCAAAATGTTTTATAGCGCAGTGAACAGGATCTCCAGTTGTATTGATTGATTGATTGAAGAATGTATTAACAGTTTGCAGAATTACAGTACATTTCAAGCACAAACTCAATACAAAGGCTGTTAACTGTGAGTGGACGACCCAATTAAGCATTACACTTGTTTCCAACAGGGTCCACCATGTTCAAATCATCAAAACATTTAGAGACGTACAAATAGACACTTCTATAGACAGAACAGGAATTCATCAAATTCAATCCGCTGTTATCTCTGAGAACCCAATACATCTATACATCGTAAAATACTCATTTATTATTTATTTTAAACCCATTAAAACCGGGAAAGCATCCGTGTCATTTTAGATTTTAACCACTTTAACTATACTTTGGCTATTCAAAAATAGAAGATCTACTAGCCCATACTATACTGTACTATACTGCATCATGAAGCTTGTTGCTGCTTGTAGATATGCTAATTTTGAAAATGTTTGAAAATGTACGACAAATCTTTGAATATAAGTTTTTCTAGTGATTTAAAAAAAAACTCAAATCTTTGCTTCTGGAGGTCCCTGGAACTAAATATAATATTTTTGGGGGTCCGAGGCCAAATACATAAATTTTTTTAGGGGTCCAAACTGGACTGACAAATGGAACTCTAAGACAGTGGTTCCCAAAGTGGGGTCCGGGGACCCCCAGGGGTACTTGAGGGAACCACTGCTCTAAGAGTTCCATTTGTACACTCTCGGAGTCACAAAACTCACTGTATTTCCCCAAGGACCCTCATTGAACCTCCCCCTGGACTCCATGTTGAGAACCACTGTTTTGGGGTTTATATATGTGTGTTGTGGAACCTGCACCTTCCTTTGTGTGAAATGCTCTGAGATTGTCCTTGCAGTATGGAGGACGTTTTACATTTTGATTTGTTGAAATTCACCACAGAAGCTTAGATTGCCACCAGAGGGATGATTGTGGGTGTGTGTGTGTGTGTGTGCGTGTGTGTGTGCGTGAGTGCGTGCGTGCGTGCGTGCGTGCGTGCATGCGTGCGTGCGTGCATGCGTGCGTGCGTGCGTGCGTGCGTGCGTGAGTGCGTGCGTGCATGCGTGCGTGCGTGCGTTGGCCCTGTAGCTCCTCTGTCCTCTCATGATGCTAATTGTTGGAAAGGCCTCAGTGTTCGTCTCTCTCCTTCTTTACCTCTTTCTGTCCTTACTTGTTACTCTCCCCTCTTTTCTTTCTCTCTTCTCCCCCCGTGATGTTATTTCCTCACTGTCCTTCTCTACCTCCCTGTGTCCATCCATCATCCTCACATATATTTGTAGATTGGCTATTTTCCACTATTTTAACCCTAGAACACTAAACCCGGGTGATTAAAAAAAAAAAAAAAAATCATAATGTTGCTGATGTCTGAGGTAGGTGGGTCTGTAGTACCTTGCTTCATGATGCTCACTGACACCATATAAGGTAGGTTTGTCTCCTTGCCCACATCCCTGTTTTTTTTCTACAGGCAGGTGTTTGTTTCACCCGTGTTTATGATAGAGAAACATCCCATACACCTTTTTTCCCCTGGGCCATTCTCACATGTCCCAAGAATCAAAGGAGAAGCTCCCAGCTCCATTATTTTAAAGGAATATTAAAAAAAAAAAAATACCCACATTTTTCACCAATTTTGCCCCCTATGACATCCATGATATCTATATTTCGTTTTTTTGTGAAAAGTCATGACATATTAAAGAAAAGTACCTCAAGTTGCCATGTATTGCTGTACTTCAATATTTTGATGAGAAATATTTGTTATGGAATATATTACATTGGGTAAAATTTTAATATACCCGGGTTTAGTGATGGTTTGACGAAAGTTAAGTTTAGTGTTCTAGGGTTCAAATGTAAATAAAAAATTATAAAAAAGGAACCCGGTACGGACAGCGACAATATTCAAGTGGTTTGTTGGGTAAGGTTTTCCTGTGAAGTCAGATCAGAAGCAAATCATTCCCATTGGGCAGAAGCCTTGTATCTCCATATTTACCCCAAGAGAATAACAGATCTATAAGCTCACAACGTGTCAAGTTTTCATTATTGTTTCCCCTTTTTAATATAGAGCATAATTTTTGCCAGTCCCAGACAGTTCTGGTCTGCCAGTTCCAGACCTTTTTCTTTGATCATAGATCACTTTCTGAACATTTGGTCCTTGCTGGTTGTCCTACACACCTGTCAATAACATTTGAGTTGTGCATCAGCCTTCTCTTGAAAAAAAAAACAAGTAATAAAAAAGGGAACCTTTTTTGCAAAGAGTTTCCACCTGACTGACAAAATCCACAATGCGTTGTCCTTACCTGGTCCTCGGAGGTGTGTTGTCCTGCCGAGTGACAGGCTGGACCTGTGTCCTGACTATATCACACCATATCTGTACTGGCATCACATTATGGAAATATTGTTTGTTTATTTGACTAAGAAAGGAGCTAATTTACACCTATAGCGTCATCGATGGGGACACATTCAAAATATCATCCAGTCTGACCTACAGTATACTGTATGTTTGTTACCCAGACCAGGGACTGAAAAACAAGTTCTGACTGACTGATCGCCTGACTGAATTTCTGACTGGGTGACTTTACTGGCTGGTCTTAAAGGAGAATTCCATACTAGAAGGCTTTCTTACCTTTCTTTGTAGTTGTTACGTCCCCACCAAAGAGGTCCAGGTGTTATTTTGTGCAAAACCTCCTTATTGGCTATTTCCGCTACCATAAGCCCTACATGAATTGAATTGAAATGAATGGGAATTGGGGTGTTGTGCTAATTCACTTATTTCCATCGCTCAAAATTACAATTCTTTTGTATATATCCTCTCTTCATAATGTAAATAATATCCCAAGCGCGGCACACTTTACTACTTATTTCGATGGAAATAAGCAAATTAGCACAACACCCCGTGACCCCATAGCCCCATTCAATTCCCATTCAATGCAATTCATTGAGGGCTTATGGTATAGGGGAAATAGCCAATAAGGAGTTTTTGCACAAAAAAGCACCTGGACCTCTTTGGTGGGGACGTAACGACTACAAAGACAGGTAAGAAAGGTAAGAAAGCCTTCTAGCATGGAATTCTCCTTTAAGTTATGAGTAAGCTAGGCATTAGCGGTAAGTATTTTGGCACAGTAGGTGGTTAGGTATAGGTGCTGTAGTTGAGTAAATAAAGACATATCTTATCAATGTATTTAATTCAACATATTGACTTAATCATGTTGATTCACAAACCACTACAAACTGGAATAACTGACTTAATATTCAAAATGAAAAATACAAGTAGTAGAAATGATCAACTGCACAGTATTACGGTAGGCCTACAGCACAGAGGCGTATCTACAATAATATAAGGCGAGGACAGGCTGTCCAAATCCATTTCTGCCTGGCCAAAATCCATACACTGAGGACAAAAACAAGACCTGTGAACTATTAGTGGACAGCGTATTGGCCAGTTGCGCGTATAGAGCGCGACCCTCAATCACCCATTCGAATGCAAAATGCATGCCTTTCAGCCTTTGTATACTACTGTCTGGCCACCCTGGCCAAGACCTACGCTGAAAAGACTATCAGCGGAAGTGGCGGAAGTGTTGCGTGTAAGATAACTACGTCACGCGGTGCGGCTGTGTTTACTAGTCCCCACCCAATGATCATTTCAGCGGGAATACATTTTCGGGAACACAACGCTGCGATTGGTCAAAAAACGTTAACTTCCGGGGGGGGGGGGGGGGGGGGGGGGGGGGGTTACACGGCGGAAGTCCCGCCTTTCGATAGCTTCTCTGCCTTAGGTTGTGACCAGGCTCTTCTTTTTCGCAGTTAAGTGAGCCTGGGACCGAGGCTACTGTCTGGCAGGTATATAGTGCTACTGCTTGTGCGCGGGGGACGACAATTAACACATCTTGCCTGCCCAAAATGTAATTCCTGGAAACGCCACTGCTACTGCATGACATTAATGCCATACTAATTCCACACGTTACTCAATGAGAGTAATATGGGTTGAAACTTAACGTGTTATAAGAGCAAAGGTAGATCATTCCAGTAATATTGGAGCCTTGAATAAACGATGACTGGATGAACATGATGAATACACATATTTATGAACAGGTATAATGAAAGAACAATGATAACAATTACAGAGTACATTTACAAAACATAAAGTTCATGTTTATTGCACACCCAATATTAAAATAATAATAATGTTCATTATCATGTAATCGAGAAAGAAGTTTGAAATAAGTTGCTTTTCCGAAAAACGCACAAGGATCTGAAAAAAGCAGCAGTGTGCAAGAGACCTATAATCGTGATATTGATTCTGTCGTCTGAGTCATGTCGCCCAGGACTAGTACAAAGAAGGCAAAATACAGAGCTACAAACTAGCGCCCCCTGATGGTTCACAAAATGGCTGCGTAGTGTAATAATAATCTTTATTGTCCCAAAGGATATTTGTCTTCACATTTAATTTAATTTAACCTTGATAGGTACAAGTTGGACATTTGAGGATGATACATGAAATAGGAACCGTGGGGGGAGTGGGGTATAGGAACTAAAATAAATCAGAAACTAATAATAATAAAAACGAAGCAATATTATAACCACAGTATATCAACATAAGAATTGGTAAAGAAAAGCTCAATATTAAAGTAAAATCAATAAAATGGAAATATTGACTACATCAATGCAGTTTCCAGTTAAGATGGTAAAACAAGCAGAACTAGGACAGTAAAATATATGTTTGATAAAGTCCAATGTTAAAAAAAAAAAAAAACGAACAAACCAATAGTACACCTCTGTGTTCTGAACCAACTATTTCCTCACACTGCCTGGGCATTTCAGCATGACACAATCATTTTGTTCACCTGGGGAGTTCATCATTAACCTGACTCCGCCAGATGGGGCGCGTTTGCACCCCATCTATGTCAGTGGAAGTAGACTTCCACTGACATGAATAGCGGGGGGGGGGGAGCTTCGCGCCAGATCAGTCTCTATCCTTTTATATACTCTATGGGAGCATCAAGTCTGCCTGAGAGTTCCCAGATGGGAGCAGGAGGGGGGAACCCAGTGTACTCTCTGCTGCCCCATCTGGCGGAGTCAGGTTAGTTCATCATTGCCCATAAAATCAATCTATTAATTTTATATGAGATAATATAAATAACTAAAAAAGATACGCACTATTCCTCATTCACTTTTATTTTTGCCTGCGGTTAATACAAACGCAATGGATTGAACCGCACTCTGTTACAAACTATCCTTTGAAAAGTACCTTCATTTAAGTGAAATCATCTGATGAATGAAACCGCCTGAACAGACTAAATCCCTCCATAGAACATTCAAGATTCAACGACTAACTTGGAACCTTACTCCTCACAAAAGAAAGGCAGCTGGAAGAGACAGTGCACGTCGCTCCAGGAGCCGTTCTTGTTGATGGCTCCACACTGGTGACACCAAGGCAGGTCAGGGCCGTTGATGTCGTTGTTGTAACTCCAGTTGGTGTAGTTCACCACCAGATCACTGGTCCAGAACCAGAACCCAAAGACAGGACTCTGTCTCAGACCGAGCCACATGGGGCCGGTCACAAGATCGTTCTTATTCACATCGGTGGCGTTCAGCCACTGCTCCACAGCGATCTGGTCTTCAGGTCCGTCTATCCACAGCAGGTTGGTGTGGTGAGTCTTGCAGTACTCAAAGGCCTCTTCCCAGGTTCTGCTCTCACGGATCAGTTTGATTTTCACAAAGCCTGAAGTAGAATAAAATATATAGGCCTATGAACACAAACCTATCAGTTGGAGGAATCAACACCGATCAGAAGATGTCAGGAGATGTCTTCATAACATTTAGGAATTCATTCACAACCTTGCATTATGTTTCTCAATTCCAAATCACAGGAGGTCTATAAATAAAACAAAATAAAGGACCAAGCACTATAGCCTAAATTACTGAATATATAGTTTTAAAGGTCATGTGAATTCAGATTCGACACCACAACTATAACGACAACATGGTAGATTAAAAATATTTATCGTGCTTTCACTACTTAAATGTCATTGTGATTGCTTTTCCAGATTATTTCAAGTTTTATCTCCATGATTGACTCCATTCACATTTATCTCTCTCTCATGCTCATAACATTTTTAACTAATACACACTAAGCCTACAGTAATTTATACTCTTTTTCACAACGGTGTCGGAATTCGACACATGCTGAAATAGTAGCCACATGTTGTTGCATCAATTAACCACATGAACCACTAGTGAACCAGGCCACACAGAAATGAGTAGTCACTTAGTAGTCCTATGAGAGCATTCGTTGTCAGAACAACAATTTCAAGTGGATACAAAAATAGTTAGTTTAAAGTAGCCTCCCCACTGATGATGTCATCAGCAGGTACATATGCATGCTACCAACCAGAAATGGTACTGAGCATTAGTGAGGACTGGACATATGGTTAACAAAGGTGAAATGTTCATGCAAGCACTTACCTCTGGAGCAAAGAGGAGCTGCACTACTGCCATGTGCATATACATATAGTAGGCCCTGGTCACGTTTAGAAAAAGCTGTATAATCATCATCATCATCGTCATCGTCATCGTCATCATCGTCATCATCATCATCATCATCATCATCATCATCATCATCATTCCATTCTCTATACGTGGAGCACGCTCCGTCCTGCCACTCCCACTCGTCGTGCATCAGTCCGATCCAGAAGCTTCTGTTGTTTCCCTTTTCCATCACTTCCTGGTTCTGTGTTTGGTTGCTGATGCTGACCAGGTCAGTGTGGTGACGCCTGCAGTACTGCCTGGCCTCACACCAGTCCTTCTCCACGTCCACCAGGATGTAGTCACTGGCTGCACAAGAACACAACAACTCTGTCTCTGTTCATTTAGACATATCCTCATTTAAATATGTTTACATTTTCTGTTGAAGCCTATAGCGTCCCTATTCTGGGGCAAACATTGGGTGAAAATAGCACATTGGCTATACTAGTGGGTCCATAAGTATTGGGCCTTCTGTAGTATTGTCCAAGACAAAAAAACAGTCCAACTGGCTTTTACTTCCCGTATCTGCTTGATGGTGCATGCCCTTAGGAGCCTGGAAGCAGGTTGGAGTTTATTAATGGGAGAGAGAACGTGAACACAACTTCTGAACCATATTTAGTCCCATGGTCACTGAACTAAATGTTGGACCCAATCACAAGCCACACAATCTCCCCAACATTTTGACATTAAAATGGCTCTTTTCAGATAGACAAATGATGAGAAAATCTACTTTATTGACCTTTCTTTTCCCAGCGACACACTCTCGCAAGATCTACCACTAAACATGGGGCGTTTGCGTGATCTTCCGTAAGAGGCGCCCACTTGGGAGACCATTGTGTAACAATTCGCCTCTAGTGGCGAAGCATGGCTTGGGCTATCTTCCTAAATTAACCCATTTAGGACTGAGGCCGATTCAAAAAAATGTCTTCTTAATCCTAAAAGTTTTCTGAAAAACCTAGGTTTCTATAGGTGCGCAACCTTTTTGATGTAAGGACCCCCAGAATGATCTGTATTTGGCCGCGGACCCCCATCTGAAAATATGTTGTTCAAGAGACTCCCGAAGAAACGCTCTGAAAGAATATATATTCAAAGATTTGCGACACATTTTCACGATTTAAGAAAAATATCAGATCTACAAGCTCATAGCGCGGCACTCGGTGCCACGCTATGAGCTTAATATTTGCTGATATTTTTCAATAGCTAAAGTATAATATAATGCTTAAAACACCAAAAGGGGTAAGCATAATATGCATATGCATAATATGCTTAAGACCCTTAAGATGCTTAAGATGCTATACCAAATATTATTTGGAATATTATTGATATTTCATAACTTACACTTGTAGCACATGAAAGGTTTTTTGTCTGAACAGTTAAAGCCTGTCCATGTGTTGTTGTGAATGGCCTCACAGATCTGGCGTCGGTTTGACGGAACTTCGGTGGAGACACTGAACGCATAAGGGACACCGTCTGACCAAGTAGAGACATTATCCTGACCACGATGAAGACCGAGCCAGACGTAACCCTTTGGGCTGAGTGTCCATATTACATCGGCTTCGTCTGAGTCAAATACTGTTGTCAGGTTTGACTGAGTCTTCTGACATTCACCTTGGGCTTCAGTCCGACAGTCCAACACTTCACACTCCTCCTCCAACACTTCAAACCGTCGTAGGTGACTTGATGTTACTGTGGCATGAAAAGATGCTGCAGAAACATTGATTAAATTAATTAATATAGATATACAATGCATTTTTACATGACTGTAAAAGTCACCCTGTGACTTTATACACCCTGTGACTTTATACAGTATGTTAGACTATTGCTTTTAACTATCACATTTTAATCACATGAACGCCAGGCGACGCCAGGCTCTTTTAAAGCCAACTCGGGTTGTGACAAATCATGACAATAAACACAATATTTTGGACCAAACAAATGTTTTTGACAAAAAAAAAAAAAAAAAAGAATATTAGAAAATCACAATCTAATCTATACAATTAACGGAATGTCTGTCTGAATGAATGAATGTCTGAATGAATGAATGAATGTCTGAATGAATGTCTGAATGAAGGTCTGAAACACTGTCGCTGCTCCTCACTGGCTGCACCAATCTCTCAGAACTTTCATACAGGCATTGACCATTATATTATGGAGGTCTTAACGAAGCCCTTTTTTCAATTTAACAAATTTAACGTTAATTAAATGTATTTGTGAATAAAAATTTCCCATCGACTTATATGGGAAAATGCGACAATTCACATCCAAGTATTTTTCTCTCAGAAACTGAGAGAAGATTCATAATAATTATTCAAATTAATGTAATAAATAATTAGTCAGCCTCATGGTGGCGCTATAACAGCCAACTTTACATTTCGCCTTATAACTCTTCAAAATTCTTAAAATAAAAATGTATCTTTCCCTGGATTACTTGTTTGGTCATGACGCATCTCCCCATGTTCCCTCAGGATCGATTTTCTGCCATTTAGAATTTTCTTCAAAACACACTTTTTGCTCTTCCACATACATATTTGGTCCAAATCTCACAAAAATTGGTACACATGATCTCTGGACCTAGGTCGAGGTGGGACTACCGCTCGAACATGCGCTGCTGCCGTGCTTGCGGTTATAGTTAGGTTAGGATTTGAGGTAGGTTGGCGGACCAATAATATGTCGGAACTAAAGCCTGTACCCTGTCTAACCAACGTATGATCTATTAATCGCATTACCCACACTGTACATAATTTGGTGTTCATATATTCGAACGGGTAAGGACTAGTAACAATAATAATAATAATAAGATAATAATAATAACAAAACGTTTATTCCCTGTGTTGCTCTACATGAACTAAAATCGTGCAGCATGTAATAATGTCTGGAGGCTACAGTCTCACCGGAGCACACCACTAGTAGAAACACAGGGGTCATCTCCATGGCGACGTCAAGGTCAGCGGTGGTTGACGTGAAATGGCTAAATGAGAGAGAGTGACATCACAGTTGAAAGGCAGCAGAACAATATTCTTCCGTCAACCTCTATTATACTTCATTGTACAAAAACTTTGAAAATAGCAGATCTACAAGCTCAAAACACAAACACATTGTGTGCTTGTAGATGGGCTATTTTCACTACGAAATAAATTGTTCATTAATCATCCATCCATCCATCCATCCATCCATCCATCCATCTTCAACCGCTTATCCGTAGTCGGGTCGCGGGGGCAACAGCTCCACCAGAGTGCTCCATACCCGAGGCAAAGATTTCAAATCATGGTTTTGTAGTCATATATCGTTCTCTTACCTGCTTGAGTGTGTTGTGCAGGGCTTCTGACAGTACAGGCGCCCTTATAAAACCACCTCAACCATGTCAGAGTGATGTCATTTCAAGCAGAGGGCCTATTATTTTGATTGTGTACACATAGTCAAACAAAAACTAACAAATGATTAACTTGGGGTTGCGTTGCAAGATGCATGTGCACTCATCTATCTGTGTTGTGGAAGTATAATTAACATAGCACTGATGAATTATTACCTGCATCCAGATCTCACCCTTATTGGTCATTTGGTTACATTTGTACGCTCTCAGTTTTACTGCTTTAACTACCCTAGTATACTTGACCAGGGTGTTTTATTTTGAATATTTTATTAGGCAACATATAAATGCAAACAGCACAATGTACAGTCAGGCATTTTTGTCCAAAAAGGATTTCACCGAAGAAAGACCTTGCGGCCTTGTTTCCATTCGGGTCCCGCCATCCACTCACACATGGCATGAATAATAATTTAACACAGTAACAACAATTGATATAACAATAATAATTTACAACAACATTTACATTTCCTCTAAACATGAAATATACAGTATGCACAGGTTGGGGCCGAAGTTAATCGGAAGGGAATTATTAGTATGAAGATTGTTAGCGTGTCCCCAGGGGTCTATGCTTTTCTCTCTCTACACCAAATCGCTTTGCCGAAAATAACCGATGTACAAACTCACAACGAGCGAAGCAACGCAATGAAGAGCCTAAAGAGGACAGAGGACTAATAATACAATAGAGAGGTGAGAAACTGAATTAGGTGAGAAAGGCTGAGAGGTGAACTTTGAGGGATTTAACCACATGATCCCGATTCTGCGGTGAATTTTTGCCAAATATATTTGCCAAATATAGCAGATCTATATATATATAATACAAATTTAAAATGTTGAAATGAGTGGTGAATGTCTGGGCAAATATATGCCCATACCTGCATATCATGGACTGGCCTAGATACAGACAAGCTGCGTACAATTCATATGATACTTATGGGAGGTATAAGTAAGCCTCGTCTAGCCATGAAGGCCAGTCAATCTATGAGGTTTGACGCAAAAATAAATTCAAGGTTCATTCAAGGTTTTTTATGATCCTTAGGGTCATCCAAATAACACATTAAAAATGGATTATTATATACATTTTGGATCATGGTAAATGCAGGGATTGAACGTTGGGGTACCAGTGATGTAAATAGGTTTTCAATGTAATGAGTCCCGGGATGCAGGGATGGTCTTTTAGATGAGTCCCAGGGACATTTTATGAGTCCCATTTCAACAACGTTAGGAGTTTTGTTTTTTACAAATTGCAGCATTTAACTCCCATTTCATTTTATATGGTTATAATGTGGTTATATTCATGTAGAGAACAGAAGAAGAAATGATTATTATAACTAAAGCTATAGCAAAATAAACTAAAAGAAAAAACAGGACAGTACTGCATCCTGTGGATGCAGAGGTTGTTGTTTTATTGCGTCCCTTAACGTTTTGGGATGCAAAATGCACCCAATTTTAATCTCTGGGGTACCATTGAAAATCTATATTAGGCAAAAATTTCACATTTGAATTATGCTTTAAGTAGCATGTGACATGTCAAACTAGGGGTTATTCATGATTCTGAACCCATTCCAGAATCAAGTACACCCCCTGCACATGACGCTAGTACTGTATGTCGGTACTTATCCCAATCTAACCCTTGATGCTGAGTGCTAAACAGGGAGGCACTGGGTCTTTGGTATGACTTGGCCGGCCGGGTATCGAACCCTGGCGTCCCAGTTGCAGGGTGGACACTCTAACCACAAGGCCACTGAGCTGGCATACCAATCACCAAGTGATTGGTTTGAGCCAGAGATTTATAGAAACCTAATCTCTTGAAGCATATCGTCTCCGAGACACAGACACAGTACTCAGACATATAGTACCCTCGAGTCCTAGCACAGAAATGTCATAGACTGGCCCCGAGTCCAAGCAATCAACAGTGAGTACCGAGGATCAGCTTGTAGATGGCTATTGAGGTAGGGCGGTTTTCAGCGGTCCCAGAAGAGAATAGATTATGTATTGTATGTGACCTAAATGATGTGGAAAATGAATTTCATTTTATGTTTTATTGTACCCTGTATGATGATTTGAGGGTTCCACTGTTTGAGGTAATGCAACAAAGAAATCCTGATCTATTATGGGAAGATGATGGACAGAAGTTAGACTGGTTATTTAATTATGAAGTATTTAGGACAGCCCAGTTTGTTTCTAGAGCCTGGAGTAGAAGACAATCCCAGCTCTTCAAGTAGGTACATGTGTCTCCTGTCACAGGCCTAATGGTGTATTTTATTTTATGGTATTTTATTTATGTTGTATATTATGGAATCTGCCTCGTAAGGATCTGTAGTGTCAGTTTGGTATTCACTTGATCATTGTTTTCAAACCGCCATGTCGGTTTATTGTAATTGTTTATGTAAACTGTAAAAAGTGTCCTGTAAGTCCATATGGGCTGGGCTTCTTCGGAAGCATGACACTTAAATAAAGAATCAATCAATCAAGTAGACTGACAAAACGAGATGGAAAATAACAATTTGATTCTTAGGCCTAAACAATCTTGTCGTAGCCAAAACTTGTCATAGACCGCATGTCACGTCTCACCTGAGTGCACAGTCATGATCCTCCGACTTTGCACACGGTTGGATTTAATCCATTGAGACCTGGAACGCATCCATGTCACGTTAGCGTTTAACCACATTAACCATTAACCCATTTTGGGGCGGGAACCCCTTTTGGTGTTTTAAACATTGTTATAATTTAGCTATTGAAAAATAGCAGATCTACAAGCTCATAGCGCGCCACCGAGTGGCGCGCTATGAACTTGTAGGTCTGCTATTTTTGAAAAATCGTTAAAATGTGCCTCAAATCTTTCCGAAAATTGTCATGATTTAGAAAACTTTTTTTTTTTAAATTTCGACGTCAGGCCTGAATGGGTTAAACTAATTTGACTGAGTATATACACAGCAGGGAGGAGTATATCTCACAGCAGTGCATTGTTTCCTCGCTGCACAAAGAGAGCGTCTGTTGCTTGTTTGCCTCTTCCTCTTTCTCCTCTAATCTCCCCCGTTAGCTCCTGCTGTGCATGTTTGCATACTGATGTCACACGCAAATTACTTCAGTCACCTGCACCTTCTCAGAGCAAGCCATTGACACTGGTACACAAACGTCATCCTCATATAATTGCTATTTTTGTGTGACAAAGTAGGACATTGTAAGGGGAGGAAAAACATATAAAGTTAAACTAAAGTTAAGGTTTCTGCTTCTGCTCACAGCAACGATATGCATGGGACCCTGACGAAGGCTGAGTGCCGAAACGCGTTGGTCCTCCTTTTTTTGTAATGTGAAAAGGCTGTTTTTCACCTCACTGGAACAGAGTGCCTTGGATCCTCTTCTTTATTGTGATGTACAATATATAGTTTGATCCAATTAGGATACCACATTGTAAAACAACTGAACAATGGATTTTTGAGTGGTGTAAACCACTCCTACGACTGGCTTTGTTAGTTTACGTGTCTGTCTGTCTGTCTGTCTGTGCTCAAAAAATGAGCATGGTTGCTACGGTCACCCAGTTCACACGGGTGTGATTTCATTACGTCAGACATTACGTCAGACCACAGCTGATCAGTCTATATAAGACCTTACACCACTCAGTTCACACGGGTGTGATTTTTTTAATGGTAATGGAACGGTTTTGAACACGGTTTCCACCCGACAGCGATAATGTGCATGCTTATGTGTGTGACACTTGATGGCTGAATCCTGATGTCTCTGGCGGCTCCCAGATGAGGGGGTTGACCTCATTATCCTCCACGTCTCTGTATCATCAAGCCCCACTGGTCAGCTCCAGAGCTTTGATAACACTCTGGGTACATGGCTGTGTGTGTGTGTGTGTGTGTGTGTGCGTGCGCGCGCGCGCGTGTGTGCGTGCGCCCCCTAACCAGATGCCCGAACCACCTAAGCTGGCTCCTTTCCAGGCGAAGAAGCAGCAACTCTACTCCGAGTCTCTCTCCTTCTCCGTCCTCCCCTCCCAAGTCTTCATGTAAAGGTTTACTATGGTCATAAAACCAAGTGTAAAGTCACGTCAAGTTTAAAATGTTTTTTTTTGTGGCTTTCACCTTTTATATTATATATTTTTTATGGAGGGACAGACAGTAGGCTGACAGGAAATGGGGAGAGAGATGGGGAGAAGACAATACCCTTCTGGACTCTGGGTTAAAAGTTCTCCGCATAATATCCTGCAGTATTTTGTCAAATGTATATACAAGTGTATAACCAAAAAACGAAAATCTTGTGCTGCTGTCTGAAACAAGTATTGGTGCCTTAGTTTACTCATATGTGAATCTAGATCATGAAATGTAGCAAATTTGTTAAAGAAAACGCTTCAACTTAAGTGATTGGCACCTAGCATAATGAAACATACACATAGAAAATGTAGCCAAAAGCTTATGTTTCATACATAAAACATGTCACAACCTACTGGGTAATGAAAGGTAGAAAAGAAAAGCAGCCCACCTTGGCCCAAAATGGCTGAAAATCTATCAAAATGTTACCACGCCCCCTAAATTGGAATAATGAAAAAAATAATGACTAAAAATAAATGCACTAAAGGTCAGAATTATTACAACATATGGTATGAAACATTTATACAAGTACCACAAAGTGTCACAGCATCTGACATTTGCACATCACCCCCCCCCCCCCCCCCCCCCCCCCCCCGCTCAAGTGCAGTTAGTCAGTCTATTTTCCAGCCCATAGAGTCCCATTGTGAACCCAGACATGTTGAGTACACCAAAGTTTTATAGTACAAATGTTGAGTATGTATGGGTCCCCAGCATGTAGAAACCGCCGGATGCTAACTTGCATATGTTGAACAATTATAATTAGCTTTAATGACCATAATCACCTACTGTATATGGACAAGATTTCAGCAATAGTCACATGCCTTATGGATTTCTCTGCGCCAATCAATATTAAAAGGACTAAATTTGGCCCAGATGTAGTCCTGCTCTAATGATTTAGCTAGGGAACCCGAGCCAGTTACCTTCGGGGTCGCCATGGCGGCCAAATCCAATATGGCCGCCACATAAAACGCCTTCTTCACCAGCCATTTGCAGCATCCTGTTGCACACACTAAAAGATCTGAGCCTTCTTGAGAAGAACAGAAGACCAGAGTAGTCAGACCAGTCCAACGACCTGTTCAGGTGCACTCCTAGAAACTTGTAGTTGTCTACATTCTCCACTACCTTAATATGTTGCTGGGAACCGGAGGTACACTCTTGGTCGTGCCATAGTCCACCACCATCTTCTTGGTCTTGCTAGCATTGAGCCAGAGGCTATTTGCCTTGCTCCAGTGCACAACCTCCGTAACCATGCGTGCTCAACAGTGTTGTTACCTGAGATGCAGGTGACAACTGACATGTCTTGTAGTTGAAGTGGAAGTCAGATGTTTATAGGGTGAACAGGTGACAGCACTGCCCTGGGGAGCGCCCGTGATGTTCACCAGCACCTCCGAACAGACAACCCTGCAGTCTCACATACTGCGGTCTGCCCGAGAGATAGTCTGAGATCCATGCCACCAAACCATGGTCCACCCCCATCAACGCAAGCTTCTGTAAGCAGTTGTGACTGGATAGTTCTGAAGACTCTGGAGAAGTCAAAAAGCATGATTCTAACTGCGTTGCCCATGGTGCCAAGGTGTGTGAATGCCCTGTTTAGCATGTAGATGATGACATCATCAAACCCAATGTCCACCTGGTATGTAAAAACTGAAGGGGGCCGACGTAGTCACTCACCATCGGTCACAATGCAGCAAGATTTCCACAGTTCCTCCCTGTCATCAGGGAGGGGCATATCGTTTGGATCAGCAGTTCTGGACAACCTGATCTCCATATATGCCTATACTATATTATTGCGACCACAATGGGGAAAGCCCCCATATTGCCCAGGTCTTGTGAGTGACATAACGTGAAATCATCAGGGATGGAGATCCCTGATGATTGAATATTGAATATTGGCCAGCAACTCTACAACTGACCCCAACCCTTAGATCTCCATATGGATATACTGTATGTCAGAACCTGTTCTGACATTCCATATGTTGATCCTTCCCCATCCATCCTTCCTCTTCGATGTCTCCCTTTTGACTGATACCTGTCCGTGTAAACTCTAGATGGGCCTGCCCCAAAGTTATTAATGCAGCCCGTTAGGGTGAGGTCGCTTCTCGCCCTCAGACTTACTGGTACTATGCTATAGCCTATGCTATACTATATACACTATACTATACTATACTATACTATACTATACTATACTATACTATACTATACTATACTATACTATACTATACTATACTATACTATACTGATATGCCAATATCAACCGGATCTCCATATATGACTACACTAACACGGCACTACACACTACACTATACTGATACGCCCATACCCATGCATGGGCATATATACTGTAAGTAGTTCTGGACAACCGCCTATCCAATCAACTCGACACCGGACATATAAATGTCCCTGTGCTGGGGTCAGCAGCAACGTGCATGCCGAGTGTGAAGTTAGTTGGTCATACTCCTACTCATACTCTATCAATAGGAATGTACTGAACTCCATTACTTTCATTTTGTATTGTTTTAAATAAATTAAATGTGTAACATACAAAGGTTGCTTTTTTTAGGCTGTTCCTAAAGGTGTTCTGGGTGAAAATGTTGAATACGTTTTTTGGGTATAGTGGCCATATATATAAAAACATATATATTAGAATTTTCTGGATAGATGTACTCATAAATCGGAGCATTTCAATGTGTTCTAATGCTTTTTAAGTTTGTCAAAAATGTCAAAGGTTCACTCGTTTTCACTTAGTGCCATCTTGTAAATATGCAAATTAAGGTTCCAGACACACTCAATCATAATTATAAGCATTCCAATGTGTTTGTAATGGTCAAAAAACATGACATAGACACAATGTTTGCATTTGTAGCTCATCTGGTTCAAATATTACAGCCAAAACCATTTTAGGTATAGCAGCCATGGATTTGGCCGCTATGGCGACCACAAAGGTTGTCAGCTTGGGCGCCCTAGCTAAATCCAGATTCTGTGACACTTTGTGATACTTGAATAAATGTTTCATACCATATGTTGTAATAATTCTGACCTTTTAGTGCATTTATTTTTAGTCTTGTCCATTTTTTTGCATTATTCCAATTTAGGGGGCGTGGTAACATTTTGATAGATTTTCAGCCATTTTGGGCCAAGGTGGGCTGCTTTTCTTTTCTACCTTTCATTACACAGTAGATTGTGAAATTATTTATGTATGAAACATAATCTTTTGGCTAAATTAACTATTGTGTATGTTTCATTGAGCTAGGTGCCATCACTTAAGTTGAAGAGTTTTCTTTAACAAATTTGCTACATTTCATGATCTAAATTCACATGATTAAACTAAGGCACCAATACTTGTTTCAGATGTTAGGTACTGTTCTTTGTCTATATAGAAGTGTCTATTTGTACGTCTCTAAATGTTTTGATGAATTGAACATGGTGGACCCTGTTGTAAACAAGTGTAATGCTTAATTGGGTCGTCCACTCACAGTTAACAGTCTTTGTATTGAGTTTGTGCTTGAAATGTACTGTAATTCTGCAAACTGTTAATACGATTTTCAATCAATCAATCAATTATGACATTTGAGAAATAGTTTGTGTTGCCACAATCAATATAACACATTTTACAAGCAAAAACAGCAGCACAAGATTTTCGTTTTTTGGTTATACACTTGTATATACATTTCTGGCTTGTGACAAAATACTGCAGGATATTATGCAGAGAACTTTTAACCCTTTAAGTCCAGAAGGGTATTGTCTAACGAAAATCATTTTCTAGGCACTTTTTCTTGGGTCGCAGCACGGCCTATATGTGTGTAATATGTGGTTTTAGATATTTTAGATTTTAGCAGTGATATGAGCCCAGTGTCTCTGATGTCATGGACACTGGGCTCACTTACTTCCTGGACTACAATTCCCATAATGCTTTGGTGCACTACTCCTTGTGGATAGGGAGAGGGCTGTCTTACTGAGACAACATGTAGTCCAGGAAGTAAATGAGCCTATAGACCAATTATTTGTTTACAAACATTGGGACTGGGCGCAGTGACTGTTTCATGTAATCAATTCCCAACAGATCTCCAAACCTGTTGTTTTGGGGAGCGCTGGTTTCAGTCCATTCAACCTCCTCTTGTGAGTTGGCTAGTGAGGTGCACCCTAGGAGACATTTATACTTCAAAGCCCAACAGTATTGCGCACAGAGAACAGCTGATATACAAGCTCACATCGCATCGCAGATGCGACTGTTGTGAGCGTAGAGGTCTGCGTGCGCGACACCATTGCGGGACGAAGCATAAATTATACTTGATGGACTGCAGGTGCGCGTGCAGCCGTGCACAAATAGGCTCTGCTGCCGTGTTGTTCATAAGCGCACCTCCCGTTCTTATGACAGCGACTGGAGGTGTGGTTTTGAGGACAACTGTTTTGAATTGCTATTATTGTTCAAACACAACAGAAACCAATGATTATATATTTCAAGGGCGAGAGATCACAATAAAAATCCTAATCATTCTTCCTCCACACTGGGAGAAAAACAGCATCTGAAAGTTTGATGGGGCATTTTTTACACGTGAGTGCAGTTAGAACTTTTCCATTGCATCTTATGAGAGGTGGTGTTCTTCTGCTGCCTTTGTGCGCGCGCATGCTGTTTCTTATCAGTGTGACGTCGTCTGATAAGGCGTCTATGAGAGCCACTGGGCTCACTGCTAAAATCTAAAACCACATATTACACACATAAAAAACCCAGGAAAGTGTTCTAAATCTTCAAAACGTCATTAACATATATATATATATATTTATTTTTACAAAAAGGGTGAAGTGTCCCTTTAAGCTGTTACTCTCTCCCTCTCTCTCTCTCTCTCTCTCTCTCTCTCTCTCTCTCTCTCTCTCTCTCTCTCTCTCTCTCTCTCTCTCTCTCTCCCCTGTGTGTGTGTGTGTGTGTGTGTGTGTGTGTGTGTGTGTGTTATGCAGTCTGTGTGCATGCTGTGAGCTTTGGATATAATTTATTTCCATATCTGAGAACAAAGCCAGGTTGTAGAAAGGTTTGAAGATGAATAGAAATTGATGCCTTAAATAAATATTAAGATAGTTAATTACTGTAACTAATTGCCTAATTAAATGGGCAGGTTGTTCCAGTCAGATAGTTTTAAATGAAAGGCACGTCAACTGTCTGTCTGTCTGTCTGTCTGTCTGTCTGTCTGTCTGTCTGTCTGTCTGTCTGTCTGTCTGTCTGTCTGTCTGTCTTTCTTTATTTCGACTAATTTTCAGCATGTGCAAATAATCAGATGTCACTTCAACAAATCTTCTTTGTCTTGTATACAGTATTATAACTCAGCTGGACTTTTGTTTGCATAGCATTCAAATCATGCTAGCCGTAGCTGCAGCAAGCATGCAAATAGTTTTCCAGAAATTGCCAATGGACACAAGACAATGCTTTGGTTGACGTTATGTTGTGTAAGTCGTAATGCACTAATGCTCAAACGTCATATTTTAAACTCTTGAACAGTTCAGTATAGCCTACTTTACATCGGTTATCCGATCTACAACTCACACCCCATCGCACGCGTTGCGAGCTTGTAGATCTGCTATAACAAATCAAATGTGACATTTTTTGACATTTCTTTGAATAACAACACAAGAAAAAGGATAGGTGCGTCGGATAAGTGGAACTGGAGCAGTAGAAAAAATGGGATCATTTACAGCTGTCACTGTCTTCATTTACAGCATTTTATTGAGCAACGTTACGGCCGTTTAGTCAGGCATCCTGATGAAGGTCTGAACGACCGAAAAGTAGCTCAATAAAATGCTGTAAGTGAAGACCGTGTGCGGGATCCCATTTTTTCTACTTGAATAACAACACAAAACTTCGAAAGCATCGAATATATTCTGATGGGGCAAATATAGGCTACTTGTTAAATGTTGGGGTCTAACATGAAAATGTTTAACAGTCACAGTTCTTACTGTGTGTGAGGCCTTTGAGTCAGGCCACCTGTGGCCTAGCAGTCAATATGCAAAAACATAGCATTCATTATTTATATTTGCTGCTCCCAGGTAGAAGTACACATTGCAGGTCAAGTACACGCACACACAAAAATAGTGAGAGAAAGACAGTGAGAGATGTGGGTGTGCAAGATGTCTTGTTTCTTTATATCATATATATATATATTGTCTGCATACTACTACTGTAACGGAGGCTGTCACCTAGAGCTCCATATAGACGACGGAGACATCTAGTGTTGACATCAGGTTATTATAGAACTCCATATATGGATATAGCCCATTGGCATCGTGATTGTGACAAGCATCCAGCTAAGCCCCATATAAAGAATAAACATTTCCATTGAGACTAGAGGCAAGCATAATTTTGCTATATCCTTGCGAGAGACTCCATCGCCTTACGTACGAGACAGGATATTTGGCCCTATAAACCCAGATATTCTCACCGATATCTGGCCTTACAACCCAGATATCGTTGTGTCGGAGATTTCGGCATCCCAGTTAAGTTCTCACCGGACACCACTGCGGCGGGTCCTAACTCAGACAACCAGCTCTAGTTGGCTGAGCAGTCAATATTTTATTACTACTACTGGTAAATGGTGCATTTATATAGCGCCTTTATCCAAGGCTGCTGCTGCTGCTGCTGCTGCTGCTGCTACTAGTGAAAACTAGGTTTAACATTTTGTGCAACTGAATTAGGCTACCAGAGAAACAACTGGGCCTCAGTGCCGTTTTCTTTAAATAAGAAACACTGAAAGTTTTGTGTGAATGCGGGAGTGCATACACCTTCAGGCTGTCTCCCATTATGTAAAATGCTGTACTGTGCACGCACGCACGCACGCACGCACGCACGCACGCACGCACGCACGCACGCACGCACGCACGCACGGCCCTGGGGCGGTGTTCAGCCAAGTTTTTGTGAGCCAGGTTAGTGATGCAATAGTGGAGCAAACGCAGAGACCGAGAATGGAGGTGTGTTCACACACCTGACTCCTGCAGCCTCCAATCAGATATGGCCGATATGAATGGCGTCCCCTGCAATCACAAACATATAATTTTAATTCCATCATATCCATGTGAGAAAAGGTTTCCATTGTTACTTACTTTGGTTATTGGTTGTTTATTTGGGGGGGGACACTAAAGGGATTTTATTTTTTTGTCCAATGTATTTGTATTTATTTCATAAAGTTAACATAACTATAATTAAAGGCATTTGAAATGAAAAAAAAAAGTAAATTTTCAGATTTTTTTTTTCAGGATTTCAATTCAAATATAGCGCGTTTTGAGCTTATAGATCAGCTATTTTTTGCTATAACAGTAATATGCAATGTGGCCCTCTGGAGTGAGTCTGGAAATATAGTGGCCCTCTCCAATGTCAAAGTTGCCCACCTCTGATTTAGTTAAGCATGTTATGTATAGACAGATGGCAGGTCATTGTGTTAACCTGCATGGCATCCTATCGTGTTTAGGCTGCAGATTATTGATTTCTGGGATATTCTACTAATAGACTGATATAGGTTCTTGGTTTACCTATATGCTATGATCCTAGATCCAATTAGATTTTGCATTTGATGTATTACCTTGCGTTGTCCTTACTATAAATTGCTCTGGATTAAGAGGGTCTGCTAAAAGCCTAAATTGTAATTTGATGCCAAAATCTGGGGAGCATAAAGTAGTTGTCAAGATATGTTATTTGGGACGGCCAGACGGATGGACATGCACGCACGCACACACACAGTCACACACAGTAACGCAGACACACGTGCGCACACACAGTCGCACACACAGTAACGCAGACACACACACAAAACAGAAGAGAGGCAGACAGACAGGTGGACAGGTGGACTTTTGTGTCATGCATGCCTGTGCACGTGCATGTGTGCAGTGGACTGGCTATTTGCCATCAGTGAAACCCCAGGAGATTAATTGTCCACTCACTGTCACTGTTATATATATATATATATTATGTCGCTTTTGTCAGTTTATTTTATTTATAGTACAAAATCACCCCAGGGGGTCTCTGTGCACTTTACAGCATTTATACAAAACAAATCAAACACAAATAGCAATAAAAACATAGTAAAACATGGTAAAATGTGCATAAAAACTAAGCGGAACTGTAATGTATAGAAAAAAGGTGTGTTTTTAGCCTTGACTTAAAAATTTCCAGGGAGTGTGAATTTCTGACATCCTGAGGGAGAGCGTTCCAGAGACAGGGGGCACGGTGTGTGAAAGCTCTGCCCCCAACCGTTATTTTATTATGTGTTGTGACTGTGAGTTTTCCAGCATCCTGAGAGCGTAGTGGTCTTGGGGGGATGTATATATTTATTAAACTGGACATGTAAGGTGGTGCGAGTCCATTTAAGGTTTTATAGGTCAGGAGGAGTATCTTGAAGTCGGCTCTGGCCTGTATGGGTAGCCAGTGAAGTTCTATTAGTGTTGGTGTGATGTGGTCAAATTTCTTTTTTCTGGTGAGTACTCTAGCTGCTGCGTTTTTTGTCTGCCCATAGCTGTGTGTGTGTGTGTGTGTGTGTGTGTGTGTGTGTGTGTGTGTGTGTGTGTGTGTGTGTGTGTGTGTGTGTGTGTGTGTGTGTGTGTGTGTGTGTGTGTGTCACACAATAGAGCACGGGAGAGAATGTGTGTGTGTGTGTGTGCGTGTGTGTGTCACACAATAGAGCACGGGAGAGAATGTGTGTGTGTGTGTGTGTGTGCGTGCGTGCGTGAGCAATCTGCGCACATGTACTGTACGTGCGCTAATGGTGTTTGGTGTTGAAGTTGTGCATACTCATGTACTACACATTTTTGCGTGTTCACATGTGTACCACTAGAATTTTGCGGGCCTTTGGCCCGCTCATCCTTGCGCCATGCAATACACAAATGGGAAGAAGGCAATGGCAACCCATGATGTTTTCATTTATGCATTTGCTTGGAACGCGCAAAGTTGGCAAGCTGGCTGAGTGGCCTTGTTTGGTTTTGTGTATTTGCGTATGAAAGCGAGCATGGCAAGGGTGTGGGTCATAGAGTATATAAAAGGATAGAGACTGAACTGGCGCGAAGCTCCGCCCCCCCAGCTATTCATGTCAGTGGAAGTTGCTCAGTGGCGTTTTGAAGCACCCGGAAGACTGCCGGAAGTACCGTCTCAGAACGTCTACTTCCGCATTTGACCACCACATTTTGGTGGTCAAATGCGGAAGTGCAACCGAGCGCTCAATGTTAAAGCCCAGCTGCACGGGGTTACCCGGTCATGAATCCACGGGTCCGCCTGTAGTCCCTCCTCCTACCACTAGGGCCCAGAGCTTCAACGTTGAATAGCCTCACTGGCCCCTTGGGTGTGGGTGCTTGGGGAGATATTGTTTGTTGTGAAGAGATACAATGCCGGCGTGGGTGTGGAAGGGAGGCAACGTTGGTGTCAGTGCAATGAGTAATGTTCCGCGGGTGGTGTTGAGGGTCTGCGTTCGGCGCGATATGAGGAGTGTGTGACGTCACTGCCGTGTGAGTGTAGTGTGTTGCAGTGTGTCAGTGACGTGTCAGTGACATATGCAGTGTGTGACTTTGGGTCCCTTTTCCTGGGTTGGGTACAACTTCTCACTTGTGTATATACTAGAATTTCGCGGGCCTTCGGCCCGCTCATCCTCGCGCCATGCGATGCGTCGCAAATGGGAAGAAGGCAATGGCAAGCCATGATGTTTGAATTTATGCATTTGCTTGGAAAGCGCAAAGTTGCCAAGCTGGCTGAGTGGCCCTGTGTGGTTTTGTGTATTTGCGTCTGAAAGTGAGCATGGCAAGGCGCAGGAACAGTATACTGTACTGTACTGTGCTGTACTGTAAGTCTTTGTACTGTACTGTACTCATGTGTACTGTACTGTACTGTTGTCTGTGCTGTTGTATTAGTGTTCTTTTTTATTATTATTATTATTATTATTACATGGATTAATATTCTGATGTACTGTACTGTACTGTTCTCTGTACTGTTGATATTATAGTTATTAGTGTTGTGTTATTATTTCTTATTATTATTATTAGTATTATTACATGGATTAATATTCTGATGTGAGCTTTGTTTCTGTACTGTACTGTACTCATGTGTACTGTGCTGTTCTCTGTATTGTTGATATTATTGTTGTTATTAGTAGTGGTATTGATTATTGTTATTATGATTGAAAGAGAGCATGGCAAGGCGCAGGAACAGTATACTGTACTGTACTGTACTCATGTGTACTGTACTGTACTGTTCTCTGTACTGTTATTAGTGTTGTGTTGTTATTTATTATTATTATTATTATTACATGGATTAATATTCTGATGTACTGTACTGTACTGTTGTCTGTACTGTTGATATTATAGTTATTAGTGTTGTGTTATTATTTGTTATTATTATTATTATTGGATATGGATTAATATGCTGATGTGAGGTTTGTTTCTGTACTGTACTGTACTGTACTCATGTGTACTGTACTGTTCTCTGTACTGTTGTTATGATTAGTGTGTTGTTGTAATTTTGTGTTATTATTATTATTAGCGTTTTGTGGCGTGTGTGTGTGTGCCATTTCAGCTGCATCGCGAGGCGATCCAAATTCCCCCCCCCCCCCCCGCGCACGCACGCACGCACACACCACACACACACACACACACACACACGTGTCTGCAGTGACACTGCGTTGTACACAGCTGTTGTATTTCATCCGTACTGACTGCCAGAGGCAGTGCTTAACACTGGACGCAAATCATCCAGTGTTAAGCAGTCATCCAGGATTCATAGAACCATAGTTACATACGTAACTTACGTTTTGTGTTGCATCGCGTTGTTGCAGCGTCTGCGTGTAGTGTTGGCGTTGTTGTTGTTATCCATATATGCGCGTCGGTTCGGCCCGATTGTACCACGTCAGGTGTCGATGCGGTCGTGTTTGCATGATTGTAACGTTGTATGTATGTAATCGCGGCGCTCTCCATCCAAGTTAGAATCAGTGTAGAACCTGTGTTGTTGTTGTTCTTCTTCTTCTACTGTTGGTTTCCGGCAGGCTGTACACTGTGTGTGTGTCACACCAAAAGTGGTGACCTATAGAATCCTGTACCTAGAAGCATCACGCAATCGTCTCCCTCCCTGTGTGGGTCACGTGGTGGGCTGTGAGCGAATGGGAGAGGGAATGTAGTGTTGCCAGGTCCGCGTATTGTAAGCGAGTGGTAGTGTGTGTAAGTAGCGTGTTGAATGGCATTTTTTCTGTGCTTGTTTTCATAGACGTGGCAACAAATTAGGCGGGGGTGTCGGTGCTTGTGGCGTGTTTGTGTTTGTTATTGATATTGATATTGATAGCGAGTGTGGACGGGAGCCGGCTGTAGTGGCAGTGCGATGACAATTTTTACGCGGCTGGTGTCGAGTGTGGCCGTGCGGCGCGACATGAGGAGATAGGGAACCAACGACGCGGAGGGTAAGTGTGTGACGTGTTAGTGTGTTGTTGCAGTGTGTGTTGCAGCGTGTTGCAGCGTGTCAGTGACGTAGTAGCTGGTGCCTTGTGTTCCTGTGCGTGCTTTTGGGCACATGTTTTCAATTGTAATATAGGATAGATACTGTATATTGGTGTGTGTGTGTGTGTGTGTGTGTGTGTGTGTGTGTGTGTGTGTGTGTGTGTGTGTGTGTGTGTGTGTGTGTGTGTGTGTGTGTGTGTGTGTGTGTGTGTGTGTGTGTGTGTCACCCACCTTAAAACCTCATTTCACATAAATATTTATTATATTTGATAAAATGTGAATATTGTGTGCCCTAAAGATATTACTATGCCAACCTATTGCCATATTATACATTCATGTATTTATTGTATCTAATATGCAAATTATCTCATTAACTATGCGCAATACAAAAATGTACAAGGCAGAATTAGATTCTACGTGAAAAATCGTATTAGAAACAACTGAGAAAAGTTTGGCACACCCGGTAATCAGGTTGTTCTAGCTTTTGCCCTGTCTATAATGGGTCCAAACTAACCATTAAACAAATTCAGCGCGTTGGTAGTTACAGGGCGGTATCATTGCTTTGATCTTTACAATGCCTCTATACTTACAAAATATAGCTCCATTAAAAAGCATCTGAAAACAATAAAAGTAGTGTCTGGTATCTCTGGTCAGCTAAAAAGCTTGGCATAGACACATGTTGTAAAGTGTGAGTTGTAACCCTATTGTTTGTGTGTGTGTGTGTGTGTGTGTGTGTGTGTGTGTGTGTGTGTGTGTGTGTGTGTGTGTGTGTGTGTGTGTGTGTGTGTGTGTGTGTGTGTGTGTGTGTGTGTGTGTGTGTGTTCGAGTCGTTTATAGTATCAGTCTCTCAGGTCCTATGTGTTACATCCATCAGTACTACACCAGCTGCCAAATTAAAATGGCCGCCGGCCAAGCCTCATGCACCCGTGCGTCTCACCCACCTGTCTCACCTACTCGTCTCGCTGTCTCCCTCCTCTTCATTTCTTCTTCCCTGTCTTTCCCTCTTTCTTTTCTGCTCTGTGTCCTCATCCATCCATCCATCCATCCATTCGCTTCTCTCTCTCTCTCTCTCTCTCTCTCTCTGCCTCCCTTAGTGGAAATAGCCGACCTACACAACGCATCCATCACTCTTTCCTCCTATTTCAGCTTTCCTTCCTGGTGGAAAGTAATTAAGTAGCCTACTGTACATGTACACATAGGCAAATATTGTACTTTTTACTCCTCTACAATTATTTGAAAACTTTAGTCACTATTGTTAATATGCAGATTTTGAGGTTGGAACTGCCAGGCAGGAGGCCTAGAGGAAGACCAAAGTGAAAGAGGACCCCTTGAAGTTAGTTGGTGTGAGAGAAGAGGAGGCAGAGGACAGGGTGAGATGGAGGCAGATGATTCGCTGTGGTGAGTCTGGTGACCCCTGAAGGGAAAAGCCAAAAGGAAAAGAAGAAGTTAATTTGCAGTTTTTAGATTATTATCACAAACAAGCATGAATCAATGTAAGCCCTATTTTGTAGTGTGGCTAAATAGCTTAACTACAAGCTCTACAAACTACAAGCTTGTAGATGTGCTATTTTTATTGGATTTTGGGGTCCGGTGCAAATTTGGAAAATACTAGACCAGCGGTTATCAAAGTGGGTTCCGAGAAGGCCTCAGGGAGTCCCAGCTAAATTAGTTAATATAGCATCAAATTTACTGTAACTAAAAGTCTGTAACTACAACAGCATATTTTCAGATGTCTGTCTGTCTGTCTGTCTGTCTGTCTGTCTGTCTGTCTGTCTGTCTGTCTGTCTTTTTCACTTCAACAAATCTTCTTTGTCTTGTAGGCTATACAGCATTATAACTCAGCTGGACTTTTGTTTGCATAGCATTCAAATCATGCTAGCCGTAGCTGCAGCAAGCATGCAAATAGTTTTCCAGAAATCGCCAATGGACACAAGACAATGCTTTGGTTGACGTTATGTTGTGTAAGTCGTAATGCACTAATGCTCAAAGGGTCAAACTTTAAACTCTTGAACTGTTCAGTATAGCCTACTTTACATCGGTTATCAGATCTACAACTCACACCCCATCGCACGCGTTGCGAGCTTGTAGATCTGCTATAACATTATTTTTTTTTGACATTTCTTTGAATAACAACACAAGAAAAAAGTCCTTATGCACACCCACAGAGGATAGGTGTGTCGGATAACTGGAACTGGAGCAGTAGAAAAAAAGGGGATCCCGCACACTGTCTTCATTTACAGCATTTTATTGAGCAACGTTTCGGCCGTTTAGGCATCCTGATGAAGTTCTGAACGACTGAAGGTCTGAAGGTCTGAACGACCGAAACGTTGCTCAATAAAATGCTCTAAGTGAAGACAGTGTGCGGGATCCAATTTGTTCTACTTGAATTGGTAGAGAGGACACCTGCTGCTTCTAATGTCTGGTGGATCACATTGTTCCTTCCTCTCTAAACTCCCAAACTTTCTTTCTCTCCACTTATCAAACTTACCCCGCCCGAGCGCTCCCCCTATTGTTCCTAACCTGCAATTACAGGACCATTAAAATAATTATACTTAGAGCAATAATCAATCTCCTTTTCAAGAGACACCTGAGACATAAGCAGACACTGGCAGCTG
Source organism: Electrona antarctica (assembly GCF_951216825.1). Taxonomy (NCBI): domain Eukaryota; kingdom Metazoa; phylum Chordata; class Actinopteri; order Myctophiformes; family Myctophidae; genus Electrona; species Electrona antarctica. The sequence goes on from NC_136804.1 coordinate 2,110,374, forward strand.
CAAAAAGTTTCACAATACAGTAAACAGAGAGCAAATTGCGAGCGATATAATAAAACAATAAAACAATGACATCCAAAATACTGTCTTTAAGTCCTTTCTTTCTCTTGATTTAAACACAGTTACGGATTTATTCAGCGAGTTTCAAATCATTCTTTAACATACTGTATATCCAGGCAGAGGGTTCAGAATATTGCACAACCTTTTTCTCCAGTCTCTGTATGAGCCTTTGGAACAGAAAGCAGAAGTAAATCCTGGGAACGTAAAGCATTGTGTCCAGCACTGTCCCGCAAGATATAAATAAAGGCATACTGTAGGATGAAGGTGCAGTGATTTTTGAGTGGTGCTAGCGCCACTCCTGTGTGTGTGTGTGTGTGTGTGTGTGTGTGTGTGTGTGTGTGTGTGTGTGTGTGTGTGTGTGTGTGTGTGTGTGTGTGTGTGTGTGTGTGTGTGTGTGCGTGTGTGGCCTAAGGGGACATGGCAGTGGTCGTGTGGTCTACCTGTCACACAAAAAAACGTGTAATGTCAAAACAGATAAACATTAAACCATACTTTGAACAAGTGTTTATCATGGTCACTGAGTGTTTGTTTGGCAACCCATTTGTAGGCTAAAGCATCATTAAGTTTTATTGGCCAAAAGGGGACACAGCACCTTATAAACAAACTGCCACCTTGGCAGAGGTCTGTGCTCTACCGAGCACATTTTCAGTTGTTACATTTGACGGTGTAGCATGGAAGGCCATTAGGCCAAGCCATCTGAGACAGGTCCGTCTTGTACTCTTTCCCTCAACCGTTGATGTCACCAACCGGAACCACCTCCGGTCATAAACAATGCATCATTACAGTGAAAAGGTGAAAAACTGCAGTTTTGCTTGTAAAAAATACCAACTTCAGCGTTGTTCATATGAAACACATTTGACTAATTAGGTTAAGTATTCATACAGATTGCTATGATTTGGCCAAAGGAGAGGTAGACCATCACTACACTACTCAACGTGCCCTCCAGCCTCCAGCCTGTTAAGCTTCACCACTAGCCTCGGTACCGGGTACGCAGGCTTTTATTTTCATCCACATTCGGCTCAAAAAGAGAAGCCTGGGGAAACGAGACACATTTCCTGGTCTAGGACAAGGACTGTCTAAAGAGGACGAGACGCGAAGACCGTACGGGCGACGCCATGTTGCTTATGGAAGGAAAGAAACATGCGCAATGGGCTCATGCAGCCAACACTTCCGCGTTCAGCTTCCTTGGTCTCAACTGCGCATGTTTCTTTCCTTCCATAAGCAACATGGCGTCGCCCGTACGGTCTTCGCGTCTCGTCCTCTTTAGACAGTCCTTGGTCTAGGAGTGGGATTTGAACTGCAGTGCAGAGGGGGCGGGCACTCAGATCGGTGAACCAATATGATTCAACACCGTGATCCCGGCGGCACCCGCCCCTCTAGACCAGGGGTTCTCAACCCGTGGGTCGCCAAATTATTTTGGGGGGTCCCAAATTATATTAAAAAAAATATTTTATATAAAAAACGAATGGCTGGGAAATGGAAATGAAGAGTTTACATATAGTACATGCATACACCTTCCCTAATGATTATATCTGGTTTCAGTATTTATTTATGGTGTATTGTCTATTTTTAAGGTTATTGTAGCAGTCAATTTATATTGGGGGTCGGGAGGGGGCGGGGCGGGGGTCCCAGGCATTGCCAAAGCATTTCCGGGGGGTCCCCGGCCAAAAACGTTGAGAACCCCTGCTCTAGACCAGAAATCACGATGGCGGGGCGAGGCTATACTTCATCACTGACCACTACACTATACATTGTGATTTGTGCAGCTGTGTTCCCGAACTGTACACATGACATATAGGCTATTGATGGCTAAAGTTTGGGTGGGGAAGCCACACTGTTATTAGACTATTATGAGATATGATTCCTCCAGGCTTGGCTAGCCTCTCCAACAAACGCTATTGACTGTGTTCGTATGCGCTGCACTAGTGACTCCGTCTACTGGGAGCCAGTATGAGACTCTTTTTTATTATCAAGGTATTTGTTTTATTATTTACAAACATCCAAAAAAAGAGATAACAAAATAATAAATGAAAAACAATACAGAGGAAAGGAAAGAACATACACACATACAAGAAAAGATAAAACTACAGGGTTACAGTAGTTTATGCTGTTTATGATGTTTTTCCACAAATGAAATGAAAGGCTGCATGAGGTGGAGGAGGACGACACGTTTGATTTGAAAGCAATGAATAGCAGAAATAACCGATATCTACTTGTACTCACGGCCCATGCATGTTTGGTCTGTTGTGAAGCGGAACAAACAAGCCGCTCGAGAGATCACAGGTGTATTTATACTTTGATGACTGGCTGTGGTGAGTGGATACGGGTGATTGTGAATGGGGGGGGGGTTCCATTAATGGACCCTAATGGGTCCATTTGGTTCCATTTGTACACTCTCAGAGTTAAATTAACAGTGGTTTTACAATATAAATTGGGGTACCAGAGATAGAAATTCCATTAAATCGGGGGTCCGTAGCATAATGCGTGTGAAACTGGGGGTTCTTGAAATTAATATGTTTCGGAATCACTGCTGGAGCCGTAAAAATCCTCCCTTATCGGGGTCACTGGCATATGTTTTCAAATGGGGGGTCCGTGGCCTAATAAATGTTGATTTGGGGGTCCTTGACACGAAAAAGTTTGGGAACCACTGCCCTAGGAGACACCAAATCCATCTGTTGGATCTCGAGTGAAAACGTTTGGGAACGAATGCAGTAGAGAGTGGAGCTGGAGGAGATGGTGTGTTCCTCTGCATGGGTTGCGAACTACACCGGGCCAAACTCCTCACAGTCAGGTGAAAAGAAATGGAGGATATCCACTGGAAGGTCCTGGTTCTCTGGGAAGTAATAACTTCTTGGTGAATCCGCTTTCCTCAAAGTCCATATTTACCTCCCCCTGGCCAGCCAGGGCACCTGATGGAGGGGAAAGGAACTGGTTGGAATAACGTGTTCCTTCCATGCGCTACGTCCAACCAGGGAAACTCCCCCCTGTCAGGTGTAAAGGAGCAACTTGGACACTCAGGCATGAAGGAAGCATGAGTTCAAGTCCGTTGCTCTCCCCATGTCCCCCATATATGGGGACTAGGTTGGCGGAGGGTGTGTAGAGCCCAGGATCACATTAGATAATTGACACAGGGGTGAAAAATGGGTTACAAAATCGTGGGATAAAAAATATATATAAAAAAAAAAGTCCATATTTAATCATGAAACAATTACATACTGCGATACATAAAACTCAAATCCCTCCGTTGTTTGGAAGGTTTCATCCTCTGCAGGGATACCCTGCTGCAGTGTTGAATGCCTTCTCAACGCCTTCTGCAGACTCAGAGAGAGAGTCCCACCTGCCGTGTGTGTGCATGTGTGTGGGGTGCATGTGTACGCGCGTGTGTCTGCACAGTATTACTTTTGAGGACCACATTTTCCCCACATGTATATTTTCCCGGTCCTCACAACAGAAATGGTCATTTTATGGTTAAACAAGATGTTACAATGTAGAAAAAGTCCGGATTAGTTATTTCGAGGTTTGGTTTAGGGGTTGGGGTCACACACTGAAACATAGCAGATCTAGAACCTCACAAATGTAGGACCATTTTGACGCACCCACTTGATGAAACTCGACGCACACTTGATGTAGTGCGACTACATTGTTTGTGTGTTTCTTGACCGTCTTAACACATTCAATGTCTCACTCGGTCGAGGGCCACATCGCCCTGCTGCTCTCAGCTCAGACCGTCTGTGTCGAGGTGTTCCGCCCCATGTCCTCTGTTACCGTGCATGCTCGCCCTGGATATCTGATACCGTCGTGTCGGCTCTGAAAGCTGGGTGGTCGTCAAAGTCGAACCCAGCGAGCTGGACCCCCATTTGTTAACCCACGACATATACTGTACAGTAGCACATTGGGTGGCGGTCGGGCTGGATGTAACAGTGTCATGGCCAGCTGCTGTCGTGTGAGGCCACACCTGCCGTGCTAACATGCCTAGTTCAATTGCTATGGCGACGCCACCACACTGAGAGCTCAGTGTGGTTGAAAAAGTTGTCCAATTTGTAATTCCACCACTGCTGAGAACCCACATGGAGAGGTCCACCATGCATAGATCCACACCGCACCACCAGTAAATCCATCATTCCTCACTCAGCTCTGAATCACTGCGAGTTCTAGTCCCTAGTCAAATCAAGTACAGCATTCTCTAAGCAAAAACTCAATAACTGATTACTTCACCCAGTCCAGACAGATGTCTCTTCAAACAGGTGTAATGAGTTTTCCATCTTCTTTTAATAAAGGATTGATCATATTAGAGACACTATCTTAATCTCTCATTCGAACGGATCATCTGGCATCTCTCTCTGGCGACATGCTTCTACCACCTTTAGATGCAATGTGTCATTTTAATGTCTCACCCATTAGCCCCAGTGATCTTCAGAAGGTCATACAGCAGCTCAAGGCTTCGGTTATCTTGCTTCTGTTCTTAAAGAAATGTCTATCAAATTATGTACTGTACACATATTGTCAATAAACCCTAACAGCCCTATTCTGGGGCAAATATTCTGCAAAAATAGCCGATTTACAAGTGTGGCATCATGTTGTGAGCGTGGCTACTTTTGCAGGATATATTTACTGTAGTGCAAAAACAGGACGGGACCTAATTCCCCCCCCCCCCCACTTCTCTAAAGTATGCTCTTATCACACCCTTAAGAAGTGCCACCTTGATCCAGTTGTAAATGAGAAACTATAGATTAATCTGCAAGCTTCGTTGCCCATAAAATACTTTAAAGGTTGTTCATTAACAATTAACCAAGGTTGTCCATTATCACTGCACATTCTCTGTGTTCCTAGTGACTGGTTCCTACCCAAAGGACAGTTCTTTCTCTAATTGTCTCTAAAATCTGACAAAGTTAAACATAACTGATACCAACTACTAGTTATTGGTCTGTTAAATTAATAGTGATATTCGATACATGTATTATAATAAACTCCTAATTGCATTGATTCTATGCCTGAACAAAGTCTTGTATATCGGAGTAAAAATACTGACCGCGATCCCTGCAGTAAGTTCTATTAAGCAGTGAACAATATACTGGTGTTATTATGGATTTTGATCTAAAACTTTCAATCATGTAACATTACTAGGACAGCGTAAAAAAAACAAAAAAATAAACAGAACATCTCCAAAGTAGAAGCTTCATGTCTATGCATTTCGACAGGTTAGATTACTGTAATGGCCCTTTCTGTGGGTTAGGGTTGGTTTGGGTGCTTTTCCAGCCAGGGAAACTGCCAGGGGAAAAGAAGTGGCTGGTGGTGACTGCATGTGTATTGAAATAGATATGTGGTTGTCTTCACCCTCGAGAAAAACAAGTAGGGGTTGGCAGTGACAGACAGGGACTACACACTAGGGGGAATTGGCAATGACTCAATTGATGAAAACCCATATTTTGGGTAGGCTTTTGCTCATCCTAGCTTTCCTTACATTTTCCACTGACTCACTTTGTGTTAAGCAAGCAGAGCAGTGTACCTAAAGGAGAAAAGCACACTCTCTACTGATAGTTGAACACAGTCCACTAGGCTAGTTGGCACTATAGGCTCTGGAAACATTGGGTTTTTTCCTTGTTCCTTTTGCCTTCTGTCCCGTGCTATCAAATTAGCAAGGAGAAGTGAAAAACAAGTGCATGTCGGATTTGACGGTGTCCTCCACTGCTCTGGGGCCAGCAGGCCTCCAAGCTCGACAGGCTCTTAAATGTCAGCTGGAGAAGTTCTTTAGAAATTGAAAGAGACCATTACCAGTGACATTTTAGAGTGTGTGTGACTGTGTGTGTGTGTGTGTGTGTGTGTGTGTGTGTGTGTGTGTGCGAGTGACTCAACAGCCAACATGTTTATTTTTTATTTTTCTATGTGAGGGTGTGTGTGGTAAATGGTAAATGGTGCATTTATATAGCGCCTTTATCCAAGGCGCTTTACAGAGATTGTGCATTACATTCACCCATTCACACACACATTCATACACCGATGGCAGCGGAAACCATGCAAGGCACCAACTAGCACATCGGGAGCAATTAGGGGTTCAGTGTCTTGCTCAAGGACACTTCGACAGTAACTCTGGGGGAGCCCGGGTTTGAACTGGCAACCTTACGGTTACCATCCAGGCACTCTACCCCTGAGCCACCGCCGCACACGTGTGTGTGTGTGTGTGTGTGTGTGTGTGTGTGTGTGTGTGTGTGTGTGTGTGTGTGTGTGTGTGTGTGTGTGTGCGTGTGCGTGTGTGTGTGTGTGTGTGTGTGTGTGTGTGTGTGTGACAGAGAGAGAGGGAGAATGTTGTTGCAAAATATCCTCATTCACACAAATATACACACAACCTTTGAGAGTGAATAGCCTCTCTCTCTCCCAATGAAAATAATAGGCACTAAACTGAGATTAGTGTTGTTGTGCGTGTGTGCGTGCATGCGTGCATGCATGCGTGCGTGCCACACTGAAGTCTTGGTTTAACCCATTTCGACCTGAGGGCGATTCTGAACGTTTTCTGAAAAGCCCATGTTTTTGTGTCAGTGGTTCTCAAACTATTTCATGTCAAGGACCCCAAAATTATATGTAGCCTATTTGGCCACCAACCCCCATCTGAAATTATGTTGTTCCAGGGACCCCCCAGAAGCAAAGATTTGAGTTAAAAGCGTTCGCTCTGAAATAATATATATTCAAAGATTTGCACCACATTTTCACGATTTTTCCAAAAATGGCAGATCTACAAGCTTGTAGATCTGCTATTTTTCAATAGCTAAAGTAGAACATAATGCTTAAAACACCAAAAGGGGTTCCCGCCCAGAATGGTTTAAGACTTTTCGTGACCTCATAATCCTCCACCATGGAATACCATTGATGTCGCATCTGTCTGCCCCAGATTGTGCACTTGTACAAATGTTTTGTACTTTTGTTGGAGTTTGACTTCATGGAGTCTCATATTGTCCATTGAGTTCAATCCTCATATAAACTTCATCGTATGACTCAATCCTCATATGAACTTCTAAATGGGTTAAGTTATTTTAGTTATTTCCTACAGTCATTATTTAAAGCAGAGTTGCCACCGTCCACAAGGATGTGAACTGTTTGACCTGTCCTAGAGGGATAGATGGCATATAGAGTTATTATTCCTGTAACAATTAAGTTGCAAAGAAGCGGAAACAACAAGAATAGTAATGAACATGCACATTGTCAAGATACACACAGCAGGTGTCACTGTCAGGCCTTACTCATGCATATTAGGCTCCTATTGTCCTCATGTGACAAAGCTGTCCCTTCAGAGAAGAATACATTTCCAAAATCATTGGGTCATGAGTCATATCATCTCATTTTAAAGCTCTGGTAGATCTAATTTCATATGAAAACGATAACAAAAATGTTCAATTGAATTGCTGCTTTCGGTCACAAATTATGCTTTTTGTTAGCAGAGGATGCTGGAACTCTGGCCTGTTCAATCAAACTGTTGATTATTTTGATGTTCATGATTTGATGTCTGTTTTTGGAGATATCTTTGTGTCACGGTAGTAGTTACAGGTTATGGTTCATAGGGGCATAGGAAGAATAGATCATGTGATATTGGACCCAGAAGAGGGTGTGGCTATAACTAACCCTGCCTTTCAGACATAGGCCTGAAAGGCAGGGTTAAGAGAGTATGCACATGCATGATTTTCCCATCAGGACACGCCCCTCTCATCTAGACTGAGTGGCAAAACATTGAGCAGCATGGAGTGTTGGAGTTTGGAAGCGCTCGTTGGAAATCACTCAACCGTCCTGCGTACCACCTGTTTCTAAATGTCACATAATGCAGGAGGCAGCAACATGTTGCGTCATTGAAAACAAGCACTTCCAAACTCTGACACTTGCAGGGCATTTCTTGCCAGAAAGTAGCTCATAACGTTTCTATGGTGGATTTTTATGAAACAAAAACTTTGCAGATAGAAAGAGGATAATTCAAGCTTTTCGTACAGCTGCAATGTTGGTGAGTTTAACATTGTTTAATGCAATCAGACAGGACTTTTCTGTTTGGATGAATGGGCTGTCAAGGCCAGAAAGTAGTGTTTTGCCACTCAGTGGGCGTTCCCGCAAAACCTCCAGGTATGATGATGTCATGCACATAACCCTCTATACTTCCTGTATGCCTGTGGGTGCACCAGAAGCTTTCAGTGTGAGTGTTTGCTTGTTGGACTGGCTGCAGTTTGGAGGTGGTATGGGAAAACAATAACCCATGTGTACAGTTGGAGGCCATCGATATTGTCCTTTTCTTTTTGCTGAGGTTTGCGTGATCTGCGCAAAAGGACAGTTAACCCATTTTGGGCGGGAACCCCTTTTGGTGTTTTAAACATTATGTTATAATTTAGCTATTGAAAAATAGCAGATCTACAAGCTCGTAGCGCGCCACTGAGTGGCACGCTACGAGCTTGTAGGTCTGCTATTTCTGAAAAATCGTGAAAATATTTATTTCAGAAAACTGGAGGATTTAGAAGGATTTTTTAAAATTTTGAGGTCAGGCCTAAATGGGTCAAATGATAAGGGACAATATCGGTGGCACCCAACTGTACTTCTGTGAAACTGATGCACTTAGAGAGCCAGTAACAATGGACCAATTATTGGGAAGCAATTTGGATAGCTGGAACAGACAGTCTCCCCAGTTGTCTTCATTTGTGTTAGCACAATTTGTTCAAGCACCTTAGTTTGTAAATGCACCCCAACTAAATAGGAACTGAACAACGAGACGGCAGGGGCTGGCCGGAGACACTGCAAGGTGAGGCACATACTTTCTTTGTTTGATGTTACCATTAGCTTAGCCTGGTTACCATTTCACAATGTCATGTGCATAGGGTTGCCATCTACTTGACATTCAAATTGCACGCGGACGGGGCGGGCGTCCCCTATTTCCAAGAAATACAAGAGATGCTCAGAAAAAGTCTCACTGTATAGATGCACTGTTTTTGTATACTATATTTAATTTAATTATAATTTATTCTTAGCCAATAGCCAATCTACAAGCTCACAACATTGTAGACACTATTTCTGGCAAAGAAATTTGATGTAGACCGAAGAAAGTGGTCCAAGTACACTCCAGTTTATTAAGTCTAGAGGGTTTAAGTGGTTAATCTGTATTGTAGTACAGTGTACTTTATATGAGCTGTATGAACTTAAGGACAAAACAAAAATAAGGATCGAAGTGTGTCCCGCAGTTCAATAAGTCAGGGGTTCTCAACCCGTGGGTCGCGACAGCTCGGGGGGTCGCCAAATTATTTTAGGGGGTCCTCAAATGATTCCTTTTTTTTCTTTTTGAATGGCTGGAAAATAGAATAGAAGAGTTTACATAGTACATTCATAAACTTTCCTTAACACTTATACCGCCATTAGCCGAGGTCAACGTCAATCAAAGCTCATTATTTAATAAAACCCTCAACGCCATTGCCGTAGATCAATGGCAATTGCGCTTTTATAGCACTTTCGATCGATCAAGCCATAATGCTACTAACGTTAGCATCGGGTTGCTAGCTGGTGCTCCCAATAACACAGGATCGCGGCATTAACACCATCGTGGCCATAATCACCCATTCTATCTGTTTCTTTCAATCGCCTGTGTCTCCTATCGCCTGCAGCACCCGCGGCAAACATGGCACGATACAGCATCGTCACACAACCCAACATAAGTTCACAACATCCGGTCTAGATTTTTGGCTCTTCAAAATAAGAGCTTAACAGGGAAAAGTGTGTGTGTGTGTGTGTGTGTGTGTGTGTGTGTGTGTGTGTGTGTGTGTGTGTGTGTGTGTGTGTGTGTGTGTGTGTGTGTGTGTGTGTGTGTGTGTGTGTGTGTGTGTGTGTGTGTGTGTGTGCGCGCGCCCGCTAGACATGGCCATATGTCAGTATCTCACTGACAGTATCTCGCTAACATGGGTGCTGTTAGCGATCTGTCACCTTGATCATTTTTCATACCCGCCTACTCCCAATCACGGCTCTGCTGGGTGACCTCAGTGTCACAAGTTCAGCCACTATAGGCCATATCACAATGACCCCTGAATGTCACCCTGAACCATCATTGTTAAGTCACTGTGGAATAAATCTCTCAGTTAGAGATAAAAACAAGCTCACCCAGGTAGTCAACCAGGCAAGTAAGATCATTGGAGACAAACAATTGCAACTTCAGGACATATACAACCGCTCCATAACCAAAAAAGCAATTCAGATTTACAATGATTCTTCTACCCATCCTCTTCACTCTGAATTTGACTTGTTGCCATCGGGCAGGAGGCTTAGGGCAAAATTAGCAAAAAAGAAGGGTTACAAAACTTTGTTTGTGCCAACTGCTGTGGACATTTTAAATAAGAAAATGTTTAAATAGTCTAATCGCCACTGCTCATGATCACTGTTGTTGTGTTAATGTGAATGCATTTTTATATAGTATTTTAATGCACCTGTGTATTTTTTGTAATGTTTTATTGTTGTAACTGACTGCCGGTGTGCCAAAGACGAATTTCCATTTTATGTCAATTTAATGGACAATAAAGTTTTCTTTATCTTTATCTAAATACATCGAACATGAATTCACGTAAACCCTCCCCTGCAGAAGCAGCGAGTGCATTTTCCGGCAGCGGTACCATATACTTGATTGACTGGAGTGACTCTGGCCTCTAGAGAAACCTTTCTCTTTTTGCTCTACATAATTGTAATATCTTTGCTGAAAACTGTAGGTATGACAAAGTATAATGGGGGCTTAAGTAGCTCCAATTTGCAACACTAGCTTTGTTTTTTCATTATAGGCTAATGGGATGAATCTAGAGTTGCAAAACCCTCCATTGACAGCCCATTGATCCAAATCGAATTTCCGATCTGACATTGCAGCTGTAGGGCAAGCTTGATCCCTTTTCAATCTGCTACGTGTTTTATCACAGAAATCCACCGTAGACATGTTATGAGCTACTTTCTGTCAATAAATTCTGTGCAGGTGATTATTTTTCAAAGTGTTGAAGTATGGAAGCGGTCGTCGAAGTCACTGAACGGCACTGCGTACCACCTGTTCCGCACATAATGCAGGACGCAGCAGCACGACCACGACCCGTTAATTCAAAATGAGTGCTTCCAAACTACACTTATCACGGGATTTCTTAGCAGAAAAGTAGCTCATCATAACATGTCTACAGTGGAGTATTATAGAACAAACACTTTGCAGATTGAAAGAAGATAATTCAAGCTTGCCCTACAGCTGCAATGTTGGTGAGTTTAACGTTGTTTAATACAAGCAGAACGGAAATTCGATTTGGATCAATGGGTTGTGTGTCACCGGAGGGTATTTGCAACTCTATAGATTTAGCCCATTACTAAAAAGTATCTAGTGTCGCAAATTGCGGCTATAGGGGCTTAAGTAGGCCCTACTGTAGTCAAATGCCCTATAATGTTCCTCTGGTTGAGCTACCAAGAATCAGTTAGTGGAAGTGAAGCGCTGGGAGGTAATGAGCGAGTCGAGAGCTCATGATTCAGGGGGGCCAGCTAGGCCCCAGAGGGTTCCCATAAAGTCTGGATTGATTGGCTTTTTTAATGTGCCTGGTGTCACAACTCGTCAAGCGCCCAATAAGTCCTAGCAGTGGTGCTGGGGGAGACCAGTTCTTTAGATTAAAACTCACCTCAGGTTTCTCTTCTCTCTCTCCTTTAAACCACCCTCTAGACTTGGTAAACTGGACCAAGATGGTCTATTTCTGGCTACTGTTCCCCTCAGAATATGGATGCTGGGGGTCCGACTGGTAAAAGAATGGGAATCAAGGTCAGGAACAGATTTTATAGCAGAGTGGAATTGGATTTGGCGTGTAAAAAAAAACAACATTTATCACGTATGTTATAGAGAATAGTTTGGATTGCAGACCAATTGTAACACTGGAAACGCGTTTTTTTATTAATTTTTTTTTACCCTCCAATTTATCAACGTGGGGGTTGAGTTTACCGAGATCAGGGGAGCTGAATTCAATCAATTCTGAGTTGAGCCTTTATAAACAGACTTTACAAGCAGCTGTTGAGGACATTTTAGTGTCCATGGCCTCTTTAGAGAGAAACTTTAAATGTATGTCGGCATGAGCAAGGTCAGACCCAGAACAGGAATTTGAAATTACTCTGAAGCTAAGACGACGTGATCAACAACCATATAAACTAAGGTTAAGTCACGTAAAGTAGATTGGAAATCATCTTGGGTCCTCTCTGACACTGACATTGCATCACCTGGAAAGCCTGGAAAGGATTTTATTGCGAAAAATCGGTTTGAGGGATAAGGAAGTTCCAGATAGAGGGTTCCGGCCTGATGACTACAAAACAATGACTACAACATGACGTAACAATATCATCCGCTCCTGACCGGATCATAAACCCGAAAAGGAATGCTGCCCACAGTGCCCAGGCTACTCTGACACCAGTCTGTCTACCTACCAGATATCTTTGTCAAAAATAGCCAAACCGGGGCACGGTGGCACAGTCGGTAGTGCTGTCGCCTCACAGCTAGAAGGTCCTGGGTTCGATTCCCGCTGGGGACACTGGGCGCTGGGGGCGTGTTCCCTCCTCCGCGTCATCAGTGCCCATACCCGAGGTGGGGTTGGCAAAAGGGCCTTTCTGTGTGGAGTTTGCATGTTCTCCCCGTGTCTCCTAGGGTAGGTTCCCTCACAAAAACATGCAGTAATCCTGGTCTCTAAAACTACCTCCCCCTGGCCAGCCTGATGGAGGGGAAAGGAACTGGTCGGAATAACGTGTTCCTTCCACGCGCTACGTCCGGCCAGGGAAATTCCCCCCTGTCAGATGAAAAGAAGCAGCTTGGACTCCTCATGCATAGAAGGAGGCATGAGGTCAGTCCGCTGCCCCCCCCAGGTTGGCAGAGGAAGTGTAGCGCCCAGGATTACATTAGATAATTGGCACTGGGTGAAAAAACTGGGTTGCAAAATCGTGGGATAAAAAAAAAAAAAAAAAAGACAATCTAAACGTATGGTGAATTCATTGTCATTGTGTGGTAGTAAATGAGCTATTTTTGGCTAATGTTCCCCTGAAGAATATGGATGCTGCGGTTCAAGTGGTTAATTGATGCAACAACAATGGCTTCTATTTCAGTACATTTCAGTGTGTTAACTTTCCAGGAACAGAAAAGCTGTTTTATATTGTATAGCTAAACTATAAACTTGGAACGATTATGTCATTGGTAGGCAGGGTTTCTGAGGCTAGTAGGCAGGTTGCTGAACTATTATTTTGTGCCCATATATGGAGCTGACTGATTGGTTTGTGCCTGAATCCATGACGACACGTTTAGGTTAGACAACACACTCCATATTTGGGCATAGCGGCATTGGGAAGTCATGGTTATGGCTGAGTCATAGTGACATGAGCATTAGTCATTAGCATAAGGCCACCCTGTATATTGGCATGCCCATAGATGGGCATATTGGTTTGATCTTTAATATAAGATATACAGTAAGATATACAGTACAATAGTCCAAATGCCTATAGTTGGAGGATTTTTCCTGTGATTGAAGCAATACATTTGATTACATGTATTTCAATCTCATTCATTCAACTGACAAAATGTACAGTAATGAGTGACTCCATGGTCAGCATTGAGTGACTCCCGGACTCTCTGTGAGATGTGCAGCCTGTTATGAGACCACTAGGCCCACGGGTAGATGGGTCAAAGGCTGCTAATGAACCCATAAACATCCAGGGGCATAGCACGGCTGCCAGAAAGAACAAAGACATAAATCCATCTGTCACAAGTCCTGAATGAACAATTATTTTCCCATTCATGAAAAATGATCTTTCAATAGCACAGCAAAATCCCCTATAGGCCTGTCATAGCCTAATGACAATTTTTTTAAAGATGAGCACAACTATTTGGAATAATCGTCGGCGTTTACATTTTCCAAAAACAGTGAAAAATAGCTGTTCTACAAGCTCACGAGTGACAACGTGTCACAACGCATTGTAATTGGCATTATTTTTCATATATCGGCCCAGTGTGACTTTTGTTTATGGCACATGAAACCACAATTATATTGTTCATCACAATTTGTTTTCGTACGACAATGAATCGTCAAGTAAAATGCACACTATACATTTCACACAGTTAGCATAATTGATTTAAAAAGTAATGAGTGAGATCTCGGCAAACCTTTGAATGACGTTCAACCAAAACAAACAAAAAAACGAAACACAAAAACCTTCATGTATGACGTTAACCCATTTTGGGCGGGGACCCCTTTTGGTGTTAGCATTGTTATGCTTTAGCTATTGAAAAATAGCAGATCTACAAGCTCATAGCGCGCCACCGAGGGGCGCGCCACGAGCTTGTAGGTCTGCTATTTTTGAAAAATCAAAGAACGACTGACATAGAAACATAGCTTTTTCAGAAAACTGTCAGGATGTAGGAGACATTTTTAGAATCTGATCTCAGGTCAGAATGGGTTAAACAGTGTTGGCACCCCATCAATTTCCTGTATAAGAACCCGTGTCGTGCCATTACAAGCACACTTCAATCAGTTTCACGGCAGGAGGCCTCAAAGTCAACAACCGTCTCCCTGCCGTGCCCTTTTCCATCGCAGCTTCTCATCGAAGGGGATTTGCGGGCTGTCATAAGAGCAGTGACCCACGGATAAATATGTCAAAAGCTGGTAATAAAGCCATAAACCACACCAAAAAAAGGAAAAGAAAGAAAGAAAAACGTATAGGAACTAGCAGTGTGGGAGAGCCCCAGTGAATCATCTTTGGATTTGAAGTGCATGGTCAAGAGGCACAGAGCAGGCGATAAATTCACCAAATGGAAATGGATAACGTGTGGACTGGGTGGGGTGGGTGGGGGTGGAGGGGGGGGGGGGGGGGCTGTGTATCGCGGCTGTCGAGGTAGAAACCTTGTATGTCCAAAACTGTAAGAAATAACCCATGTTCCAAATCGATCAGACGTAGTTATTATTTAGTAACTATTGCTAAAATTGGTTAGATATGTATAAACCCCACAGACATACTTAACCACTTTCAACATGGCATCCCTATGTTGGGCACCAGTACACAAAAAATAATTGTGCAAATTGTTTCAAAAGCTGAGCTTCGACTGTCTGTCTTCCACTACTACTACTACTACAACACATTTTTACTGTAGTAGTACTCGAATACGGTGTCTCGAGTCCTGTCTGGAGTCCACATTTTCACTCACTCGGTCTCGTCTCGCACATCATTTTGACTGTCTTGACTCAGTCTCGGACCAAAGGAATTGAGACTCTGTCTTCCCCCACGAGTCACTACAATGCAATAAAATACATGTATTATGCCCATATTTATAAGAGAGCTGTCTGACGCTCATAGACTCGTAAAGTAACAGAGTGTAGCTGACACACCTGCCTGCTCTAGTGTTTTCTGTACCTCAAATGAGAAAAAATATCTGGTCTCGGTCTTGACTCGGTCTTGCCTCCCATCGGTCTCGACTCAGACTCGCGACCCCGCCCACACTCGGTCTTGTCTTGGACTCACCGCCCCTCAGACTTGGTCTTGACTTGGACTAGCTTTAGGTGGACTCGACTACAACACTAAACATTTTTGAGTGCTCCTAAATGTGCGCTGCTGCCTCTGACGTTTTGAATCTGGGTTAACTTTGAGTCCGTTTGCGGCTTTGCGCTTGTATGTTTTTGTGTTTAAATGCATGTGTCTTGTAGGCTATGTCTTTATGGTGTGTGTGTGTGTGTGTGTGTGTGTGTGTGCGTGCGCGTGTGCATGCATGTGGCGAAACCGATCCATTTACAACAGTGTAGTTGAAGTAAATGAACTAAACGGAGAGAGGAGACTGTTTTTCCTCTCTCTATATAGCACACAAACAAACGTACTAAAATATTTAGGCAAAAATACAGAGAATGAAGTCGACAGCAGACAGGCAGATGAAATTGTTCCGGAGTTCCATTTATTTGCAGAGACAAAGTACAGATCAGCTCTCGTGCATAGGCCTAGCCCACCAGCCTCACGGCGTGTGGGCCACTAACACAGGGGTTCTCAACGTTTTTGGCCGGGGACCCCCGGAAATGCTTTGGCAATGTCTCGGGACCCCCGCCCCGCCCCCTCCCGACCCCCAATATAAATTGACTGCTACAATAACCTTAAACCATTTTGGGCGGGAACCCCTTTTGGTGTTTTAAGCATTGTTATAATTTAGCTATTGAAAAATAGCAGATCTACAAGCTCATAGCGCGCCACCGAGTGGCGCACTACGAGCTTGTAGGTCTGCTATTTTTGAAAAATCGTGAAAATATATATATATATATATATATATATATATATATATATATATATATATATATATATATATTTTTTTTTTTAAATAATTTGGGGACCCCCTAAAATAATTTGGCGACCCCCCGAGGGGTCGCGACCCACGGGTTGAGAACCCCTGCACTAACACACAGTTACAAACATTTTAGTAGGCTTTATACAACTCAAGACAGAGACATCAAAGGGAAAGCCAGATCTATTTAGCATAGAGGGACCCCTGTAGCTGTCCATGCATCCTGTCTAAACATGTCAGTCTCTCACCCATGAGAGACAAAGATCCAGATTTATTTATGCTATATTAATGTGAATTGTGGTTCCAGATACCACATAGTCTCCATGTGTCTTCCAACTCGTGAATCACTTAAACAAATGACCCTGCCTGCGTGCGTGCGTGCGTGCGTGCGTGCTGACCCTGCCTGCGTGCGTGCGTGCGTGCGTGCGTGCTGACCCTGCCTGCGTGCGTGCGTGCGTGCGTGCCTGCGTGCGTGCGTGCGTGCGTGCGTGATAATAATTTTAGAAGTCTGTGGACCATAGATAGCTATTTGTCTACTGCCCTCAAGCTGGTGTATACATATTTCTCCCACATGATGTCTTAGATATTTCCAGTGAGATTTCCCTTCGCACCTGTGTGAAGGGAGGGAGGAGAGATATATAGCCCAGAACCTGAATGTGTTGGCTTCAAAGCGATATTTATACAATTAAGCCATTTCACACATGCACAAATGTTATTATTTTAAATGAGAGAGCAGGGGGGGTTGTGTAATGACCTGCCCAGTGATTCATGAATGGTTGCAGAAAGAAAACAAGTGTCTAGTCTATAAGTCTGTCACACCCCTGTCTCAGGCGGGGTAATACGTACACCAGGAATGGCGAGGCACACAGTTGGGCAGAGTTTTTAACAGTGGTTTTATTTTCCAAAGTGGCAAAAACATACAGAGGAGACCAAATGTCTCCTCAGAGAGACAGTTCCTCAGCTCCAGGCAGCATCAGACAGCAGGCCAGACTGACTGACACTGCCATCTCCCAGAGCTATATACCCCCCCTGGCTCCTCCCACAACACAGGACCAAATTACAAGGGGTTAACATGATCTACAGCATGTTACATGTTACAGTATAGCTCAAAACGGCAGTTATATACACACACACATTCATATTTAAATGAGCTTGTAGCTCTTCTAGTTCACAAAGTCCTTAGTTCTCCCAAGTCTTCCAATGTCATTTTAGACTGCAATGTCCCTCGGCGACAAACAATCCTCCCTACCTCCAGAGGCCCAACAGTGCTGTCCCCTACTTAAAGTGACAGGACCCTCTAGTAACTGTTTTAGAAATGGTGGTGAGAGCTGTTTGCTTGTAGTTGTTGTTTGTCCATACCCTACCTAAACAGTGCGCGCTACTGAAAGGCATGTAGAAGCAAACAGACAGTGACAGGGTGGGGTCACACTGTCACATTACCTCCCTCCTCTCCAGCAACTGTAAGTTCAGGAAGACGAGACAGGTAGTCAGCTAGCAGATTCGATTTTCCAGCTCTGTGTGTGATATTGAAGCAATATGGCTGTAGCGCCAAATACCATCTTGTGACACGGGAGTTTTTATCCTTCATGGAATTGATCCAACTCAATGCCCGATGGTCAGTTTCCAGATCAAAGGTCCTTCCAAGAAGATAATACCGAAGGCTGTCCAATGCCCACTTGATGGCAAGGCATTCCTTTTCAATGGCTGAATACCTTGTTTCTCTGGGCTGCAGTTTACGGCTCAAATAGAGTAGTGGCTGTTCCTCATCCTCCTTTCCTTGTGCTAGGACTGCTCCAAGGCCCACACCCGAGGCATCGACTTGAACAAGGAATCTCTTGTTAAAGTCAGGACTTTGCAAGACAGGGGAAGAGCATAAAAGAGCCTTGAGGTTTGTGAAAACAATTTCACACTCTGCTGTCCATTTCACTGGATTAGGACAGTTTTTGGTAGTCAGATTGACAAGAGGGGCGGTGATGGTAGAGAAGTGGGGGACAAAGCGTCTGTACCACCCAGAAAGTCCCAAGAAAGACCGGACCTGCTTCTTTGTCCTTGGTCTAGGACTGTCTCTGATAGCCTTCACTTTGTCCACCTGAGGACGTATTTGTCCATTGCCAAGATGGTATCCGAGGTAGCAAACCTCCCTTTTGGCCCACTCACATTTCTGGGTGTTAAGCGTGAGTCCAGCAGAATGGCTCTGGTGCAGGACCTGACGCAAGTGAGAGAGATGGTCTTCCCAGGAAGTGCTAAAGACCACCACGTCATCAAGATAGGCAGCACAAAACTGGGCACATCCCTGAAGGGCTCGGTCCATTAACCGCTGAAATGTGGCAGGGGCTCCGTGGAGTCCAAACGGCATAACGGTGTAATGATAGAGACCCTTTGGACCACGAAAGGCAGTGTACTCCCTTGATTCCTTCTCCAAGGGTACTTGCCAATATCCCTTACATAGGTCAAGGGTGGTGATGAACACAGCTTTGCCAAGCTTCTCAAGAAGTTCATCAATTCGTGGCATAGGATAAGCATCAAATTTTGAAACTGCATTTACTTTCCGTAGGTCATTACAGAGTCGTATAGTGTTATCCTTTTTAGGAACAAGAACAATGGGATTACACCACTCACTGTTGGAGGGTTCGATCACTCCTAGGTCCAGCATAGTTTGAATTTCATTGTTGAGGGGCTCCACCATTCGTTCAGGCACTCTGTAAGGGCGTTGGCGAATAGGTGTAGAGTTCTTTAATCGGATGACATGCTTGATTAAGGGCGTTTTCCCTGGCTTTCCACTGAACAGTTCTGGGAACTCTTCACACACCTGCCTGAATTCAAGGGCAGACTGTGCAGACAAGTGACTCACGTCAGGTTGCTGTGCAGTTGTGAGCATGGACAGATCAGTCTCCTCCACGGAATCCTCCGTTTCCACTTCCCGTGCCAGCATTACCTTTTCCACTCGTAACTCCTTTTCCAGAGTAGGTACTTGACTGGTTTGGACGTCCGTTCCTTCCACAGAGCTTTTCCTGTCCTTCCACTCCTTGAGAAGGTTAATGTGATACACCTGTGATGCCTTTCCTTTATCAGGGTGTGAGACCTCATATGTCACAGGACCGACCTGTCTGAGCACAGAGAAAGGACCTTGCCATTGGGCAAGCAACTTGTTGCTGGAGGTTGGAAGCAACAGCATCACCTTTTGACCTGGCTGTAGCACCCTGTGTCGTGCCTTCTGATCATACCAGGTTTTCTGTTTCAGCTGGGCCTTTCCAAGATTGTGTTTTGCTTCGCTTCTGTACTGCTCTAGCCGGTCTCGCATCTGCAGTACATAAGAAAGGACACCTTGGGGTGCGGGTTGTTTGGACTCCCAGGACTTCTTCAAGAGGTCTAAGGGACCTTGGACAGGGAAGCCATAAAGAAGCTCGAATGGCGAAAAGCCAGTAGATGCCTGGGGTACCTCTCGGTAGTCAAAGAGAACAAAGGGGAGCCATTTATCCCAGTCTCGACCGGTGTCATCTACAAACTTTCGCAGCATGGACTTCAAGGTGTGGTTAAAACGTTCCACCAATCCATCAGTTTGTGGATGATAAGGAGTGGTGCGAATGCCAGTAATGCCAAGTTGTTTGTGAAGCTGCTTCATAAGCTTTGAGGTGAAGTTGGTTCCCTGGTCAGTGATTATCTCGTCAGGAATACCAACTCGTGAAAAGAACTGGACAAGTGAACTGATGATTTTGGATGTCTTGATACTCCTCAGTGGGAAGGCCTCAGGAAACCTGGTTGCATAGTCACAGAGAACGAGGATATATTCCTGGCCTGTACTGCTTTTCTCCAGTGGTCCAACAATATCCATTGCGATCCTCCGGAAGGGAACATCAATGAGAGGAAGCGGTAGTAGTGGAGCTTTCTCAGGTCGTTTCGGAGAAGTCATCTGGCACTGCGGACAAGTTTGACAGTACTCAATAACATCTTTGACCATTAAAGGCCAAAAGAAACGAGCTTTGACTCGAGCGAGAGTCTTGTCTTGCCCAAGATGGCCAGCCCAGGGTATGGAATGAGCCAGATGGAGTACAAGAGGCCGACAAGTAGTAGGAACAACCAAGCGGTTCTCTGGCTGACCTGCCACATACAGGACTCCATCCTCCAAGAGGTACTTCTCACTCGGGTTGTGTTGGATTGTGTGATTGGCATCTTTCACCTTTGCCAGTAGGGGTGCTAGCGAGGCATCAGCTTTCTGGAGCCCTCGGATGTCTTCAGGTACCTGCCACTGTACATCAGGCTTCAAGTCAGAAAGATCACCTAACTGTGGAGTGCCTTGCATCTTCTCCAGGCGGCGCTGGCGCTTGCTTTTCTGGGGTCCCTTCTGTCCACCCTGGCATAAAGAAGGATCCAGGTCAGGAAGGGGCTCCAGCCCTGGCTTGGCTTTCTGGGACCGGGTAAGTACTGGATAAGCCACTTGGTTGGCTGTGGTTGAACAAGACTTCCCTTGCTGCCGGTGTGCTTGACGGATAAGATAATTTAGAATGGGCAAGTCTCTGCCCAAGATCATGTCATGGGGCAAGTTTTCAAGAACCCCAACACGGAGCAAGAAAGCCTGGTCTTCAATGACGATGGTCACATCTGTCACCGGATATGGTCGCTGATCCCCATGGACACACTGGATGGCTGTAGCATGCAGATAATCAAGAGAGCCAATGGAGACAAAAGACTTGTTAAGGAGTGTCATAGAGCTACCCGTGTCCAGCAATGCTTGCACACGATGACCATTGACACGAGCTGGCATCATGATTGGCTCAGTGTCAGGTTCAAGCTCAGGTTCAGGATCTGGTGCAAGGACAGGTGCCATGACTGAAGCTGGAACAGATGGATGTGGAACATGACAGAAGCTAGACAGTTTGGGACCTTTCAAGGGGCAGACTGAGGCCCGGTGCCCTGGCTGTTGACAGTAGTAGCATATCAGATCCTTCACTGGACCCGGTCTGGAGAACCCTTTAGTCTCCCCCGAGGTGCCTTGACCACCCACTGGACCACCTGTCTTGTGATCTCCTCTGCGGGGCAGGTCAGCTGCATCTTGGGATGCTCCTCTGTTTTGTTGCCTTTGCGTCCTCAGACCTTTACGAGCGTTGAGGTACTGGCCAGCAAGTTTAGCGGCAGTCAGACCATCTTCTGGCTCGTGTTCCTTGACCCAGGTCTTCATCTCATTCGGAAGCATGCGAAGCAGTTGCTCAAGAATGAAAACCTCTGCGATATCATCTTTGGAACACTGCTCTGGCTTGATCCACCGTCTGTAGAGTCCTTTGAGTCGGCTGTAAGTCTCCTTGGGAGATTCACCAGGGGGAATGTGTGTTGACCGGAACTGACATCTGTAAGTCTCGGGAGAGATGTCGAACTTGGCAAGGAGGGCTTCTTTAAGGTTGGCATAGATGTTGGAATCATCCTCCTCCATTGAGGAGTAGGCATCAAGAGCTTTCCCAGTCAAAAGAGGAACAAGTCTGCAGGCCCATTCAGGTTGCGGCCAGCCCCAAGTGCGAGCGATACGCTCAAAGCGAACAAGAAAGTTCTCAATGTCTTCACCTTGTTGGAAAGGAAGCATCTTCGGGCCTTGTCGCATAGGCAGGTCGCTGTGGGCTACAGGCTGCACGGAACCTCTGGACGGAGTCGATGAAGAATCCACGGTTGAAAGCTGGCGTGGTGGTTGAGTTCTGGGCGAAGGTGTGGGCGACTGCACAGGGGTGCGATCAGAAGCAAGGTTACTTGGAGGGTTAGCATTTTGGCTAGCATCACCGACATGGGCTTGTTGTGACAGCACTGTGGTAGCACTTTGCACAGTAATGGCAGCTTTTAACTGCCGGAGTTCACGAACAAGGATATCTTCCCTTTGCTGCTGACTGATCAAAAAGTCTCTGAAAATGCCAACCAGTGAAGGTTCACCTAGCCTCAGTGGCTCCTCAGGTGACCTAGCCTTCCCATGGCTCTTTCTGGCCTTGGGCCTAGCACCCCGAATGTCCTTATACCCCTTCGCATCATCTTCAGATGCCTCCGTGTACCACTCGACGTCCTCACGCTCTCCAATGGCCACCTCTCCGACCGGCATCGCCGGTGACCCTCCGATGGCCCCATCTTCAGTCTCCTCTGTCATTGCCACCTCAGACACTTGGGATCGTAAATCCCATCTAGTTCTACCTCTGCCCGGTTTGTTTGAATAACCTCTGCGGCCTGCCATCCCACCACTGCCACCAAATGTCACACCCCTGTCTCAGGCGGGGTAATACGTACACCAGGAATGGCGAGGCACACAGTTGGGCAGAGTTTTTAACAGTGGTTTTATTTTCCAAAGTGGCAAAAACATACAGAGGAGACCAAATGTCTCCTCAGAGAGACAGTTCCTCAGCTCCAGGCAGCATCAGACAGCAGGCCAGACTGACTGACACTGCCATCTCCCAGAGCTATATACCCCCCCTGGCTCCTCCCACAACACAGGACCAAATTACAAGGGGTTAACATGATCTACAGCATGTTACATGTTACAGTATAGCTCAAAACGGCAGTTATATACACACACACATTCATATTTAAATGAGCTTGTAGCTCTTCTAGTTCACAAAGTCCTTAGTTCTCCCAAGTCTTCCAATGTCATTTTAGACTGCAATGTCCCTCGGCGACAAACAATCCTCCCTACCTCCAGACAGGAGTTGGTTTGGCCCAACAGTGCTGTCCCCTACTTAAAGTGACAGGACCCTCTAGTAACTGTTTTAGAAATGGTGGTGAGAGCTGTTTGCTTGTAGTTGTTGTTTGTCCATACCCTACCTAAACAGTGCGCGCTACTGAAAGGCATGTAGAAGCAAACAGACAGTGACAGGGTGGGGTCACACTGTCACAAAGTCTCAATTTAAAATCTGATTAATCTGAAGAGAAAAAATGTAAATGGAACATTACTTGACTTTTGAGGTTAGTTGTTGAAAGCTATAGGTGGTGGTAATCGCCAACCCCTGGAACCCCAAATGACAGCCCTATAAGACACATTCAGCATCCAGTCTGATCTCAAACCGGATGAAATTACTGTGATAAGACGTTTCTCCAATAAACGTCTTATGTCACTGCCGTGACATAAGAGCTCTGACGGTGGCTTATGCGAAGCACATGTGCGCGTGTGTCGTAAGTCTGATATTGGCAATTAAGACCAGTCCGTTGTTACAGTGTGCAGTGTTTCTGGTAATCAATGTTGACTTGTCACTTTGTGGAAATAATTAGTCGCCCCTTTGACTTTGGGGACACATGTGTACTGACTCTGAAGAGCTTGCGCCTGTGTGTCTGCCGAAGTAGCTCATAACATGTCTAATAAATAATAATACAAAACACTTTGCATGATCCAAGCTTTTCGTACAGCTGCAATGTTGGTGAGTTTGATGTTGTTTAATACAATCAGATAGGACTTTTCTGTTTGGATGAATGGGCTGTCAACGGGAAATTGCAGCTATTTGCCACCCTACCATTGACTTAATGGCAAGATGGCCACGGTCTGCATATGGTCAATAAGGTCCTTTCTCGGCCCCACCTCTCTCCCTGTGTTTTAGAATCCAAGATGGCCGCAGCACCAGGAGGGGGTGGGGCAGAGGTGAGCAGGCAGGGTCGACATATGACCTTACTGGGCTGCATTCAAGACACTTGCCTTGTGTCTGACACCTGACTTGTGTCTGAACACAGCTTTGATGGATGTGTTCTGCCCCCCTCCCCCCCATCAAAAATGTTTGGTCAAGCCATATGGGGTTCCATTGGAAATGCATTGGAGTGGCCATTAAACACAGACACAAGACAAACGCAAGACAGGTGTCTTGAATTTGTGAACGCAGCCCAGTAAGATTCTAAAACGCAGGGAGAGAGGTGGGGCCGAGACAGGCCCTTATTGAGGGGATTTCTTAACGTAAAACATAGTATACACTAACACTATATATACAGTATAAGTGGTTAAAGGATTGAGGCTATATTGCTTTGGACTAATCCTTGACTAACCACACGTGCACACACACAATACCTACATTAACATACAGTATTATTTTTGTTTCATCTCTTTGCTAAATCTCTGGGTTTTTCATCTTTATTATTAACTTCATTTGGAATAAAAACAGCACATGGTAGAATGAGCTCCGGTAATGGTATGCTGGCTGATAGGCCTAGAGCAGTCGCCTAATCCGGTAAGAGAGTTGACACATAGTTTCAACACTTTAGTGGGTTGTGAGCAGGGATATCAACATTATAGGTGTGCGTGTGCATGTGCGCAATCTCGCTCTCATGAACGCACTCGGTAGAAATGTTTGTTCAACTATATACGTTATTGGTAATTATATAAATCACCACCACCACCTTTTTATAAATATTGAAACAATGACACGTATTTTAACAACAACCTGTGACCAAATACTAACTACATTGGATCCATCAGATCACATCAGGTTCTTTCCTCTTTTTTTTCTCCTCCATTTCCTGAAAAGTAACAGTTTTGGAGATACAAAGTGTCTACCCGGCAGCGACGATCACCTCCTTTTGTTGTGGCTGCTTGGTGATGCTCCCCTCCAGACATCCCTGGAGTGAAAAGCTGGAGGGTGAAAGCCAGGAGGGTCCTGTTTTCACCACCTTAAGAAAAACATGGCTGCTGTTATAGCGATCTGTCACCTTGCTCATTTTTCATACCCATGTGTGTGTGTGTGTGTGTGTGGGGGGGGGGGGTGGCTTGCATCAGTTAATGTATTCTCTCTCTCCTTTCCACCCTCAATTGAGTTCTGAATACGAGGCATTTCAAGTGTCTGTCCTCATTAGCATACCGCTATTTGATCAATTTATTCATGTGACGGTCTTGAGTATCGGACTGTGTGTGTGTGTGTGTGTGTGTGTGTGTGTGTGTGTGTGTGTGTGTGTGTGTGTGTGTGTGTGTGTGTGTGTGTGTGTGTGTGTGTGTGTGTGTGTGTGTGTGTGTGTGTGTGTTAGGGATTACATGGCTGTTTGATGTATTGTAGACAGACTATAGAGCGTCGCAGTCCCGCCTCCTACCCTGGATCAGGAAATGAAACCCAATGCATTATTCTCATAGACATTTCTTAAAGTATTTATTTAAAGACGGTTACGCCGCGGACAAAGCCAACTCGAGTCGTGACAACTCATGACAACACAAACAATATTTTAGAATCAAACAAATAATTACAAAGAAGAAAAACAACAAAAAAAGTGTTGTAACCTGCCGTTTTTTTCTTCTTTCTGATTATTTGTTTGGTCCAAAATATTGTTTGTGTTGTCATGAGTTGTCACGACTCGAGTTGGCTTTGTCCGCGGCGTAACCGTCTTTAAATAAATACTTTAAGAAATGTCTATGAGAATAATGCATTGGGTTTCATTTCCTGGTCCAGGGTAGGAGGCGGGACTGCGACGCTCTATAGGGAGACTGTGGAAGTATCACAAATTCATGTGTATCAGTACCTGTACCTCTCAGTTAACACAGTGAGAGATGGAATGGGGACACTGACTACAGTACATACTGTGTTGTATAAAATAGTTATCAGTTTTGTGTAAACTACAGTTTGTTTCGTTTGTTTGTTTACACATTATCATTTCTATTAACAGTTTGCTTGCCGCTAATTGTTTGATCCAGTGTTCCGCCGCTGCATAATACGCTATTCCCGCTATTTGTTTAATGCGTTTAATTCTCTGTTTTAAAATAATTAAAAATAAATTTATCCGGGACCTGATGACAAGGCCGTCGCGTTATGATGACGAAACCGGAAATCAAGTCATCATCTGGGCTGCTAGGGCTTCTGGGAAATTGAGCCCAATGCAAGTGAACAGGGGGGTTTGTTTGGACTACAACTTGCTCTGCACTGTGGTTTCGTTTCACATTGTCATGGCCGCTGGCTCGTCTCATCATGACAAACCATCAAACCATTTTTTACCGGATTTTCGTGGTTGAAAGCTGCAAATACTTCAGCGTATGCTCCAAAGGTAATAAAACAATGTCGGCAGCGTTGGATATTTGATTAAAATGCGGGGAACGCGGGGTATGGCGTCAAAGTGTTAATGTGTTGGATTCATGGTAATGTGTATTTTCAGACATTTAACCACTTAGGTTAAATGTCCAAAGGGCTCCCCCCCCCCCCCCCCCTCTACACCAAGCCTCTTTGCTGAAAATAGCCGATCTACAATCTACACAATTGTTTACGGCAAATGGCCTCCCCAAGAATAGGGATGCGAGGGTTCAACTGGTTAATGTTTAGAAGGTTCTCAACCTTTTCAATATTGAAAGCATTTTCGGACATGGGTGGTCCAACGTGCATTTTTGGAGCATGTCAATTTTAAAGATCAAGATTGTGACCAAGATTGTGTTGCTGCTCAGCTCAATGGAACTAAAGTAGCTAGTATACCATACTTTCATTTCCTTTTTTTAAGTGGTGCAACCACTTCATTAAGTAGCTTTGTGTGTGCCTGGGTCTGAGCACACGGACATCGCATCTGGTTGGTTTTCAAAACCAAGTGTCACTGTTGTGCAGCCTAACACACACATGCATATTAACTGTATATATGATGATTTCAGGTGTATCAGTACAGTACAGTAGAGGGACCCCCACACGGTAACTCTGTCATTTCTCAACCGTTTCGGATGCGGGGCGGCTCCCCAGGAACGCTGGCCGGCACCCTGGCCGCGTTCCTGGGGATCTGGATGTTCCGGGGACCCCCCGGGGGATTGCCGGAGACCCCCACGCGCGGTAACTGTGTCCTTTCTCGACTGTTTCGGACGCGGGGCGGCTCGCTGGAACTGGGCCGCCCCTGGAAGTTCCGGGGACTCCACAGGGAGTTTCACCACTTACTTCACACGGGTGTGATTTTTATGTTACATTATCATTACAATCCTTGTGTTTTGCCAATTAGTTGAGGGCCCACTTGCAATATCCCTCAGTAGCCTTGACGAGCCATGGGGCCCATAGGGCAGGAGCCTATCTCCTGTTTCTGTAGCGTGAGGCAGCTTGATGTACAAGTACACCCCCTGGACATGACGCTAGTATGTCGCAGGGACTTACCCCCAAACCAACCCTTGATGCTGAGTGTCAAGCAGGGAGGCACTGGGTCCCATTTTTTAGAGTCTTTGGTATGACCCGGCCGGGGATTGAACCCCGACCTCCCAGTATCAGGGCGGACACTCTAACCACAAGGCCACTGAGCTGGCAATATCCCTCAAGGCTACTATATATGCAGACCGCAGCCATGTTGCCATTGGAGTTTGGAATCACTCGTGTTCAGCAAAGCAACATCTGCTGCCTCCTGCATCATGTGCAAATTCAAAACAGGTGGTACCGTATATGCAGGGCAGTTGAGTGATGTCAAACGAGCACTTCCAAATTGAAACACTTAGAAAAAGAATCATCTGCAAGGAATTTCTTGACAGAAAGTAGCTCATAACATGTCTACAGACAGTGGATTGTTATGAAACAAACACTTTGCAGATAGGACTTTTCTGTTTGGATGTATGGGCTGTCAATGGCAAATTGCGGCTAGTTACCACCCTGCCATTAACCCATTTTGGGCGGGAACCCCTTTTGGTGTTAGCATTATGTTATGCTTTAGCTATTGTAGGTCTGCTATTTTTTTTAAATCGAAGAACGACTGACAGAAACATAGCTTTTTCAGAAAACTGTCAGGATGTAGAAAATGTTTTTAGAATCTGATCTCAGGTCAAAAGGGGTTAACTTGATGGCAAGATGGCCGCAGTCTGCCATATGGTCAATTGTGCTGATCCATCACAGTGATCACACAGTCTTTTTCATGTCTCTCTCCATGGTGCTGATTCAGCACACATTATCCTGTATGTCTCTGTCCAT
Source organism: Electrona antarctica (assembly GCF_951216825.1). Taxonomy (NCBI): domain Eukaryota; kingdom Metazoa; phylum Chordata; class Actinopteri; order Myctophiformes; family Myctophidae; genus Electrona; species Electrona antarctica. The sequence continues at coordinate 2,138,568 of NC_136804.1, forward strand.
GGTGCTGATCCAGCATGGTCTTCTCTGTGTCTCTGGTCTGGTGCTGCTGATCCAACACATAGTATTTCCAATATCTCTGAATCACCACACTGTGCATGCAGTGAAGTCGACTATCTTTGTCCCGGGGCCCCCCTGATACTGGTGGTTTTCCATCTGGCCATTTCCCTGATTATAGAGAATACAATAGCAAGGCCACCAGGTGAATTAATGTCCTGTTAGGACGTTTGCCAGGAGTCCCGAAGGCAATGAGTGCCAATTTCGACTCTACAACCCTGTAGAATAGCAATCGGGCGTACCTGGCTGCTGTCCGTTAGCTAACATTTTACTTTACTAGTAGCATTAGCACTCACACATGGTTTGTTGTAGCATAAAAGTTCTTACAACCCGAGTTCCTTTTATATGCTTTTCTACATTGTTAGCACTGCATGATGATGTTCCGTGCGTGTGTGCGTGCGTGCGTGCGTGCGTCTGTGCGTGCATGCGTGCGTGCGGCCGTCTGTGCGTGCATGCGTGCGTGCGTGCGTGCGGCCGTGAGTGCGTGCGTGCGGCCGTGCGTGCGTGCGTGCGTGCGGCCGTGCGTGCGTGCGTGCGTGCGGCCGTGCATGCGTATTGCAGAACATTCCTTCCTTCCTTGCTTGCTTTGTGTTCTGTTCAAGACCTTCCAAATCAACATTCCTCTCTAGGGGTGAGGAAGGTAGTTTAGTGCTCATGTATCCAGGATGCAATGCAGACTTTCACAATGAGCGTAGCATCTGTTGCGTCACATCTCATCCTGCATCTGTTGCCCCTGTCAGGGGGTCAGAGCAAGCAACATACTTTCCCAATTGAATTCCGAGGAGGATCGTATGCATATTCATGTCTGCCTGTGTTTACTTTCCGTGAAACAAACACCAGCAGATCAGGCGTCTAAGATCTTCAGGGTCTGGAGAACAGCAGTGTCCGTCCGTGCACAATTGCATTACTTGTATCAGTGTTGCCCAATTTTGAGAGAAGAAATCAGCGACCAGGTCTATGAAAAAGAAAGTCTAAAAGAAGAAACTAGGCCCACATGACTTGCACTCTAAACCTATTTACAGCAATGTGTTGTGAGCTTGTAGATTGGCTATTTTCAAAGGAATCTTGGAAAAATGTGCAATATTTAACGGCAAAATCTGATGCGTGTCCCTGGCACAAGGATGAGGGTTCGGCAGACAAATGCATTAATTTGGGGGTCCTTAACCCATTTTGTGCGGGAACCCCGTTTGGTGTTTTAAGCATTGTTGTACTTTAGCTGTTGAAAAATAGTAGATCTACAAGCTCATAGCGCAGCACCGAGTGCCACGCTATGAACTTGTAGGTCTTCTATTTTTGAAAAATTGTGAAAATGTGCCTGAAATCTTTGAATATATATTGTTACAGAGCACATTTTTAACTCAAATCTTTGCTTCTGGTGAGGTCCCTGGAACAACATATTTTCAGTCGTATATATTTGGGGTCCTTGACATGAAAATGTTTGAGAACCACTGACATAGAAACATGGGTTTTTCAGAAAACTGTCAGGATTTAGAAGACATTTGTAGAATCGTTCCCAGGTAAAAATGGGTTAAGAGGAGAAAATGTTTGAAAACTGTTTTAGCACTGGTTTGAATGACATTAGGAAGCAAGACCAAATAAGCAACTATAGCCTGTACAAAAAAATGCAACCCGCAACTACAACTATTTTCCAGCAACTTTACAGAAACCAAGACACTTATAATAAGCAGACAGCAATTAGACAGTGGGAAATAAACCGCAAGGCACGCACGACCACTCTGGCTCTATCTACGCCTTCCTTTCTGTTTTCCCTCCATGAAGACCATGAGCAGCTTCTTTCCTGTCCTTTACCGTCCACTTAAACCACATGCGTTGTTGAGCGGAGTCCCTCAGGGCTCTATACCAGCATATTTCTGTTATCTGTCTCTGTCTATGCCTTTCATTTCTCTCTTCCTTTATCTGTTTAAGCACTTAAAACCCATATGTCGCTGAGCAGAGTCGCTCAGGTACCGGTACTAATGTATATTCAGTTTTTGCTCTGAATTAAATATCTTTGCTGAAATTACCGTCAGACCGCCTGTGCATGTCCAGCTAAAATGCCATCTCATTAGACAGAATATTACTTCGGAGTTTGGACAGACACTTCTCGCCTCAGCGCATCATAAGATCGTCTATTTGTTCTCTCTCTCTCTCTCTCTCTCTCTCTCTCTCTCTCTTGTTGTTCTGTCTCTCTCTCTCTCTCTCTCTCTCTCTCTCTCTCTCTCTCTCTCTCTCTCTCTCTCTCTTCTTGTTCTCTCTCTCTCTCTCTCTCTCTCTCTCTCTCTCTCTCTCTCTCTCGTTGTTCTCTCTCTCTCTCTCTAGTGTTGTTGGGAGATATATATGAAAATAATAAACCTGCCGCTCTGCCCCGTTCTTAACAGCTTCTAAAGCAATAGAAAAGAGATTCAACTCCATTCCTCCCTGATCCTCACAGCTGATGGAGGCATGGCCTTGATTTCTTAGGAATCACATGGAGAGAGATGAATGGATATGGGGGTTAATGGGGGTTAATGGTTAGAGGGATGAATGGCAGCGGTGGAAAAAGTACTTTTTTTAAAGTAAAAGTACCAATATAATGGAACACTCTTTTTAGTTATTAAAATGTACTTCAGTAAAAGTACAAAAATATTGGCATCAAAAGCACCAAAAGTAAAAGTACCCATTTCACAAGTTATTTATTTTATGATAATTATATATACCGGTAAGTTAAGTCATCTTAATCAAAGTTATTCCAAATGTATTAGAACATATTGCACTTTTTTTGACACGAATATCGGTGAGGCTGCAGTATACATTTGGTTTCAGTTCATTCTTCCTGTGAGTCTTGTTCAAAAGAGGAATTCCATGCTGGGAAACCAGCGTGGACGACAGCGGTACCAGACACTCACACTGCAACACACCATGTTTTAAAGGGGGTGACTCAGTGATTCAGGGGCTGCAGCCAAGGCAACCGTCAGTGTGATATGCACAGTAAAAACACAGTTTTTGAACAGACTGTGTGTGTGCGTGCGCGCGCGTATGTGTGTGTGTGCGGGCGCGCGTTGTGCGCGGAGACTTCGTGAAAGCAATGTTAGGATGTACAGTCCAAGTCGGTCCAACAGATCAGTCTCCTGTAAAGCGCTGCCCTGTGGTTGTTAAACTACATTGGACGGTGTTCACATTTTCTGTCTACTATGAATCCATTGCTCTGTTCTCCCTCCCGTGTCTGAGATGCTGCTCAGGTTGGAGGAGATTGTGTGTGTGTGTGTGTGTGTGTGTGTGTGTGTGTGTGTGTGTGTGTGTGTGTGTGTGTGTGTGTGTGTGTGTGTGTGTTAATACCCATGTTTAAGAAGACATATGAGAGTGTAATTTCACTATTTTATGACATAATAGCTAAATAAAATGCTAAATAAATGGGTTAGTCCAGGGCAGGGCCTTGTTGCACGAACCAGTGGTGGGAAAAGTACCCACATGTTTTACTTAAGTAAAAGTATCAATACTGCAATATCAAAATACAAGTAAAATGTATGCAATTCAAAATGTACTTGAGTAAAAGTACAAAAGAATTAGCATCAATGTATACTTAAATTACTTTAAGTATACAGAATGTCCCATTTCAAGTTTTCAATGCAGTAAAAGTATTGGAAATTGGAAATAAGTAAAGTAGGCTACAAATACCTCAAAATTGTACTTAAATGTACTTACCTTTCACCACTGTGTTTCAGACTCTTGAGTCTGTGGCGCCGACTGCAGGAGGGAGGTCATTTGACAGAGGGAAGATGTCCTGTGTTTGCTGATCTTAATGACTAGGAAGAGGGTGTAGGCTGGAGCATGGCCTGAATATGAGAGGCTGTCACGCAGTGTGGTTTTCGTCGACTAAAACCAAGGCGAAAAATGTCCGACTACCTTTTTTCACTGACGAAAACTAAGCTATGATGACTAAAACTAAGACTAAATATATTGACAATTTCGTCAACAAATAAAAACTAGACTAAAATGTTAGGGAGGGACTAGTGGACAAGAGATCCAGTATTAGTTGCATGTTGAAAATAGCCGATCTACAACGCGTCGCAGTTGTAGATTGGCTATTTTCAGCAAGTGTAAAAATAGTCATCAGCATCAAGGCCCGCAAAAATACATTTTAGTCGACTAAATCAACTTTAGATTTAGTAGACTAAAATATTATGACATTTAGTCGACTAAAACTAAGACATTCCAGGTGACTAAAATGTGACTAAAACTAAATGAAAACTATTCAAGAGACTTTGACTAAAACTAAAATAAAAATGTGCTGCCAAAAACAACACTGCCAGAAACCTTGTATCTCCACCAAACCACAACCTGTGTTCCCATCGCTCCAATGAGTCACAAGCAATGTTTTAATACATCTCCACCATGAATTTAAAATCAAATGTATTACATAATACCTTTAATACCTTTTTATACACACTAAAGCCTAAACAAACACTCAGATAATTCATTTTCATCTTCTCTCAGGATGCTATTCCAAGGCATTGACAGCTGCAATACCAAAAAAGTCCACACCCGCGCCCCCTGTCCTCCTCAGTCACCACTTATTGGGCGCATTGAACGACAGGTGGAGGAGGTGGGCACTGGGAGAGAGGCTTTGTTTGAACTGAACCGAAAGTAGGCTATACCGAAACAAGTTTGTTTCATGTTGGAAGATGGAAATTGGGATAAGGGGGGCATTCTTCACGATGCAAATACAGCAATGATTGACAAAGTAAAATTTGGTTTGGTTTCATTCATCCACCCAGCTAACATTGCTCCATGACTCGATCGCCCCATTAATGCGCCGGAATTATGTAAAATAAAAAGTCTTGTTAAATTCACCAATTGCCCCAAGCTGAATGTCTCGCCAGTTTTGCCACATGTAAGCACTTTGCAGAGATGCTAATTTTAATTCTCACAAATGATATGATATAGTAGGGCCAGGAAATATGTATAGTCAACCAAGCTGTTTTTGGTGTTTTTGTAATGAGGTACCAAATGGACCCGTGGTTTTCCACTCCCCGGCCGTCAGAACTCCCCATGAGTGACGCCTGCTACAAATCACGCTATATAATGAAATATAATAATGGCTATATAATGTGTATATTTGTACGCTAATAGCCAATCAGCTGTCTGTCTTGAGCACCGCGGTGTGTGGAGGAGTTCTAGATTTTCTAACGTTAACACTGTGGTCAATCATTTAACTTTGTGGTTTGTAACCAAATGGACCCCGGCTCGGTTGACTTTATTTAACATAATTCATGCTGCTATGTATCATTTGTGACATGAGCTCGTGTCTCTAGACGCAAAGGGCTTGTATGTTGCAGGATCCTGTTGGTGGATCTCTATGACTGTAAACGACGATCGAGTCGGGAGGGACAAGGCGAATTTCCTTATTGTATTAATATCATCACCACCATCTGCTAAATCATTGGATGTCCCTGTATAGCCTATATTTTATATTGAGCGATGTGCTTGGTGGAAACAATAGCATATTTCTTTACTACCGTGTACCCTCTAGGGTGACCAGATCCAAACTGTTCAGTTCAGGGACAGAACTATATCTTGTGTGGGACAAGTGGGATGGGGTTCGCAACATACCTGTATTACTTAAGTTGCTATTTAATACCTTGATGTCATATTCGACCATATGCCTAATATTGCCTAGCATTTTGTGATTAAACTGCTCTGGCATCTCATATTTTGTTTTAAAATGATAATTTTGGTCATGGGTGGTATGGCCCGATTTGGTGCCGTAGCCTATTTTAACAGGCTTAAAAGCACATCTTGCATGACAAGAGACAATATGAGCTTTACAACAGAAAGCCAACTATTATAGGACTAACTATTAGGGCATTTGAACACTGATGCCTGTCAGTCACAATGTGGGACAGGGTCTCAATTTGTGGGACGCCTGAAAAGTCTTGGAAATGAGGGACTGTCCCACACAAAGAGGGACATTTGGTCACCCAAGTCCATCCACTTGTTCTAATGTCCTAGTCCTTATACTAGTTGGGATAATATGAGACTTGTAGAGTTCTTCAACAGCCTAAAACGGCAGCAGACGCTGCGAGTGCGACTGCATGGTCGATCCATGCAAGGGTGGAGACTGAGTTAAAGGGGGAGGACTATTAAAATTGGTTTGTTAGACATGCGTCACTCCAGGGAAGAATCTGAGAGGGAAGGTCTGAGGAAGGGCTGCGGCCCGAAACGTTACCATTAAAGTAAAGATATTTTGGGAGCATTAATAATTGGTGTGCGGATTTTTCATTTCTTCTTTATGACTTATTTTTGATCCAGCACCCAGCCTATAGGTATAGATGTGTGTGTCCTTTTGGACTGTTTGTTCAGCCCAGTGGCGTATGCAGGAATTACGTTTTGGGCAGGCAAGATCATGTGTTAATTGTCGTCTCCCCGCACAATCGTAGCACTAAAGGTTTTCAAAGAGATATACCTGCCAGACGAGTAGGATACAAAGGCTGAAAGGCATGCATTTACATTCCAATGGGTGATTGAGGGTCGCCTGCCCTCGCCTTATTGTAGATACGCCTCTGGTTCAGCCTCCTCTACTACTAAGAATCTGAGAGGGCCTGTGGTATATTTTCATTCCATTATACACTGCAGAGACTTAACCAAGAACTGGAGAGCAGAAGAGAATTGTGAGACAGCAGACAGCAGACAGAGTGAGATGTTCCTTGATGGTTTATTTACAGAGTACACACAACAGCAAAGCACCTCCGACGGCCTAACGCCGTCAGGGAGACTGACCCACTTATACATTCAATGTCCTGGAATTAAGTACAGTTTCACAAACAAGAGGTGAGAATATTCACAGCTCCTCTGAAGGTGAGATGCTTACAATGGGTATAAGCATCTACCATTTGCTCCGACAACAGTGGCCACTTTGAACCACTGTTTAGCATGTAATTGTCCTTAGGTTTGATAAACAAACCATCCCCAGGTGGGACTTTGAATAACAGTAGAACAAAGACAGGCCTTGAAGCCAGCCAGCTAGTCAGCCTACTGAATAAACAGTTGTCAAGAACATTAAATATTGTATAGAATTTGGTTCCCAGATATCACACTATCACAGGCCCATTCAGAAAATCGAAAAGAGTGTTTCACTTTTTTGGGTGTAAAAATACACTGGGGAACCTAAAAACACAAAAGAATCTTGAAAAATGTCAAATCTCACTGTCATTCCTCTATATGGCGAAGTAGGGCATTCCTTTGCGGGTAGGAAAAAAAACACATTAAATGTTGAAATATGGAAATACACCTGTATTTGTATATCCATACACATGGATTACGCACGCACACACATATATTTAGGCATGCACCCCTGGAGGGTGTGTTCGCTTGCACTGACAGGTACACACACACACACACACACACACACACACACACACACACACACACACACACACACACACACACACACACACACACACACACACACACACACACACACACACACACACACACACACACACACACACACACACACACACACACACACACACACACACACACACACACACACACTGAGCTTTCTGCATGCCACAGGCCCTGCTAATCAATTTGCACTTTCAAAGAGAGTTCCACCTTCTCTTTGGGTGTTTCCAGCCCCCAAGCCACCCCACCATTTCTCTCTCTCTCTCTCTCTCTCTCTCTCTCTCTCTCTCTCTCTCTCTCTCTCTCTCTCTCTCTCTCTCTCTCCCCCTCATTCTTTTTCATGCTCTACTTTTCCTCTGCCACTTTGCTGCCCATATTTCACTCTGTTTCCCTCCTCCTGTCTTCCCTTTACAGTCTCTCTCTCTCTCTCTCTCTCTCTCTCTCTCTCTCTCTCTCTCTGAGAGAGAGAGAGTTTATCACCCGCCCAGTATTTTCATACTGGGCACTGGTTGGTCCCTCACTATTTTGGATGGAGTGAAACCTCGCCCCCCATACCTGTCTGACCTTGTCCACGTCAACATTCCCACCCGGTCTCTTAGGTCTGCCTCCTCCATCACTCTGAAAGTCCTCCCAGCCCGTCTCTCCACCATGGGGTCAAGAGCCTTCAGCCGCTCTGCCCCTCACCTCTGGAACTCCCTCCCCCCTGATATTAGAAACATGGACTCTATCACCATATTCCAAACTCACCTCAAAACCCACCTGTTTAGGCAGGTTGCCTTAGTTTAGTTTAGTTTTTAACTGTGTTTTTGTATTAACTGTTTTTAACCTGTACAGTGACCTTTAGTGCCCTGAAAGGCGCCTTATAAATAAAATGTATTATTATTAATCCAATCACGGTGCCAGACCAAATCTCGCACTGGCATTCCGGGCTATAGGACATATATACCTGTGATGTTCTGTCCGAGTGCCATTATTCTACGCCTCCAGTTTATTGACAGGAAAGGTGAACGTTATTGACGGGGCAGCAAATTGAAAGGCCTTCTTTCACGTGTGTGTGTGTGTGTGTGTGTGTGTGCGCGTGTGTGTGTGTGTGTGTGTGCGTGCGTGTGTGTGTGTGTGTGTGTGTGTGTTCACGTGTGCGCGCGGACAATTCATATTCCATATTATCATTGTATTTACTGCTGCATTTCTAATGCTTTGTCGCGCACGCCCTCTCCGGTGTCCAGCATGGTAGTAATTTTCCACAGAGACTGAGCAGAGCGACAGTGCTCTTACATCTCTGAACGACTGGACTGTCACCTCTCATCCTTTCCGCTCATCCTCTCCTTCTCTCTCATGCCTTTCAACTAGACACATTCACTCCTTCTCTTCTGAACATTCCTCCTTCTCTTCTGAACATTCCAGTCCCCTCTATATCCCGCATCCTCGCTCCGTTTGCTGTTCTCTCTATAGTGACGGCCATTTGGACCGATTTTTACTCGTACATAGGCAACTGGCGGCCCCGGGGGCCTCATGCGGCCCCCACCTTCACTTAATGAGGCCCACAGGTTAATATCAGAATACTGATATATTATTGATTACAGCTGTTAAAATTCCTAACATGTAGACATGACCCGCTTTAATTACTTCAGTCTACATCAGCGTGCACCCCGTTACCTCCCGACCTATAGCTGACATATATATTTGTTTTATATGTGCAGCATATTATGTGACATATCATTCGAAATTGGCTGCATGCCTGCATATGTCGCATAAGCTATATAGACATATTTTTCCTATATCCACAATCCATATTATGCACCTGAATATGGCATATATTCTGCATATATATTGGCATGATATGTTCATATATTTAAAATAAAAACCATAGCACCACCATTATTGCCTTTTCATGTCACGCACCCCCTAGAAGGCGCTCGCACACTACAGGGGGAGCACGCACCACAGTTTGGGAACCCCTGGTCTTCTCTACATTATGCAAGGGGTTAATGCATGACGCAGTTGACAAATAATGTCCACGGGATGTTTAAACACCGAGACGAAGTCGAGGTGTTTAACCCATTTAGGCCTGACCTCAACATTTAAAAAAAATATTCTAAATACTCCAGTTTTCTGAAATCAATATTTTCACGATTTTTCAAAAATATTGAAATTGCTATTTTTCAATAGCTAAATTTCAATATTTTTGAAAAATCGTGAAAATATTTATTTTTATAACATAATGTTTAAAACACCAAAAGGGGTTCCCGCCCAAAATGGGTTAATCATCCTGAAGGGCATTATTTTTCAACGACTACCGCCGCGTCATACATTATCCCGCTTATTACATGGCTACTTTATTAATAAATGGACCCAGCAGGCATAAGAGAGAGGGAGGGAGAGAGAGAGAGGGTATTCATGAGCACATATACAGCATCTTCTCTCTCTCTCTTTCTAATGTTCGCTGGAGCACAATTTAACGCAACAAACCAAAAAGCAGATTACTTTATGCACGCACGCACAGTACTTTTTAACGGACAGGATTCATGTGTACCCTTTCCCTTTGTGCATGGACTATGTGGTTGAACATGACAATGTGTGAATAGAATACGCTCTTTGCACCGGCTTAATCCGTTAAAATATGCTATTCAAAAATGGCAGTATGAGCCATTCTATACCGAATTGATTCAAATTGCAGTCCCAAATCTATTTTAGTCAGACCTTACATGTGTACAAATATCATCTTATGATCTATTTAATCACAATACATTTATTGAGATGGAACAACATTTTATATATAAAAATATATACTTTGTTGAGGCTGTCCCAACCTCTAACTCCTACATTTCAATTCATGAAAACAATATCTAAATGATTTTTGTCAACTTATTAAATGTTGGTTTTAAATCAATCTTATTGATTTATCTTAAAGGGAAGTTGAAATATATATTTAGATTTTTTTTTTTTTAATTTTCTTTAAATTCAAAAACTTTATAAATAAAAAGCTGACCCATGTTTTCACGTCACTACCGAAACACGAAGAGTTTTAGATGGAGCCTGGTTTTAGCCACACCCCCACACTCTTCACCAATAAGTGACAGACTTCATCATGTTCATCATGTTCATCATTGTGAGTAGCTAGTTTACTTCAGTCTGAAATTAATGTCTTCCAAAGTCTGAAAATCAGTGTGTGGTTTTAAGGATTGTCACTACCGAGTACCGAAACACATCATTTCTCATAAATTATAAACTATTTTGTTTTTTCTGCAAAATGTGATGTTTCTATCCATGTACATCAGTTTAAAGCTGTTTTTCGTAGCCATTTTTTGCCTAGCATTGTAGAGTTAAGCTAAAAACTAGATAAAATTGTCACTACCGTAACAGTCACTACCAACTGTAGTGACAAAATTGGATGTTTATGCTTTTGAGAAATTATTAATGTACATAATTCTGTACATCATTTCTATTTCATCATGTGGTCCAAAATACCAAAACAAAATGTAAAAAGTGTGGCAGAGAGAGACTGAGAATGCAGGCAAAGGAGATGGAGAGGTTTGTTGGGCTTCCACACGACCTAGCACCGAAATGATCAGTCAGTAGTAGTAGTTTAGTAGTAGCTTGAGCAAATGTAAAGCATCTTATGAGTTAATATTTAGCAAAATAAGTTAAGTGGTATGGCACCGCATTGTAAAGAAAATTCTGTGGTCACTACCGTAACAATACAGTCACTGTTATCAACCAATATTTTCAGATCATGATTGTTAGGATACATGTGTAATGTCAACTATCATTGATGCTGAAATCAATATAATCAACTTCATGCATTTTACAAAGAATATAGCCTTTAGGTTTTGATTAATCTTAATAATTCAACATGATTTTTTTGTTAAAATATCAATTCTACTTGTGTGGAACCACCTACATTAATTTATAAAAATGGTCTGTGCAGGGGGGGAATTGATATAAGTATCTTTATTCGAAAGTAAAAGTGTGTTTCGGTAGTGACACATTTTGGGAGATTTTACAATATTATAATTGACTGTGCTTTTCTGGTGCAACATGAATATGGTCAAAGTTTTTCCAAAATAGCATACAAATTTCACACAATTTCCAACTCTGAATTTGAACCAATTCGGTAGAATGGCTCATATACACTGACACCACGGCGCGTAATCAGCGCCTCAAACTGTGACTCCGCCCACCCACAGGGGAAGTTGTGATTTGCTCTCGTTTACTGCAATGCAATTTGCGGCACAATAAAAACAATATTGAGCAGAGTAGCGATTATCAAACGTATTTGCAATGCCATACGTTGAAAGATCTGTTGCCCGTGGACAAGGCACGCTACCTCCGCAAGTTAGATAGCATCGGCATAGATGTTTGTCCGTATGTGATTAAGGATTGGACCAAGTTGCATTGGCAGCCATAGAAAATTCTTACTAAAACCGGATGTGACGTTTTTGAGCGTTTTGAGCGTTCCTGTCTAGCGTGGTGTCAGTGTATACAAGCTGTAGGCTACATCTCGTATTCTTTGTAACACAAATCTTCTCTTCTTGGGGTCCTTGGCACAAAACCTTTGAGAACCACTTATGTTTAAGCCTCGGGTATTACTGGGTTAATATCATGTACAATGTGGTGATGCTCTTTTTGCATCATGATTCCTATAATGCCTCATAGCAATGCCCATACTGGACCTGCTGCTATGTCCATGTAGCCACATTTTAAAGCCTAAACCGCTTGTGCTTATAACCACGGCCCGCTTCTGTACAACGGTGTACACAACCAGGGCCAAATTAGTCATTGGGCCAATGGGGCCATGGCCCAGGGGCCCTTGGCTCTCAGGGGTCCTTCTGGGAAAATGTAAAGCCCTGTAATGGGTTCGAGGCCCTGAAAAAAAACACAAAAAACCCCGAAAGTTCTGCGCGCACGCGCGCTAGGGGGCGCCCAAAAAATTTAGCGGCCCAGGGGCCCTTGTGGGGTTAATCCGTCCCTGTACACAACTGCAGACTATTTTTGGGGCCGATAAAGTATAGATTTTGACCGCGCCGTCTCGAGCGAACTTGAGCCAAACCTTGTACGTCCCAAAGTAAGGTAATGTATATGATATATATGTATCGGCTATTTTTCGGTAGCGACACCGCTCAAAAATTGTTGAACTATTGAGATACAGTACACGGTTTCTGCCCAACGGCTACGATTTATAGCACAGTGACATGGTATTGGAGGATAAATATTATATACTGTGATATGCTGTGTGTAGGCCTACATATCTTTTGTTAGATTTTTGTCCCTGTCCCCAAGTGGTCAGATGGGTGGGCCACAAATTCAAGTGGGCCAGATAAGATTTGAGAACCACTGACATTAACTCTAGCTTCCCTATTCTTGGGCGAACATAATTATGTCGAAAATTGCCGATATAGGTTCTACAAGCTCACAACATGACATGCTGTGAGCTGGTTTGTTGTCTATTGTAGGAGACGAGTTTCCCTCTGCCCCAAATCTCATAAGACTCCGTGAACCCTGGTAAATAGGGTTTAAAGGCGAATACCACTAATTTTCAACACTTTACTATGTCATTAATATACCTTAGAGCTGTTAAATAATTTAAAAAAAAAGTCCTCCCCATTCTGTGTTTCCTAGAACTGGAGGTCTGAAAAAAAATCATTAACATCATCAAGATGTGATTCACCATGTTAATGGATGAATGGGGGGACCTTTTTATTATTTCCACAGCTCTAATGACATAGTAAAATGTTGAAAATGAGTGGAATGCCCCTTTAAGTTGAACATAGGTGGAAGTGAACTAATGTTGCAAAATGTGAGTGGTAAGAAAGACTAGAAAACAGGCTATAATATATGCAGTCTACCATTTACACGCATGTGCGCGCACACGCATGCACGCACACACGCACGCAGCGACCCCGTTCTTAATATGTGTTGCCATGTAATCCACATTTTGTCAGTAAATGTCACATCGACCTTGACACTCTCTCACACACACACACACACCTCACACAGTTCTCATATAAATGAAATTCTCTCTCCCTCTCTCACACAAAGAGCCAAGTATTCACAAAGTATAGGTGTCGGGGTGAGTCATGGACATGGAAGAGAGCGAGAGAGCGTGTGTGTGTGTGTGTGTGTGTGTGTGTGTGTGTGTGTGTGTGTGTGTGTGTGTGTGTGTGTGTGTGTGTGTGTGTGTGTGTGTGTGTGTGTGTGTGTGTGTGTGTGTGTGTGCGTGAGTGAGTGCGTAGAACATTCTCAAGGTTAGCGATGTGGCGACTTTTAACCCATTTTGGGCGGGAATCCCTTTTGTTGTTTTAAACATTATGTTATAATTTAGCTATTGAAAAATAGCAGATCTACAAGCTCATAGCACGCCACCGAGTGGTGCGCTACAAGCTTGTAGATCTGCTATTTTTGAAAAATCGTAAAAATGTGGCGCAAATCTTTGAATATATATTCTTTCAAAGTGAATGTTTTTAACTCGGGTCTAAATGTGTTAAAGAGTGGATCCACCCACACGACACACTGCCCAGCCTGATTCTATTCCATTAACTGTTCTTTATTGGCATGAATGTGTCATTGCCAAAGTATGTAGCAAACACAAATCCATGTTAATAAGTAACATCAAAATGATACAGTAGGCCTAAACCAAAATAATAAACACTTCAGTGTTTGATTGTGGTGGTGCCAATTTAGCAGAATGAATAAATATACGTTATAGGGCTGTGAATATTTGGGTGTCCCACGATTCGATTCCGATTCTTGGGGTCACGATTCGATTCAAAATCGAGATTCAATACGATCCTCTATTCAAAATGATTCTCGATTCAATACATAGGATTTCATCACAATCTACAGAAAATTACTGAAGACATGATGTTTACTGTGATTAGGGTGAGCTTACATTTCATATTACAAACACCATGTAGTGAAAACTCCTGTAACTGTAACCAGAAAAAAAAATCTAATAAAAAAATAAAAATCAATTTTTGGAATTTTGAATCGTTCATAACGGGAATCGCGATTCTAATTCGAATCGATTTTTTTGACACCCCTAATATGTTACGTTGTCCCTTCGCCACACATTTGTCACATTTAGGAGGAAGTTATAGTCTGCGGCTCAACCACTGCTGTCAATCAATGACCTCGTATCCGAACAGAGCAGTGTTGATTTCGTCGACTACAACTGTGATGAGTTGATTTTGTCGACTACAACTGTGATGAGAACGTTTGTCGAGTAACTTTTTTTTTCACCAACGAAAACTAGAGCTATTTTTTGCTGATTGTTCGCCCCAGAATAGGGATGCTAGTATTCCAGTGGGCAGCTGCACAGAAAACACAGTTTAGACAAATCAAAGGAAACATATTTGAAATATATGTTTGTATCAAATTAGCCGAAAATAAATAACGTTGGATGTGTGTTTTGTTTTTGTTCGCTTATCCCATGCCTCTCTCTAAATATTCAGCAATGCAAATAATGCTGCAGCTTGTGTTCAAAGAGATATTTGAGACCATGGCATTTTAAAGGAACTACAACATGCATTTTAAAACAGTTTTTAATATTTAATGTCATATTGTTTATTTCCCTCAAACTTGTTTCTAATGGTTTGAGCCTAAATCATCACTCTGATATAACAAGTTAATGTAATTTCTTTCTGGCTTCTGAAGCAGTATTAGCTGCAGTACCACAATGTCCTGAGGTAGTGGGGGCGCTGATATGCAAATTATTTTATGATTGAGTCATTATAATACTGATGCTAGATAAACCCAGGCTTGTTTCCATTCCATGCCAGCTTGGAAAAATCAATAATGGCGGACATTGTCAACAAAGTGGAAATGCAAATTTGGAACTGAAGACTGAAGAGGGGGAGGAATTATGCAAACTAGGGGGATACAGATGACATCACGAGTTGAGCTGTTCCTGAGAGCAATTTCCATAATAGCCCCTATATGATGAGAAGGCCTGATTGTTCCAAATTGCATGTTTGTGGGGATAGAAAACACATTTGGGAGCGCCAAAAACACCAAGAAATGTTGAAAAGTTGAATTTCATTCGTTGTAGGACCTTCAAAGCGACCAAAAGCACACTTTGAGCCAGGTTCTGCTCTAGTTCTTTCTCTGCCGCCGTGGTCGAGCGCTTGCTCATGCATGGCATCTGTGTTAGATCTCTGTAAAAGTGTAAAGTCTAGTTCAGAGCAATGATTTGTGATGGGGATGTCCAAATACACTTTTTTCGCCTCAGATCCGATCCCGATAACTCAATTTCTGTGTTAGCCGATACCGAATACCGATACCAGTGTCATGATCTCATGTTGTGTTTAGCTATCTAGCTATATATCTGATGTGTTTATAGCAGACTCTTCACTCAAATGTGCACTTGCAGTTTGGGCAACTCCAAAGCAAACTCCACATGTCCCAACATTTGATGTACCTGCCATAGTGTCGACCCCTTACCCCTGTGTGGTTATACTGGCATTATTCACCGATACCGATATGACCCGATATGACAAATAAGGGCCGATCCGATACTTTTCCCGATACCAATACAGTATCGGGACATCTCTAATTTGTGACTTGTCGAAAATGGTTGCAGGATGTTGCAGAGAACACATGCCCATCTCAATCATCCTGTTGCAGGTCTAGTCGATTGAGTCGCTAGAAATTCAACTTGTCCAATAGCAAGCAACGACTTGCAACACATTTCTGATCACACACAGTCTCACTGCTGTTTCTATCCCATATCCCAGAGGGACTATCAGTTGATTTGGAAATGGTAATCGGTCACAGTGCGGTGCCTTGTGGTTATAGTGTCCGCCCTGAATCTGGGAGGTTGGGGTTTGATCCCCAGCCGGGTCCTACCAAAGACTGTACAAATGGGACCCAATGCCTCCCGCTTGGCACTCAGCATCAATGGTTTGGATTGGGCGATCAAATCAACTAATCAAATGATTCCAGAACGCGGCACGGCTGCGACTTTCAACGGGGACGAGCCATCGGCCTGATGGGCCCAGAAAATGTTCATCAGGCCTTCTGGCCTCCTTGCAAAGATGGCACACCCTCCTCCTCGGCACGTGGTTCGTCTGATTTGGCTTGGGAAATCTAGAGCTAGAAAATCTAGAACTAGACCTGGAAAATCCAGCAACGGCTGGGAGCATAACCCTTGCATCCTCTGATGCCTGTAGCTCATCTAACAAGGAATCAAGGGCCTGTGAAATCTCTGGCTTAATGGATGCGAGCGTGCGTGATCGTAGCTCTGTGCCATATCGCTGCTTCACCAGTCTGGGTAACTCCTCATGCAGCAGGTGGAGCCACGTGAGCACAATACAGATGGTGACAGTTCCTCATCTTCTTTCACAACCTCTCCCATATGACTGATACCAGAGTCTTTGTGCAACAAATTGTCTTCCATAATGCCATTAAGCACTGAAATAAGTCTTCTGGTCTCTCATTAGGTTCCAATTTAATAGCAGCAAAGTCAATGAAGTGTGCTCCTGTGCACTGAAATCCATAGACAGTGCTGGCGGATAGCCTGCCATATATTGTCAATAGATGTAGAATTTTTCACAATGCTTTAACGTGGAATTACAGGGCAATAATTGGCTATTTGCCCCAGCATCAATTCCAACATCCAATTTGTTCCTTTGTGCGGCGCTGCACGTGGGGTAGGTCATCCCCGTCGTCAGTGAAGCCTCTGTGTGGTGACGCTCTAGTCTTCTTCTCCCACACTGTGCCGTCAACAAGGAACGGAGCGAACTCATTGTCAAATAACAGCATATACAGGAGATTCTGTCGCCAGTTTTCAAACAAGTTCACGTTCTATTTTTGTTAAGTACCATTGTTTAGGCGGTCTTTGTGACGTTGCCATAATAATCCTCTCGCGTTCCGACGGTATAGAAATATATCCACAGTGCGGCTGTCTCTTCACAAGACTTGGTATACAATCCTTTTTCGGTGCGAGACGTAAGTCTGATCGCCAGTTTAGACAACACCCAATCATTCCTGGCGCACCTCTCCAAGAGATGGGTCAAATGCGGAGAAAAAAATTCACTGCGGTAACATGTGCGACAATTTGTACGACTTTGACTTGGATGAGTGGGCACTGTCCAGGTTTATACGGTCATTTATATTGTTGCTGGCAGAAACTCCTATCTCCATATTTTAACTTTTTGTGTTTTTCCGTAAATGAACGCCCTATACTTGATCATGCTAGCCTACAGTGTCGCACAAAAACATCAAAAGTAGCAGATGCACAAGGTCGAAATGTGGCGCGAAGCAGCGTGTTTTGAGCGTGTATATCTGCAACCCTGAATTTGAATCCTGAAAGGTAACAGTTTTGGACATATGAGGTTTCCACCCAACAGAAATGGTAATGAATATAAAACAGTTTTGGGGTTTTACTGTTATCAAGTAGCTGCAAGTTGCAACTTTGCTCATTGCGGACCTTTGGTCTGAAGCTCTATAAGTCAAGTGTCTTGAGACGGCTTGTTGTAATTACTTTTGCAGAATTATAGTAGACGTGTGTTTCTCGATAACGGATTCTGAACTGATACTTTGCATTGATTAGATTGAATTGTTGAGTCGATAGATAAATCCAGTTAGACCATTATAATCCTACTCTTGTCCCCTTGCATCACTCCCCTCTCTCTCTGTCTGTCTCTGTCTCTCTCTCGCTCCTATACTTGGAATTCGGATTTGGAATTCACCTTAATGAAACCACATCTAACCTCGCACGCACGCACGCACGCACGCTTCTCTCAAGGGCAGGAGACAATCAAATTGAGGATTTAGCAGCTGACGGCTAAATCACCGTCATAGATCACAAAGAGAGAGAGACTGAAAGATATACAGTACAGTAGGTATATATAGCCTATAGCTCTGGTCCATATAGCGTTAACTAGGTGTTCTCCTTAAAGGTGTAGTGAAATTAAAAATATTTTTCACACTTTTAGACCACATCCGTGGTCATCATATGAGCATACCTAACAATGGATGCCAAAAAATGGGTACATTTTCGTCTATTTTTATATCAAAAGTCCATACATTTTAATTACGAAAACATACATGCGTGATGACGTATCGAGGCCCACATCAATAAAAGCCAATAAAAATGAAGCTCACCCGTTTGATTCCCATATCTGCGTGTCCGTCCAAACACAGCTGCTACTGATTACAGAAATCCTCCGTTTTTAATTCCATTCAAGATGACATCCAGACAGTGAATTACTCGTTTTAGACGTAATCATCACGCTAAAATAATGTGTCTGAAAACATTATAGGGTAGAAATAAGCCACATAGCAGTAAACTGGTATAGCTGGCCGACCATCTGACTTGTAAACAAACACACTCCATGCGTCCTGCGTCACCGTGCAGGTAGCATAGCTACCGTCCCTAGCTACCGTCCCATCGCCTGAAGGGATGCTCTATTTGCTGTTCTACTGTTTCCCGATTTCCTAACAGGGATGTGAATGTCATCATCCATACTGGACTTGACCTTTTGTGTCACCTGCTGCTTTTCTGCGCTTTCATTTGTTATCTCTTTCTTTGCCTCTGGACCACTTCCGCGTCAGCTTAATTGGCCCCTCTTAACAGAACACACTGCACAGGGTTAGATTTTTAAAATAAAATAGAATACCGTGAATAAAATCCCCAAATTTGACACGTTTTCAGAGTAGCCTACCCACTATATCCCACGTCAGGGTACTTGATGAGTGCAGTATACCCATGATCATATACTTGGATGCCCATTTATGACACCAGTAGTCCTATGATGTCAAATTGACATCAAGACTCTAAGGCAGGGTTGGGCAACTTTGACGATGGAGAGGGCCACTATATTTCTACACTCACTCCAGAGGGCCACATTGCTGTCGTAGCAAAAATAGCAGATCTACAAGCTGAAAACGCGTCGCGCTGCGACGCGTTTTGAGCTTGTAGATCTGCTATTTTTTCTATATTCGAATTGAAATCTTGGATTATTTTTTGCTATTTTTTAATTGGAATCCTGAAAATTAACATTTGTATGTCATTTCAAATGCCTTTCATTATACTTGTGTTGAGCATTGAGCTACTAATTTAGAAGTAATTAAAGCGGGTCATGTTTGCATGTTGTGGAATTGTAACAGCTGAAACCAATATTATATCAGTTTTCTGATATGAACCTGAGGGCCACATTAAGTGAAGGTGGGGGCCGCATGTGGCCCCCGGGCCGCCAGTTGCCCATGTATGCTCTAAGGGGCATGTACTGTATGGGAATACTGTTGGGAGACAGACAGACAGACAGACAGACAGACAGACAGAGGTTATTGTGTAGGTTGACCTAATCTCTTGTTTAGCACTTTACTCCCTTAGGCCTCTCTTAAATCTGTTTTATCTTATTCTTGTATTATTACGCTGCTATGTGATGTAATTAACTGTTCAGGACTTTGTAACGCATGTTTTAAAAAGTGCTATGTAATTATAGTTATTATTATTATTATAAATAGACACACAGAGATTTGTTGATTTATTGCGACCCCAGGTCGCATTTACTATGAAATCTTAAATTTTTGTCCGTCACTCAAAATCCCCATACATGGGAAACATTTTGTCCGTCACTCAAAATCCCCATACAGTACATGGGAAAGGCCCCATTTATGGTGCCCAGGTCTCGTGACATCATGTGACATCATCAGGGATGGAGATCCCTGATGTCATAGTAAATGGGACCTGCTGTCTCGATAACATACAGTAGCAGTAGTGGTTCAGATGGCCTCCCGCATTTATTTCTCACGTCGTGTTCAGGTGTGTTCCCCTCCGCCTCATGCTGCAGCATCTGCTGGAGCTCCAATGGAAGTGAGAAAGAAATGCAGGAAGCACTTGGCGTCCATCGTGTCCAGCAGCTCAGAGCGCCGTGCACGTTTCCAAGCGGCTGTGCCGCGCAGATGGGCGCCGAAGTTGGAACGAGCAGCTTACAGGTGGCCGTGTCACCGGACTGCAGGAGGTTGCGGAGCTCCTCCAGCGTCATGTCGGCCTGCCCATCTGCATGCAGGTTGACCTTTCCGGTCAATTCCATATGTTGATCCTTCCCAATCCATCCTTCCTCTTCGATGTCTCCCTTTTAACGTATACCTGTCCATTCAAACTCTAGACGGGCCTGCCCCAAAGTTATTAGTGCAGCCGCGCCCGGCAGCCGGCGAAAAGTAGAGTTCTCAATAGCCCCGAACATTAAGGCCCGGCCCTACCTGGGTCCTCATCAAACCCTGTACATTCAAGAGAATGTCCCCGCTATACCATACTTAGATCTCCATAATATGGAGCTGACCTGACATTCCATATGTTGATCTGACCTCATCAAACCCAGTACACTTATATAGCCAATAGAATTCATTCCATGATCTGACCCCCCCCATGCCAAAGTGCCAGCGCTCACCCAGCAGTCTGCCGCCAACGAGGTGGATGCGTGCACACGACCTCGCCCTTTAGGTCGTCTTACTGGTATTTCTAGAGCAGGGGTTCTCAACGTTTTTGGCCGGGGACCCCCGAAAATGCTTTGGCAACGTCTCGGGACCCCCGCCCCGCCCCCTCCCGACCCCCAATATAAATTGACTGCTACAATAACCTTAAACCATTTTGGGCGGGAACCCCTTTTGGTGTTTTAACACTTTGATTGCTGCAAGATCTCAACAGGCCTATTTGGATGTTGCTGCCGTTTAACATTGCACAAAGGCCTTGTTCGGGGGCCCACAGTAAAATGTTCTCTTATAGCGAGAATCACACGCCTACATCAAAAGAAAGCTGAACTTGTCCACTTCAATTAAAAAAATACATTTTGATTTTACCATGTTCCATTCTGGAGATATTGACCTTTTTGCAACACCTGCATTTGCCTGGAAGTGGTTATCTTGAACAGCGAGCAGAGTTATGGATGGTTTAAAGTCAGAGACATTGACAGGCAGATATAAAATTGAACCCAATAAATATCCTATACATCCTATACACCGAATGAAAGCCCTGAATGTGTACTTTTACGAGGAAAACAGTAAACATTGATCCCATCTACAGTTAGACAGTAATTGGTTATTGAATGCAGCTTGTGCCCACCAGATAACTTCAGAGAAGACATGGACGTGAACTCCTCAATATTCACAAAATAAGGCCTATAGCGACATATAAATACTATATACCGTATGAAACAGAAGACTCTCTGCTTTCATAAGGAAAAAAATTGTACTGTAATAATAAAAAAATCACACCCCTGTGAAGTGAGCAGTGCAACTCTACTTCTCTACTTATTCACTACAGCTCGCTATATACGGACTGAGGCAGAAAGTCATGTAAACCTTTTATTTACAGTTTGGTCTGTAAACTTCTACTGTAATAATAAAAATCACACCCCTGTGAAGTGAGCGTTGCAACTGTTCTGTACTTATTCACTACAGCTCGCTATATACGGACTGAGACAGAAAGTCATGTAAACCTTTTATTTACAGTTTGGTCTGTAAACTTCTACTGTAATAATAAAAATCACACCCCTGTGAAGTGAGCGGTGCAACTGTTCTTTATAGTTGCGCGGTGCAACTGTAGAGAACAGTTGCACCGCTCACTTCACAGGGGTGTGATTTTTATTATTACAGTAGAAGTTTACAGACCAAACTGTAAATAAAAGGTTTACATGACTTTCTGTCTCAGTCCGTATATAGCGAGCTGTAGTGAATAAGTACAGAACAGTTGCAACGCTCACTTCACAGGGGTGTGATTTTTATTATTACAGTAGAAGTTTACAGACCAAACTGTAAATAAAAGGTTTACATGACTTTCTGCCTCAGTCCGTATATAGCGAGCTGTAGTGAATAAGTAGAGAAGTAGAGTTGCACTGCTCACTTCACAGGGGTGTGATTTTTTTATTATTACAGTACAATTGTTTTCCTTATGAAAGCAGAGAGTCTTCTGTTTCATACGGTATATAGTATTTATATGTCGCTATAGGCCTTATTTTGTGAATATTGAGTTCGGGTCCATGTCTTCTCTGCAGTTATATCTGGTAGGCGCAATGTGCATCCACCCAGTATCCAATTTATGACAAACTGTACATGGGATCAATGTTTACTATTTTCCTCGTAAAAGTACACATTCAGGGCTTTCATTCGATGTATAGGATGTATAGCATATTTATTGTGTTTATTGTTATATCTGCCTGTCAATGTCTGACTATAAACCTTCATAACTATGCTTTCTTTTTGATGATGATTGCCGCCTCGCCTAATCTATCTCACTGCTTTCATTGTTTTGATCGCAGTAACATTGGGGGGGGGGTCATGGGCACATTGGGCAGCAAAAGTCTTGATCCGTACGGCTATAAAAAGTCCCATTCCACCGTTCGGTTCACAACTATAGTATAACGCGTTGTCATCAGCTGATTTTGTTTTTCAAGCTAGTGTAGGGGAACATGCCTGGGCATGCTAGCCTGGCACGGCCAGACTCATAGCGAGGGTTCACTGATGTTTCCTCCGGGGAAGAATCTTCAGTGAATCCCCGCTATGAGGCTGGCCAAGCCAGGCTATGGGCATGCAGCTTGGGGGCGATGGAGGGGGAAAAAAGCGTCACCCGGCTGTGATGTCGACGAGAAGGAAAAAATGACTTCCACAGATGACAACACCACGGTTTAGGTCGCGGAAAAGTTCGTTATACATTACACCCGGGTCGATTACGTCCCCGACGCGTTCATTGCGGTCTTATCACTACAATTATAATGAATAAAAAAGCGTTACAATCACACGTCTGAGCGATCTCCGATTATGACGGCTCTGCATGGCGATACGTGATCCACCAACGGAACACTGTCTTGTCGTGGCAGCCCCTCGATACTGTGGTTAGTTCGTAGTATTGTAGGCTCGGGGATCGTTTGGTCGCTACAGTATGAAGAAGGAAACATGCATCTGTCCATGTGTGTTGCAGATGTTATGCATTGCAATGCCGATCTGGTGCATATGTGTTTAGGCAATAGGCAGCGTTCCGTTCAGCGTTCAACTGGCTTCTACACGTAAAGCGGCCAGCCCTCCTGTTTTCAGGAGGGGAGGGGGGTTTTTGTTTTTTGTTTTTTTTTCTGATCACGTGAGCGGGAGTAAGCAGCAATGATAGGGCGATGGTTCTTCATTGTCCGGGTGGGTAAAAAGATGAATGAAAGTATTCTATAAAAAAGTGATTGAAACGTATTGATACGTGATCCGCACCCGACGTTTGATTAATTGATAACGTATTGATACGCGATCCGCGTTGGGAGTGTTAAGCATTGTTATAATTTAGCTATTTAAAAATAGCAGATCTACAAGCTCATAGCGCTCCACCGAGTGGCGCGCTATGAGCTTGTAGGTCTGCTATTTTTGAAAAATCGTGAAAAAGAAATTTTAAAAAAATTGTTTTTTTTTTTGTTTTTTTTATAATTTGGGGACCCCCTAAAATAATTTGGCGACCCCCCGAGGGGTCGCGACCCACGGGTTGAGAACCCCTGTTCTAGAGAACCACTGATTGGACTGACTTTATTCACCACTGCACTCGATCCAGTCGCACTGCGATGCTTTTTTTGATCATTTTCACGACATGGCCCAAAATAGGTACACCAGTGGTTACAATCCAGATTTAGTTTTTTCAAGTTTCACGTTTGTCCTTTCATGATCATGGTCATGTCTCGGAGGGACTTATGCAGGGGCGTGCACAGACATTTAGAGGGGCAGGTGCTCAAGGAAAAAAAAGGGCACCTTGTGCAGCGCGTGGAACCGGCCGGTTGCCTAAATAGTGTGGGATTTATAGATTCTGGGGACTAAATAATATATTAGAAGCTTTTTATTAAGAATTGATCAATGTCACCATGGTCTACATGTACATACTGTACAAAAATAAAAGTTTTTTTTTTTTTTTTCAAAAGGGCTCTAGCACCCCCTAGTGTCTATCTGTGCACGCCACTGGACTTATGATTTCTTTATCCTTTCCCTTTTTTTCCTCTTCATCAGGACATGCTGATTAACACTCCAAATGGGCCTGCCTGAACGCAGAGCCTCGACCCCATCCATGGGGAGCCATCGCTGCTCGGTGCGCGCCATGCATTAACCCATTTTGGGCGGGAACCCCTTTTGGTGTTTCAAGCATTATGCTATTGAAAAATAGCAGATCTACACGCTCATAGCGCGGCACCGAGTGCCGCGCTACGAGCTTGTATAGGTCTGCTATTTTTGAAAAATCGTGAAAATGTGGCCCAAATGTTTGAATATATTCTTTCAGAGCGTTCGTTTTTTGGCTCAAATCGTTGCTTCTGGGGGGTCCCTGGAACAACAAATTTTCAGATGGGGGTCGGCGGCCAAATACAGATAATTCTAGGGGTCCTTGACATTAAATAGTTTGAGAACCACTGACATATAGAAACAAGGGTTTTTCAGAGAAAACTGTCAGGATTTAGAAGGCATTTGTAGAATCGTTCCCAGGTCAAAATGCCTTAACAAGCACACAACGGTACACCTCATATCCTCCATTGTGTGCTGCTTAATTAGTGATTTGTATCACATGGGAACAGAAAGGGCTATATATCTCTGACAATGTGCGGCCGCTTTTCACAATGCTCTGTTTGGCAGCAAGAGTTTATTACAGTGCTATAAAAAGAAAATTGCAGATAGTATTATTGTATCGTGTTGATTGATTTCCTTAGTGAAGCCCCCACATGTGAGCGAGGATTTTACTGTATGCGGTTGCACACATCATGTGTGGTACATATATTTTATATACTGTACAAAATATGACATACAGTATATCCAGCCTTTATTTGCCAGGGATAATAAAAGGAACGTTCTAGAGCACGCTTTGGCAAAATTGTACCAATGTACGGGTTTGAACCCACCGTGGCGCATGCAGCTTTGTTGATACAAGCACATATTGTCCTGTATTCGCGGCCTGGCGGGAGGGTGATATTTGCCTTTGTTGTTTTGCCTGCCATGTATTTAACCTGCTGTACTTTTTAACCTAAAAAAAGGGTACATTCCCCCTTTAAATCCCTTCATGTTCAGTAGTGCTGCCTGCAGGGTCTGTTCTATTTCATTCTGTCTTTATAGAAACAAACGAAACTACGCCTTGTTTTTCCTCTTTTTTGTATTGAATTAATCACATACTTTCAACTCCAGCTTCAAATGTGCTGCTAAATTGCCCTTTTTAAACTGTGCAGTGTAACGTCTCACGGGGGTTTATGTTAATATTTGATATGTTAATGTTTGTTTTGCTGTCGGTAACTGAATAATGTAGAGCGCTTGGACAGAGGATTGGCGTGCGTGCGTGCGTGCGTGCGTGCGTGCGTGCGTGCGTGCGTGCGCGCGTGCGCGCGTGCGTGTGTGACCGTGACCATTGTTACCAAAGGCTTTAATCTCTCCACGTGACATTTTGTGTTTAATTATTATCATTTGTTTTGGCTCAATGTGCAACTAATGTTAATTGAATGCCTGCGCATGCACGCACGTGCGCACATGCACGTGCACTGACGCATAATTATAAAACAGTCCACACATTTACACAAACATACAGACATTAATTTTCTACGTACAGATTTTTCTCAGTATTCTTAGCTTGTTGGGATCGCTTTAACATTGTCTCTGTCCGGTGGAAACCAAAACTGTTCTTTTTTATTATTATTATTATTATTATACAAATAGTGAATATTTTCACTACTTTTGTGTGACACTCTTGTACATTATCATGAAGTAACTAGGGCATTACTTTATGAAAAACAAACAAAGTATACAAATATGAGATTTGCCTGACAGTAGCCTGTACGCTCTCTTTCCAAGGCATATAGAGCAAGGGGCCAGTGAGGCTATTCAACGTTGAAGCTCTCCTCCCTAGTGGTAGGAGGAGGGACTACAGGCGGACCCGTGGATTCATGACCGGGAAACCCCGTGCAGCTGGGCTTTAACATTGAGCACTCGGTTGCACTTCCGCATTTGACCACCAAAATGTGGTGGTCAAATGCGGAAGTAGACGTTCTGAGACGGTACTTCCGGCAGTCTTCCGGGTGCTTCAAAACGCCACTGAGCAACTTCCACTGACATGAATAGCTGGGGGGGGGGGCGGAGCTTCGCGGCAGTTCAGTCTCTATCCTTTTATATACTCTATGGGCGGATTCAAACTAGCGCTGGAAACCGACGCCGGCTCCCTATTGGTTCACCATGTGCCCGCCTCACCTCCCTACTCCACAGCGGAGAAGACCGAGGTCACCACATTCGGAGCGACGCCCATCTGCACTCTGATTGGGTAGGAAAATACAAGGTTCACTCCTACTCTTGCCATATTTGCCTTTTTTCCCCAAACGCCCATGGGTACACTGAACATTTCAAGTACGTACTCTGACAAACAAGCTCTGAATTATACATGTTGCCTCGCACAACAAAGTATATATTATCCTACACTTAACACATTTAGGCCTGAGATCAGATTCTAAAAATGTCTGTTAGATTTTTCAAAAATAGCAGACCTACAAGCTCGTAGCGCGCCACTCGGTGGCGCGCTATGAGCTTGTAGATCTGCTATTTTTCAATAGCTAAAGCATAACATAATGCTTTATAACACCAAAAGGGGTTCCCGCCCAAAATGGGTTAACACACCAAATCAATAATTCCAAATCAGCATGAGAAGCGGCACAAAACAACCCCAAAATATGAAGTCTTTTGGTTTGCAATTTGACGGTAAAGGATTTCTTTTTTACATAAATGAATTACACAAGAAGAGGCTAACATAGCAAAGCCGCTGCAAACAAGTTATTCTTGTTTTGTCGATGGCAGGAATGTACTGTACAAACTTGTTCTGTAATGTGCCTAAACATGACACTACATCATCTGATGGATTCCTTCTTTTTTTTGTCACAATATTTTCACTTTTCATCTCTGAACGTTGACTCCAATGTCAAGTTGTCAACTACTGTTTGCAGCTGAGGTAACTCCTTGTAACCAGGGACGTGCAGAGAGTAGGGCATTCACTTCTAGTCATTTTTACTAGTTGACTAGTTGCCTAGTTTACTAGTCGACTAGTTGTTTAACTACCTATTATGTAAAAATTAAAATAAATTAAAAAAATAAACGTTTTTTCTTTTTCTTTTTTTTTGGAAATAAATATTTGTACATTGAAAAACTGTGTACATGGTGACTATAACTATAATCTACCTGATCTTGAGGCCTACCAAATCGGGGGAACCCCCCCCCCCCCCCCTTTTTTTTTTTTTCTTTTTCTTATCAACTAGTCAACTAGTACCAACAAGGTCGACTAGTGGATTTACTAGTCGACTAGTAAACTAGTCGACTAGTTGCTTAATGCCCTAGCAGAGAGTGTTAGAGGGGCAGAGGCTGAAACCCCCCGTAAGAGGGCACTCTTGAGTTGAGAGCTTGTAGATCTACTATTTTCGGGGCGCAACCCATGCAGCACTCTTTAGCTAGTGGAGATGCGGCGTGCCGTGTAACGACATGGATTTCTAAACAATTTGTTCAACGCAAAAATACTGTGTTCAAGTTCAGGAGACTTCGGGAAAAAAAGCAATTCTCCTGAATGCTGCCTTCCAAATGGACTGTTATGGGTCCATTTGGTTGTGTTTGTGCACTCTCAGGTAGCACATTCTCCAAGCCATTATATGTCGCACCTCACACAAAGCTGTCGGTTGTAGGCTACTGTTGACATTGGCTTGGAAGGTACAAAGAACATCTCTCATATGTGTCAAAATCACGGGGGTCCGCGGATCGGCGGGTCCAACCGGTCCCCGCTGAGGCGTGGAGGTCGGCGCGGCCGTAAATGTGTCTTGTGATTTCAGTGAAATATGGGCTTTAAATTCTCATGCCTACCATGAGACTAACAGCCTTAAAACTCTCTGGCGTCCACATTTTGTTTTAAAATACAAAATGTCTATCCTTTGTTGTCAGGACTGGTAGGGTATAGACTTTAATGGTTTTAGACAAGCTGTATTGGCGTGTAGAGCCAGTGCCAGTGCCCATACAAGCAACACCATTACAGCGCAGGGTCGGGTAGCAGTTGCATTTGATCTGAGAAGAAGAGCAAAAGGCACAGCACTCCATTTATCTTTGTTACAAGATACAGTATTTACCCATCATACTCTCTGGCAGAATCATGTCCCTCATTATATTTCCTGGTTGTCTGTATTCATTCAAAATACAAAATATGCTCGCATTTGTCCGTTCCGGCCTGCCATGGGGGGACTATTAAGTCAAGTCAAGTTTATTTATAGAGTACATTTCACACAACAAGCGAGGACTCGATGTGCTTCAATGAAATACCAAAACATAAGAATAAAATACAAAGAGCAATAATTATACAAAAATGAAGACTATAACATATGATTAAAATATAATGATGAGTTGTATAAAAAATAAATAGATAGATAATGTTGCTGAGTGGCCAAACGTTAGCCCTAATGGCTACTGGTGAACTGATCAAATAAAAACAAAAGCCTTTTAGATTTTCCTATCCAAGGCAATGGGAAAAATGTATTCAAATTAAACCTTTCATTCGCAAATAAATGCTGTAGTACAATCATAAGTACACCATTGAGATTGATGTGTGATGTCAATTTGAACAAACTAGAACAAACTGCAACTTCAATTGAAGCCCAAACAGCCAACCTCCGAGCGGTTAGGGACCGTCTACAAAGTGCAACACCAAAAGTGAAAATATTCAATAACTTCATTTCTATGCAGAATATTGCCAATATTCTGCATAGAAATGAAGTTATTGAAGACGGTCTTGTAGACGGTCCCTAACGGTCCCTAACCGCTCGGAGGTTGGCTGTTTGGGCTTCAAATGAAGTTGTAGTTTACTTTGTTCTTTATCTAATCAGGATAAGAATGAGATGTTTTTGTGATTTAGGAATGTTTCGTTCCTGAGCTATTGAGGCCGGAAGAACGAATCTGTGAATCTCTTGCCATCTTTACTCAAGTGGTGTCGACAGGCAGCCAAACTTTGGTCATTGCATATGCATTTTATCATTGTATTTTACCGACGGCACGGGATGTGTCTTCCCCTTCCGTCGAGTGGTGGATGGTATTATTGATATGTTATGATCCAACAGAGCCACGTCGACAGATAAGCATTCCGTTGTGATCGTGGCCGACTAGCCGTGCTGTTCATTGTTTCACAGGTGCAGGAAAGATGAGATATGCGCGTCGTCAGTGGCCCGCGTTTGGTTTGAAGTTATTATATGAAGTGACGTTCCAACATCGCATTGCAATGCAAAGTGTTTAAAATAACTGTAGTGTAGGCTATGCACCGTGTGTAGCATCTGCGTGTCTGCCACAATGCCTGCGCTGTTTTCCCCTGCGTTTGGTTTGAAGGTGTCAAATAACTGTAGTGGTGCCCGCGTTGCAAATTCTGGCCACCCCGACAGACAATCATTCCGTTGTGATCGTGGCCGTGCTGTTGATTGTCTCACATTAGGTGCAGGACAGATCTGTAACCTTGCGTCGTCAGTGGCCAAGCATTTCACCCGCGTTTGGTTTGAAGTGATGATATGGAGCGTTTCACCCGCGTTTGGTTTGAAGTTATGATATGGAGTGACGTTCCAACATCGCATTGCGCAGTTGTTAAATAACTAGAATTTCGCCGCCCTTCGGGCGGCTCATCCTAGTTCCGTTGCAGCGCAATGGGAAGAAGGAAATTGCGAGATTTGACAGACTCCACTTCATGTTTCAGCTGTGTTTTTAAACCCAGTATTGTGCCCTTCACATGTAGTAACGGATGGGTATTATTATTATTTGTTGTATTTTATTTTCACATCAAAGCAAATTAAATTAAAATAAGCACACATGAAACTGCTTTTTACTGTTTTTGTTTACTTACAATAAGTTACTGTTTTTGGAAACCAGAACATACTGTAGTATATTTTTGTGGGGACCTTGACTGCATTATAGTAGGCCTACAATCTTTTGGATTGCAGTGACCCCACATTGTTTCTTCGGGAACAATATTTGTAGTTACAATGAGGGCTACATGAGCCGAAGGGAGAGAAACACGTCGCCTCTCTCCAGTCCGTGCGTATGGTGCTGCTGGTGGCTGAATAACAACGGATCGCATCGCTGACTGACATAAACGCACAGTTACAATTCAGAGGCACTTCAATAAGAAAACTCAACTAATAACGCTTGTGTGTGTTAATCTGCCCGATGCTGACGTTAGTATATAATGTTTAGATTGTTTTCCTCTTGTACATGCGTTTGTGGGCACAGTGGCAGGGGGTGAAAAGCCGA
The DNA here is from genome assembly GCF_951216825.1 of Electrona antarctica. NCBI lineage: Eukaryota > Metazoa > Chordata > Actinopteri > Myctophiformes > Myctophidae > Electrona > Electrona antarctica. Next base: position 2,169,243 of record NC_136804.1, read on the forward strand.
TTTGTCCCATGGTGTGCACTGCGCAACTGTGCAGTGTAAAACATGCTGAAATCAAACTACACACACACACACACACACACACAGTCACTCAGTCACAAATCCTCCACAGTGTGATTACGTGTCTGCAGTGACACTGATGCGAGGTTACAATGAGTCCGTGGTGTGGTGAGACTGGGAAAGGAATAATGCGCGGAAGAGCTTGGCATCCGACTGCGCGCGTTGTGGCGATGAGATGGGCGCGTTCGGAAATACCGCACCGAAGCACACTCGCCTATTAGTTTGCATTGCATTTGCACAGTGCGCTCAGTGCGATATTTCCGAACGTGGCCGTTGTGTGTGTGTGGGTGTGTGTGTGTGGCTGGCTGGCCTGTGTTTTGCTGCGTGGGGATCGCCATGTGAGGGGGCTAGCCAATAAGGGCCCTGTGTTGCATGTGGAGAATTGTGTAGGTTAGTGTGTGTGGTCTAGCCGAACGGGGTGGTGAGAACATGAGGGGGATGTAGCACAGCAATCGGTGACCCCTACATTAAGCTGTGTTGCTCCCAACATGCAGTGCAAATGCGTGTTGTAGCAACCGTAGCCAATGGGAAAACAGGATGCAGTGTTGCCAGGTCCGCGAATTGTAAGCGAGTTGTAAGTAGCGTGTTGAATGGCATTTTTTCTGGGCTTGTTTTCATAGACCTGGCAACAAATTAGGCGGGGGTGTCGGTGCTTGTGGCGTGTTTGTGTTTATTATTGATATTGATATTGTTTGTGAGTCTGGACGGGAGGCGGCTTTAGTGGCAGTGCAATGACAATTTTTACGCGGGTGGTGTTGAGTGTGGGCGTGCTGCGCGACATGAGGAGATAGCCATGGATCGACGCGGAGGGTAAGTCTGTGACGTGTTAGTGTGTTTAGTGGGTTGTTGCAGTGTGTGTTGCAGTGTGTCAGTGACGTAGTAGCTGGTGCCTTTTGTTCCTGGGTTGCGCACAGCTTTTTGGGCACACCTTTTCAATTGTATAATAGATAACTGTAGTATGCGCCTGGCCAATGCCAGCTCTGTTGATGCGGAGAGAGACAGAATTATATAGTGAAAAGCAAGAGAGAGGAGAGAGAGAGGTGTCCTCAGTCCTGTGTGTCAGTCTCGGGTGTCGCGCATGTATGTAGTATAGCCGTGTCGTGTGGTTCAGCTGGCTGGCTGGCAGGAACAAGGCCCCAGTGAGGCTCTTCAACGTTGAAGCACTGGGCCCTAGTGGTAAGAGGAGGGACTGCAGGCGGACCCGTGGAAGTATGAAGAGGAAACCCTGTGCAGCTGGGCTTTAACGTTTGCACTTCCACATTTTGGGCACCAAATTCTGGTGCCAAAATCGAAAAAAGGCGGAAGTAGACGGGGGGGCGGAGCGGAGCTTCGCGCCAGTTCAGTCTCTATCCTTCTTTATACTCTATGGGCAGGAGGAACAGTCAGCGAGAACACCAAAAGGGGAGGTGCCGGTGCGGTGGGGAAGGCAAGGGTCCAAGGGGAATGTTGTGCAGAAAACTGTGACCATACATTAATCTGTGTCCCTTGACTCCCTTCCAACATGCATCTGACTGGTGCCACGTGATCTGCGGAAGGAAGTGTAGGCTACAGACAGAAGGACAGACAGAGTGACAGTGACTGACAGACAGACATTTTTCGGTGCTTTTATAGATAGATAGATAGATAGATAGATAGATAGATAGATAGATAGATAGATAGATAGATAGATAGATAAGTGGTCTGGGTGGCACGTATGGGTCAAGCAACATAGGAAGGAGCTAAGCCATTGATGGATTTAAAATCAATTATTTGTTTCACTGGGAGTCAGTGGAAGAGAACAGCAGAACAGGAGTAATATGTTCAAAATAAATGTCTTGGTTCTGGTTAAAACTCTGCAGGCAGCAGCATTCTGAACATGGAGCACCTGTCCTGCACTACAGCATTACAGTAGGCCTAATCTAATCTGCTAGAAATAAAAGCATGAACCAGTTTCTCACAGTCTGATTGAGACAGGCAGCATCTAACCTAGAGATGTTCCTTAGATGATAAAAGGCAGTTGTGGAGATTGAAGTGATGTGCTTCTGGAAGTTAAGCTCGTCATCTAAAATCACACCCAGGTTTTTGACATGTTGACAGGGTTTTTAAGTGGTGCAATACCACTTCCTTAAGTGACTATGTGTGTGGGTGCCTGCCTGGCTGCCTGGCTGGCTGCCTGGGTATGTGTGAGCACGAAAACAGAAACACACACACATATTAACTGTATATATGGTGATTTCAGGTGTGCCAGTACAGTACAGTGACAGTACAGTACAGTACAGTCGAGGGTACAATAGAGGGACCCCCACACGGTAACTCTGTCATTTCTCAACCGTTTCGGACGCGGGGCGGCTCGCCGGAATCGGGCCGGCACCCTGGGTGCCTTCCTGTGGGTCTGGAACACTCCCCCCCCCCCCCCCCCCCCCGGGGACCCCCACACGGAGTTGCACCACTTACTTCACACGGGTGTGATTTTTTTTTACTGATAAGGGACATAGCAGGGAATTAATCTGATCTCTCAACTCTTTAGGACGCGTGTGCGTGTGTTTCATAGATAAATAAACAAATAAGAAGCCTTTTTCAAAATAATTTCATACATAAAATTCAAAGAAGTTTCATTAAATTAATCACTTTTTAGAAGCATCTTCGGCTAATTTCACTAGTTTGGGTCCCAGGGCGAGTGCCTCTTAGTCAATCACAATGCGTGGCTGGCCTGGAACTAACGTTGTTTTAATAAAATTTAACATATAGCCTACTGGAATATGTTTGACCTCCTCTCCTTTGATCTGAGCCCTCCTTAGATAAGATAACCAAAAATAATGCTACAAATAATCCATAAATACACCCTCATTACTGGGCAGTTATTTCTAATAAGCTTTGGAGCTTTCTCCAAAACAATGATTAGCATAATGATGTTATTTACATGGAAGCAGGCCACCGCACGCACGCACACACGCACACACGCATACAGTCACATATAACTACTACTACGGTATATAAAGTAGTGAAGATAGCCGATCTACAAGCGCACAATGCTTCACATTGTGACGTGCTGTGAGATTGTATAGCCTATCGGTGACTTTTACTACTTTGGTGCAACACTACTTGTATGGAAGAAGGGCATTAGTTTATGGAAAAACTTTAAATATGGAGCTATGAGGTTATTGCTGCCTGACCACAACACACAACACACAACACACAACACACAACACACAACACACAACACACAACACACAACACACAAAACACAAAACACAACACAACACTCAGATAAGTGATGCACCGACGACTGAACATAAAGGAAGAATAAGGTCGTGTGCAAATATGCAAATAGTGCCTGCAGTACTAGAAGCTCTCGTTTGAACTAATTGCATTCCTGAAGTGAGTGTACAGTAGCTCACTGGGTTGTTTGTAAGTCCCTTCGCTCTGACACACATACAGTACAGTACTTGTATACTCGCATACAGTACAGTATTTACATGATTGATTGATTGATTGATTCTTTATTTAAGTGTCATGCTTCCGAAGAAGCCCAGCCCATATGGACTTACAGGACACTTTTTAGAGTTTACATAAACAATTACAATAAACCGACATGACGGTTTGCAAACAATAATCAAGTGAATACCAAACTGACACTCCAGATCCTTACGAGGCAGATTACATAATATACAACATAAAATACCATAAAATAAAATACACCATTAGGCCTGTGACAGGAGACACATGTACCTACTTGAAGAGCTGGGATTGTCTTCTACTCCAGGCTCTAGAAAGAAACTGTGCTGTCCTAAATACTTCATAATTAAATAACCAGTCTAACTTCTGTCCATCATCTTCGCAGAATAGATCAGGATTTCTTTGTTGCATTGCCTCAAACAGTGGAACCCTCAAATCATCATACAGTGTACAATAAAACTTTTTTTATTGTAAAAAAATAAAAAAATGATGATTTTCCACATCATTTTGGTCACATACATTGCATAATCTATTCTCTTCTGGCACCGCTGAAAACCGCCCTACCTCAATAGCCAGAGGCAGGATACCAGTTCTCAGCTGGGCACACAATGGCCGCTGGTTTCTGGTTAGAAAGGATTTGACATACAGTTCAGTAGCAAAACACTGCTTCATCTGGACATATGATCTATGTTTTGGTTTTAGACCATATGTCATTTGACCATTTATCTTTGTAATTACTAAATAGTTTTTGTTTCAACCTATTGATATTACCACAAAGCATATTCTAAAAATAGAAAGAAACTTCCTTTATCCAGGGGCCATTGTGTGGCTTATCCCAATTGAATACCTTTTTTGTTAACCTATCTTCTGGCAGATTAATGAGATGGTTCCACAAGCGGATCACTTCTCCCTTTTGCTTAGTCTCCATCGGTTCCCAACCCATATCTCCCTGGATTGCAAGAGAAGGGGCAAATGCATGTACCCCAAGGAAACACCTTATGGCTCTATTCTGGATATAATTAACTTTTTTGTCATCCTTAAAACCCCAAACACCAGCTGCATACGTAAGTATTGGACAGACACATGCATCATAGAGCTGTGAGTATGTGGAATAACCTATATCTTTACAAAATGTCATTTTGACCCAACAGCTCTACCAGCAGAGTCCGCCAATGTTCCAATTCCAAGATCATAGGACATGAATTCATCCAGCATAAAACCCAAGTACTTATATGCTTCACTATAGTCCAGAGGCAGAGTACCAAATGAGAAACTCTGAGAAGATCTTTCTGTACCTTTTTTTTCTAAAGTGCATAACCTGAGTTTTACTCTGGTTAATCATAAGCCTCCATTTTGAGCACCAGGATTGAACAATATCCAGCATCTTCTGTATAGAGCATCTCCAGACTCTGCCAGGAGGACTATGTCATCTGCATAAAGTAAACAGCTTACAGCAACATCATCCAACATTACCCCTAAACCTGAATGTTTGATTTCTTGGACTAGATCGTTAACGAAGATAGCAAATAAAGTGGGAGATAAAACATCTCCCTGTTTCACTCCAAATGGTGTTGAAAACCAACCAGTAGTGAAATAATTCACTTGAACAGATGCTACTGGAACCTGGTGTAATGATTGAATAGCTTCATAAAATCTACCATCAACACCACTCTGGATTAGTTTAAAAAAAAGCTAATCTCTATTGACCCAATCAAAAGCATTCTGGAAAGTCTATAAAACATGCATAAGTAAATTTTCCCTCTTCAATTATTGTTCTAATTACTGTGGTAAATTTACAATTTAGACACTTAGCAGTCGCTCTTATCCAGAGTGATTTAGAATTAGCAAGGTAAACGCATCAAATGCAGAGAGAAAGTACACTTACTCATTCAACTATAGGATCACAGGTACACCAGTACATCAAATTCATAATCTGTATGTAGGGCCATTATGCCTTTCTTGTTACACCAGAGATATACGGGTTCAACGTGCTCACATTTTTGGGACTTGGGCGTCTTGTTGTTTACTCACATGTTTGTTGATGGTGATTGATGTTGACTGCAACAGGTTGATATTATGGCGGAGTTTGTGTTGTGTGAGTGTTTCAAAATAATAAACGGGGCAAACAAAACAAGAACAGGCTCCAGACATAAACTAAACAAAGGGTCTCAAAACAGGCGCAGGGTTCAATAAACAAATAATAAAGTAGGCTATTTTTCTCTTTCTATCTTTCCTTTCTTTCTTTCTTTCTTTCTTTCTTAAACTGCGCTGTATTGTGCGAGGTGCGAGCTGCGAGCTGTTGAAATCTGTATCTCTACTGGCGTCTTTCCACACACAGCTGTGGGCCTGTGGCTTAATTAAAGGGAACCATGGTGCCATTTTCTAAGGCAACCAGTGGGGGCGCCATTTAGTCACAAATATGTGAAATCAACTAGATGGCTCCTACATAACCGGCCCCTATTGTTATGGGCAGGCTCTAATAACAATACAAAATCAAAATAAACTGGAGCCATACAAAAAGGTTCAAATCAAAATAAATACTTGTGAGGGGGGAAACAGGCATGGTGTTATGGGCCTGTCTAAATCTTGGTGCTTCTTTAATTGGACTTCGGCACCAGCAGGCATATCTTGCTGATGGGCCTGTCAAGCACGCTGGTTTTCGTCTGAAGACGCACACTTCTCACAAGTCCTCTCGAGTCTGGCATTGTTTCCAGGACTCTAGCCAGCATCCAGGATCCTCTGGGTGCATTTGTGTCGGCTATGATCACAATGTCTCCCTCTTCAAAGTTCCTGCGGATGCGGTTCCATTTTTGACGTACATTCATAAGAGGTAGGTATTCTTTTATCCATCTTGTCCAAAATAGATCTGACAGGTATTGCACTTGCCTCCAACGGCGCTTTGCATATACATCATCGGCCTGGAACACTCCTGGTGGAAGGATCGGCTGTTTCTTCAGAGTTAACAGATGATTCGGTGTTAGTGCTTCCAGGTCATTGGGGTCATTCGATACTGTTGTGAGTGGGCGGCTGTTAAGTATGGCTTCCACTTCACACATGACTGTATGGAGACTTTCATCATCTAAAGCTTGCTGTTTGGTGACTGATAGCAAGGTATTTTTAAGCAAACGTATGATCCGTTCCCATACACCACCATGATGGGCGCCGGCGGGTGGATTAAAGGTCCATTTGACTCCTTTTTGTTGTAGAGATCTTTCTATTTTGTCCAAGTTCCATGCCTTCAAAGATTCCTTTAGCTCCTTCTCAGTGGATATGAAATTGGTCCCATTGTCTGAACGTATTTCAATCACTTGGCCTCTTCGAGCAATAAAACGCCTGAGTGCATTGATGCACGAGTCTGTATCTAAAGAATGGGCCACTTCAAGATGTACTGCTCTACTGATTAAACATGTGAAAATGACTCCATATATTTTGACTGTGGTACGGCCTCTTTTGATTTCAATGGGTCCGAAATAATCTACTCCTACTTGTGTGAAAGGTGGTAGGTCAGGTGTTATCCTATCTCTTGGCAGGTCTGCCATCTTCTGTTCTCCAACAGATGCATTGAGACGTCTACAGGTCACACATTCAGAGATAATCTTCCTTGACAATGAATTGGCACATGGAATCCAATACTTTTGTCTCAGTAGGGAGAGCATGTGGTTTCTCCCACTGTGTCCTACTTGCTGATGGATCTTTCGAAGAATGATCACATGATGGTCTTTTGGGAGGATGGCAGGGTGCTTCGCAGTTTCTGGCATGGCTGATCTGCTTAATCTCCCACCCACTCTTAATACCTTTTGGTCAAGTTTGGGATCAAGCTTGTAGATTGAACTGTCTTTTCGCACGTTCAAACTTCCTTTCTGTAGTGTTTCGATTTCCTCTTGAAATCCTTGTCTTTGACAGAATTGTACAACAGCTGTCTCTGCCTTGTCCAGTTCATCCAGCGACAGGTTGTGTACTCTTAGTGTGTCTTTGAATCTTTTCATTTCTACTTCAATCAACTGTCTTCGTTTGTCTGGGTTTGAGTCTTGAATTTGCATTAGGTCTTTTCTTTTTCTACTCAGCTGCAAAAGGTGAGTTCTTAACTGCATAATGCATGCTACAGCTCTTTTCAATCTGTCGAAACTGGAGTAGTGATGTATCAGAGCGCTAGTAGCATCTTGATCTGTCATCTGGATGGTATTGACTGTAACCTTCTCTCTTTTGATTTCAGGATCGTCGGCTGGTATGGAGGTGAGATCAGCAGGTAAGTTAGGCCATGTCTCTTCCCTTTCCTGTAGGAAGTCTGGTCCCTTCTTCCAACTTTCACACTTTAAAAATGCCTCAGCTGTGAGACCTCAGGACACATGGTCTGCAGGGTTGATCTTGGTGTTTAAGTATCTCCACTGCTCAACAGAAGAGTGTTCTCTTATAGTGCCGACTCTGTTGGCCACGAAAGTCTGAAACCTCTTTGTATCGTTTCTGATATATTTCAAGACTGCTGTACTGTCCGTCCAAAACACAGCCTTTCTGAGTGGAAGGTGTAATTCAGTCTCCAGCATCCTGTTCACTTTCACTGCGAGTACTGCAGCTGTGAGTTCCATTCTTGGTATTGTGACTTGTTTCAAGGGGGCAACTCTTGCCTTTGCCATGATCAAGGAGATGTTAATTTGGTTTTGAGTATTGGTCATTTTCAGGTAGGTGACAGTACCATATCCTGTCTCACTTGCATCACAGAAGTGATGAAGTTGGGCTGACTTGATCTCGCCAAATTCTTCAGATCGAATACATCTTGGAATGTTGAACTTCTCCATCTGCTTTAGTCCAGTGAGCCATTTATGCCATGTGTGACCAAAGGCATCTGGAATCCTGTCGTCCCATCCATAATTCAGTTGGCATAACTGCTGCAAGATGTTCTTAGCAGTGAATGTGAACGGAGCCAAGAACCCCAGTGGGTCGTACACTGAACTTACAGTGGAAAGAATCCCTCTTCTTGTGTAAGGTTGATTTTTCAAGTTCACTTGAATCCTGAATGTATCCTCCTCCACATTCCACTGCACTCCAAGGGCCCGTTCGACCGGTAGGTTCTTTTGATCCAAGTCAATGTCTTTTACCTCTGTGGCTCGCTCTTCTTCTGGAATAGAGGCCAGCACAGTGCGGCTGTTGCTTACCCATTTGGTTAGGCGGAAACCTCCTTGAGCACACATGGTTCTCAGTTCTTTAGATAGTTCTATGCCATCCTTCTCATTCGGCATAGCCTTCAGACAGTCATCGACGTAAAAGTTCTCTTTCACAGTATTAACTGCCTCTGCTGAGAACTTGTCTTTATTATCTTCAGCAGTCCTTCTTACGGCATAACTAGCAACACTGGATGAAGATGTTGCACCAAATAAATGCACTGTCATTCTGTACTCTACTAGATTTTGACTGAAGTCACCATTCGGCCACCATAGGAATCTCAGGAAGTCTTTGTCAGCTGGTGTGACCTTCACTTGATGGAACATGCCTTCTACATCTGCCATCATTGCTACTGGCTCTTGTCTAAAACGGATTAAGACGCCCAGCAGTGTGTTGGTTAGATTTGGGCCTTGAATAAGCTCATCGTTTAATGATGTTCCTTGGAATGATGCAGAACAATCAAAGACTACACGAAGTTTGTGCTTCTTTGGGTGGCGTACACCATGGTGAGGCAAGTACCATGTTCTTCCTTCCTCAGGCTTTAGCTGTCTTTGAGGTACAGCTTCAGCATGTCCCTTTTGAATGACACTTTCAAGAAAGTCAGTGTACTCTTTGTGGAATTCAGGATCTTTCTTGAACTTCCTCTTTAGCGACATGACACGCTGCTCTGCCAGATGGCGGTTGTTGGGCATTGCAACATCTTTCTTTTTAAAGGGAAGGTTTATTTGGTAATGACCATCTTTCATTTGAGTGGAGTCAGACATGATTTGCATGAATCTTTTATCTTCTATAGACATTTCTGCCTTCTCTTCGTAACCCTTTTCTGGAAAATCATAATTGAATTGTTGGATCATGAGGTCATTCAAATTTATTATGGATATGCGGTTACTGAAAATATGGGTTGGCTTCTTATGGCTCATTGTGGGTTCATTTAGTAGCCCATTAACCACCCATCCAAGTCTTGTCTTTACTGCATAGGGCCCATTACCCTTACTATTAATTACTGCCCAAGGTTCCATAAACTTAGCTGCATCATTACCAATCAGGAGTCCAATATCTGCATCAATATATGGTAACTTGACCTCTTTTAGGTAGCTCCATTCTTGCACGTCAACCTGAGTGGGAATTTGCTTCATGGTTACAGGAATTTCTTTTTGAGTGTAGAGTGGTGGCAGTTTTAGGAAATCATTTCCTTCAAGACTTGACAGTTCCAGTCCATTGATTCTGTTGATACTTATGACCTTTTCTTGTCCTAGGGTTCGAAGTAGGATTCGAGTTGGTGTTGCTTTGGCATTCAGTTGCTTCCTTAAAGCCTCTGTACAAAAGGTTCCAGTGCTTCCTGGATCAAGGAAAGCATACGTTTTGAGAATTTGGTTGGAGTTAGTTAATTTAACTTGCACAGGGACAATTGACAATTTCTGCTGGTCACCGGCCCCGGTATGGATGGGCCTCTCCATGGTGACCAACGCACTGCTTACTGACATGCTATCAGTGCTCGCTTGACCTTTAACTGTGTCTTTCTTAAATTCAATGTGCAACACAGAAGGATGCTTTTTTGTGCAAATTTTACAAGTTAGTCTTTTCGTACAAGATTTACTCATGTGGCCTTGAGTTACACATCCGAAACATAGGCCATTGGCTTTAAAGAATTCGACTTTCTCTTTGTGCATTTTTTTATCAAAATCTTTGCACAGATCTGTGCTGTGGTTGCCTTTACAAAAGAAACACGATTTCTGTGAGGTGGATGTAGAGTTGCTTGACTGAGACCTCGATTCTGGGGATTCTGTTACTGTGGCAAAACTGCTTTTATAGCTGCTTTTAGGGTGTGATGAAACAGGAATTGATTTCAAGTTTGGTTTCTTGTCTTTCGGTTTTGTATCTTGTATTTCTCCAAAGAGTGGATCTACAGCAATGTTTGCTTGTCTTTCAATGAAGTTGACGAGTTGTGGAAACTTGGCTCTTCTGTGTGTGCGTTCATGATAGTCATATGCCACGGTTCTCCACCTCTCTCTGTGCCTGAATGGTAGCTTTGATAAGACAGATTTCAGGTGTGTAGGATTGTTCATGTCTTGTAGAATTTCATTATTGCTCATAGCATTACAGCATGTTCTTAAGAAGAGTGAGAATTTGTGTAGGGCTTTGCTATCCTCTGAACGGATTACATCCCAATTCAGAATTTTTTCCTGATAGGCAGCAGCAATAAGCACCTCATTCCCAAAGTGTTTGCGTAGCAGACGTTTTGCTTTTACATAGCCTATTTGGGAATCCATGTGGAGGCAGCTCCTCACAATTGCCTTTGGTTGCCCATCTGTGAACTGTTCTAGGAAGAGAAGTCTATCTCTGTCATTGCTTGTCTTGCTTTCTATACAGTGTTCAAATGTTCTAATGAAAGAAATGTAGCTCAAAGGGTCACCTCTAAAGACAGGAATTTCTCTAGATGGCAAGAGTGAGAACCTCTGCTCTTGAATTAACATTTCAGTGATTTCATTTTGTTTTCTCATGATTTCTACCATGCCTACACCTGCTTGGACATTAACCCGAGCACCATCTTGCAAGTCAATGTTTGGGTTAGGCTGCGGGGGTTGTTGGTGAGAAACAGGCAAGCGTGACCTTGAACGCTGCTGAGACATTTGTCTCTGTGGCTGCCGTGATTGGCCACTAGGGGCATGCTGAGACCTTTGTCTCTGTGGTGGATGTGAAGCAGCTCCTTCCTCTTCATCATATTCACCACCGTCATCATCATCATCTTCATCATCATCATCCTCTTCACCATCATCCTCATCATCAACATCATCTTCCTCTTCATCATCCAATCTGTAATAATTATCAACCTTCTGGTTGTCTACTGGTAAGGATTGCATTGAGGCAAAATATTCATTGATGTGGATTAATGGGTTAATTGATTTGGTGTCTACATGTTTACTGATATCTAATGCTTTCAATTTGGCATCAGCGGCTGCAAGTTCAACTTCTAATTCAAAGGCTTCTCTTTTGGCTTTGAGCTGTGCCTCCTGTAATTCAAATGATTGTCTTTGCTTAAGAGCAGCAGCACGTGCAACTAGGGCTGCCCTTTCAGCCTCTGCCTCCCTCAATGCAGAGGAGCTTGTAACTGTTTTCTTTCTGCTTATCATGCCAATTGAAACATTATCGATTGATTTTGATTTCACACTAATTGCTTGTGTCACTTGAACTGTCACTTCTGGTGGCACTTGACTCACGCCTGGTGGCATTTGTGCCATAGTAGCAGGGGCATTATTCATCCATGATATGACATTGTCATGAAATCGACCTATACTTTGAAATTTAGGCTTATACCACTGCTCATGATCCTCTAAGGCCTCTTCTTCTGATAATAAATGCTGTACCGAATTGTGAAGTGATTTGAATTCATTTGTTTTAGTACTGAATTCATTGTACTCTTGTTTAACAAATTTTGTTTGTTTGTGAGCTGTCCAAGTTTATTTTTTCTTGCATTGCATTGTTTTGCATAATTAGCTTCAAGTGCCTTTTGTGTGGGCTTAACTTGTCTTTTCCCTTCAGTTGCGGGTGCACTTTTGTCAGAATGAACAACATCCTCAGGCGCTGTCACCGCAGCAGCTTCGGACAGGCCTAATTCATCCACTTCATGTACAGACATTATTAACGTGACGTCCGTATTTAGAATACAACAGCAGCGCTTATTTTCCAGATCCAAACTTATAGCGTTGCACAAAGCTTGCTTAATAGCGACATCAATTCATTCCAATCCACATTAAATGTCGCGCTCTGCGCATTCATTCATCCGTATGGTATCGCTCATTGCATTGTTCCATTAGCTTCAATAGCGTGACACATCCATTATCCTTAGATCCTTCCAATCCATCCAATTTCAATACTTGTGTCCGTATCAGAGTAAGATTTCAACTTGAATGTAGGGCCATTATGCCTTTCTTGTTACACCAGAGATATACGGGTTCAACGTGCTCACATTTTTGGGACTTGGGCGTCTTGTTGTTTACTCACATGTTTGTTGATGGTGATTGATGTTGACTGCAACAGGTTGATATTATGGCGGAGTTTGTGTTGTGTGAGTGTTTCAAAATAATAAACGGGGCAAACAAAACAAGAACAGGCTCCAGACATAAACTAAACAAAGGGTCTCAAAACAGGCGCAGGGTTCAATAAACAAATAATAAAGTAGGCTATTTTTCTCTTTCTATCTTTCCTTTCTTTCTTTCTTTCTTTCTTTCTTAAACTGCGCTGTATTGTGCGAGGTGCGAGCTGCGAGCTGTTGAAATCTGTATCTCTACTGGCGTCTTTCCACACACAGCTGTGGGCCTGTGGCTTAATTAAAGGGAACCATGGTGCCATTTTCTAAGGCAACCAGTGGGGGCGCCATTTAGTCACAAATATGTGAAATCAACTAGATGGCTCCTACACTGTATGTTGAAACTGTTGGATACTGTCAGATACAAGGTAAAAAAAAAAAACATTGTGTTCAAGCTTAACAAGCCTAATTAACACATGAGAAGGAATGGCCAAGGCATGTCTGCATATTCACTTTATAGATAAGAGCTAAGATATACTGTACAGTGCTGTACTGTACATGCACACATACAAAATGACACACACCATAAAAGTGGATATGTGACCCCAGAATGGGTCCTGACCCTTTGTTTGGGAAACACTGCATGCTCTCTGTGAATGTGTGTACCTGGAATGTTCAAATCAAATCAAATCACCTTTATTTATAAAGCACATTTAAAAACAATTTCCATTGTACCAAAGTGCTGTACAGACATTTCATCAACACCACAGATAGACAGCAGAAGAAAATTACAGACAATGAAAGCACAATTATAAGCAAACTATAAAATAAAACTATGTAAAACAGGGTAAAACATGTTGCTTAAAGAGTGTCCAGCAAGTCTACTTTAAATTAAAGGTGTGATTTTACAGCTGTTCGAATCAGGAGTTCGGTTCGAACGTTCTGGACGAAGTGCAGCCGTAGCTTAGTTCAGGCCCGGGTGTACACAGCCTGGTGGGTAAATGAATGCTACTTAATCATACTACAGTGTCACACAAAAGCATTAAAAAAAGTAGCAGATCCACAAGCTCGAAACGTGTGGCGAAGCGACACGTTTTGATCTTGGAGATCTGCAATTTTTGTTACTTTTGAATTTGAATCCTGAAAAGTAACAGTTGTGGACATAGTCTATGATGTTTTCACAATGTTCATTTGGGTATTAAGTACTTTTTTTAATGAATATGTATAACTTTGGATTTCATGAATAATAAAGTTGACCTCCAAACAGTGGAGTGGAGCTGGCTTAACTTGAACCAATCTGCTGTTAATTGGTGTTTGTTGTGCAGTACTGTAGAACAGAGAATGTAAATTACATTCTCGTTTATGTGTAGCGGTGTGTACTTCGCCTGCGTTGTGTTGTGTTATAGAATTCGCCCAAGTCTTCAAACAGGGTCGGCAGCAGCCATTTATTAATTCACGTTCACAATCACTGGCACTGTAGGCTGGCGACAAACGAGGACACTGTCAGAACCAGCGCAGCTTCATATCAATTCAGAATCACAGCTAAACCATCAAAAAGAAAATACACATTAGCGTTTGCACAGTTCACATACTTGTACCATTGAGGTGAATTGTGTTACATTTTACTCAAATAAAATACACTTTTTTGCCCACGCGGGCGGGCGGTCCCAAGGTTGAGAATACCAAAACACAGGTACTGCAAGTGGAACTACATTTTCTCTGTTACATATGCACGGCGCATTTGATTGACAGTTTGGAGCCTGCAGTTAGTACACTGCTGTCTGGAGACCACTATAGAGAGAAGCACAATTAAGGTAGCATGCATACATTCCTTGCATGTATGTGCACGTTTCTCAACGCAGTAATGCAATCCAATGCTTAAATGGATTTAGCAGCCTCATCTGCAAAATTCACATGCATTCTTTTTTTAAAGATGGAGTGCTGTGAGTTTGTGTCTATGTAGTTAACATTACTCTAATAATTGACCCCCAGGTGTGGTTAGAATATTACAACTCCATCTTTAAGAATTCCTTTACTCCAAAAAGAAAAACATGTTCATAAACACCAAAACAACAATGCTCATCCCAAGTATCTCGTATCGGGTCTGTTGGCACTTCCAAAATATTATACTTTGCGCTGAAATTTATACTTCATAAACTAGAGAGACGCATGCCTGCCTGTGTGCGCCTGTACGTGTGAACCGAACTTTGAGGATTATGCCAGTGAAAGTTACCTTTTGTGAACCTGAGATGAAATGATAACTCACTGTAATCTCATGCATAACACGCCGATACTTCTCTTTCTGTACACAGTAAAGTTGATTCTGATTTGTCCGATACGTCCCTGGCAGTGATATCAACCTCAAGCAACCATGTCTGTGCATCAGAAACAAGCATTTAAGCTTAACCAGCAGCGAGTGGTGAGAATATAGTGCTTCATATATTAACAGGAATAGGCTGGCCTTTTTCACATTATTGCCATAATCCATCATTGACTAAATACAATATACCTTTGTGCAAGTTAAAGCAAGTGCAAGTTCAAGTGCAATAAACTTGCAATGGGCCTCTTTTTAGCCTCTCTAAAGTATTGCTTCATATATATTTTTGAGTGGTGTAAACCACTCCTACAACTGGCTTTGTTAGTCGGTCTGTCTGTCTGTGCTCAAAAAATGAGCACGGTTGCTATGGTCACCCAGTTCACACGGGTGTGATTTAATTACGTCAGACATTACGTCAGACCACAGCTGATCAGTCTATATAAGACCTTACACCACTCGGTTCACACGGGTGTGATTTTTTACAATGTGAAAGAAATCACTGGTGGTGTACTTTGACCGCTTAAGCCCACATATTTAACTTTATTGTCATACCGCACAATTACAGGTTGTAACAGTGTGTGTGTGTGTGTGTGTGTGTGTGTGTGTGTGTGTGTGTGTGTGTGTGTGTGTGTGTGTGTGTGTGTGTGTGTGTGTGCGTGTGTGTGTGCGTGTGCGTGTGCGCGCGCATGGCACTACTTTGCTTTGTGTGCAGGTATTAAATACAGTATATCCATGAAAGGGTATTTATGTGTAATCACATTAAACATATGCATGGTTAAATACAAATGCAGAAATATATAATGGCAAGTGTTATATGCATGATATCAAACTCAATGGTCGCCAAGGACTTATTTAACTTCTTTTTCATGATGTCCTGGAGCGCCAAGGACGTGTTTTTCGTGTTTTATAACATGGTTTTTTGAAAAAAATAAAAATATATAAAATAAAATAAAATATATATGGTGGCGGTCTGGGCCTTTTGGCGCCCACTGGTGGCGATGAATGAGTTAAGTACAGTATATAATTGATGGTGCATAGTGCCTATAGTGTTAACTAAGTGATATGGCATGGTGACAGAGCTCAGAGCATTATCATCGTTTCCAGGCAGTGGTGGAAAAAGTAAAAGTATCAATACTGCAATATAGAAATACTCGGTTACAAGTAAAAGTCCAGAATTCAAAATGTAATTGAGTAAAAGTACAATTGGCACCAAATGTAGGCTACTTAAAGTACCAAAAGTTATCAAATTAAAATAGCAGATCTGCAAGCTCACAATGTGTCTCATTGAAAAGGATATCCCCTTGAGATGTATCATCTCAAGGGGGTCCAACAAAATACAACAAATATTTACAAATAGTAAATGTACTTTCCACCACTGTTTCCAGGGGATATCTGTTCACAAGTCTGGTGGCAGTTTTTGCTATATTAAAATATTGACTTTCTTTATAGCATTATTCACATGTGACGTCATATTCATATTGGCAAGAGGGCTTAATGATTCTACAGTCGGGGCATATTAATTGGCATAATTCATAGATCCTGGCATACTACAGTACAATACATAAGACAGAGCCAGGTTTGAGGTACTATAAAACTCCTTTATAGTCAGACAATGAACATGTTGATCAAAGATTGATTTGTCTGAAGATTTAAAGTTTGGACAAGCAAACTCAGAATTTAAGCCAAATGTATACTGTACGAGCTAAGCTATGGTTATAGGTCCAATAGTATCTAGTAGTACAGTTATGTTTTTTTTATTTTTTAATAATTTTTTATCCCATGATTTTGTAACCCATTCTTTTTTCACCCCTGTGTCAATGATCTAATGGGGCTCTACACACCCTCCGCCAACCTAGTCCCCATATATGGGGGACATGGGGAGAGCAACGGACTTGAACTCATGCTTCCTTCATGCCTGAGTGTCCAAGTTGCTCCTTTACACCTGAAAGGGGGGAGTTTCCCTGGTTGGACGTAGCGCGTGGAAGGAACACGTTATTCCAACCAGTTCCTTTCCCCTCCATCAGGCGCCCCAGCTGGCCAGGGGGAGGCAGTTTAGAGACCAGGATTACTGCATGTTTTTTGTGAGGGTACCTACCCTAGGGGACACGGGGAGAACAGTACAGTTATGTTTTAATACTTTTTTATATAATTGGATGATTCAAATAGATTCACTGTACAATCTTTGAGACAAGCAACTCAACCTCCGCCGCCACGACACGCCATGTGTTGCGTAAAGTATTAAATATATGATGTTTCCAAACTACTTTGAGCTCAGAAAATGTGAAAATCCCTGTCAAAACCTTGAAGCCGCAGATTCTTGACATACATCTCTCAGACAAAAAAGGAACTTACTTCAGTGAGCTGCAGTTCCAAAATAGCTCTGATCCTCTACTTTCATAATATGACATGGGGGAAAAAAAAGTCGTGTCACCTTAGGTGACACGACTTAGGGCATTTCATGTTTTGTTTTATTTTATTTAGGGTGGCAATCACTTTGTCTAGTGAGCAGCTCACTTAGATTGATCAACATAATTTACAAGCCCACTCACATTCCGCTTCAGTATATAAGAAACATATTTGGACCATAATACGGACCATATACTTTTAAAAACACCCAGTAATGAACATAGACAGGAATATGAGACACACGGATGTTTAACTCTTCTGACACTTCAGTTATACTGCATGTTCTAGGCTTTCAAGTAGATTAATGAATAATGGATGCAAAATGAATAATGAATTCTATATAGCCTTGGAGGTAGCACATGCAAATATTGAAATCTACTTTCTATACTTTATTATTCTGCCATATTTGGTGATAATGAGATCAGTTAACCCTGGGAAATTCTGTGAGAAATAATTGATACGTGCCTCAAAGGCCTGTTTATTGTAATGTTCAAAGGATGAGAAGCTTACCCAAGTCAACCTTTAGGCCTTCTACAGTTAAACCTTTCTCAGGCTTTCTGAGTAGATCTGGCAATTCCACCCTCACTCTTACGGACTGATAAAAGCTATTAGCAAAAATCACTGTTCATGAATTCAGGAGTAGAGCAGGAAAAAAAGAAAAGAAAGATCAAAGCAGAGAGCATCCTTCCAGCAGCAGTTAAAGTGACATGCATCATGATGACAAACTGTGTTTATGGAACATCTGTCACAAGCACAGAAATAGCTTCACCAGGGTTCCCAGTTCCCACGGTCATGCAAATTCCTGGAATTATTTTTAATTACCGGTAGTACAACTGTTTTCTATGCCTGGAAAGGGTTTGTAAATAACTGAATATTTTTTGGGGAAAGGGCTTGAATAATATGCTGTTTGGTACTTTTTTATTGATCTTTGCCATGCCATACAAATAAAGGATTTTTCACTTGACTGGGTGCCGTGGCCAACGAGCACCTGTTTTCAGTTCACAACAAAGGACCACGGCAGCGCTTCTTTCCTCTATTCAAGGGCTTTGGCTATTGATTAATGCCCGAGATGTTAATAAAACATTATTGTCCTCAATCATGGCATTACATTATAGAAATTGAAATTACTAATTAAATGGAGTGCTATAGTGCTGCATAGGCCGAGTGTGCCCTAATTTATACCAATGTGTCACGTGACAAAAATTACACATTGGTGTTGCCACGTGGCACTCTTGTGCGACAGAGTTCTAATCGATCAGATGATACACATTGGTCGACCGTATATGATTCAGTTGGCGGAGGGGATATTTAGTTTATAAGCACAAGCAGTTTGCTTATCTACAAAGATGCCTGGGAAGTCTGTATATGTGTTCAATCATGAATGGCTTTCGAACGCGACAGGATAAACAACAGGCTCAAGAGAGAGGCTGAGACGCAAGCCACACTGGATGCAGGCACCAAAACTTTTGAGATTGGCAAGATC
This sequence comes from Electrona antarctica, assembly GCF_951216825.1. Classification (NCBI taxonomy): domain Eukaryota; kingdom Metazoa; phylum Chordata; class Actinopteri; order Myctophiformes; family Myctophidae; genus Electrona; species Electrona antarctica. The sequence goes on from NC_136804.1 coordinate 2,188,125, forward strand.
GATTCAGCCAAAAGCATATTAAAAGACAATCAAAAGGATGCTGAACAAGACTACCAGTGTCTGCACATATTTCACACCCCGTAGACTTATGTGATGAAAGAAGAGCCACGACGACAGTTTTTGATGGAAACATTATTTCATTTAGAATGCCAAGCACCAAACCAACTCTAACATTGCACACTGAAGGTGTGTGTGTGTGTGTGTGTGTGTGTGTGTGTGTGTGTGTGTGTGTGTGTGTGTGTGTGTGTGTGTGCGCGCATGTGTGCGTGTGCAAATAATCGAGAGGAATCTGGAAATCCGCTCCCATTCACTTGTATAGAGTTGCTCACCCAGCGCAGACTCCCTTATCACCCCTTCTTCCGCTTTGGAAAAGTATAACGTGCGGAGCCTATTTGGGGCCTCTATGCATCGTCTCACATGCACAGTAGAGTACCCTCCGTGCGCAACCCCGTGTGCAAGCTTGTGAGTCGAGCCGATTGGACGAAACCATTCGTTCATGTCCCTGGGCCCAGCCGTAATACTCTGCAGTGTAGCATGTCCATTGCGCTTCTGAAAGTCTCTCTCTCTCTCTCTCTCTCTCTCTCTCTCTACACCCAAATGTCAAGTACATGCTGACAGCCATGTCCTTATCCCACACTGTTTTAAAAAACACTCTTCACTTTATTTAGCGAGTGAAATATAATATGAAATTGATGATAAGAGCTCATCAGCCTACATGTTCTCCCTGCTCTGCCCAAGTGGGACTTAAATGTCAACAACATTTCTGTTTTTCCAAGTGTCCACTTGACAATATTATAATTTTATTATTGCGACCGCACATCGCATTTACTATGAAAACCTGCATCTCTGTGTGTTAGTCACGCCTCCACATATGGTCACACCTCGTGACATCCCACCTCCATATATGGTCACGCCTTGTGACATCACGCCTCCGTATATGGTCACGCCTCGTGACATCACACCACCATATATGGCCATCTCCATATATGAAGGTCACAAGACTGACCTCATCTAACCCTGGATGGAGAAGACTGGATCATCACCTAGATCTGCATATATGGAGCCGGCCAGCAACTCTACATCTGACCTCAAACCCTTAGATCTCCATATATGGGAGCTGACCTGTTCTGGCATTCCATATCTTGATCCTCCCCACCCGTCCTTCCTCTTCGATGTCTCCCTTTTGACTGATACCTATCCATTCAAACTCTAGACAGGCCCGCCTAGGAGAGTTCTCAACAGGCCTGAAAATTAAGGTCCGACCCTACCTGGGCCCTCATCAAACCCTGTACACTCAAAACACTGCCCCCGCTGCCACCCTTAGATCTCCATATATGGATCTGACCTGTTCTGACATTCCATATGTTGATCTGACCTTATCAAACCCTGTACACTCAAGACACGGATGGGTGCACGCGACCTTGCCCTTTAGGGCGAGGTCGCTTCTCGCCCCCAGGGCGTCTTGCTGGTTATTTATATTTTATGAACATGCTCACTTCCACACCATTTTTCTCCATCACAAACATGCTTTTCTGTGTAGAGATGCATTTGTGCATGGTGTGTTGCAAAAAAAAAAATCACACCCGTGTGAACTGAGTGGTGTAAGGTTTTATATAGCATGATCAGCTGTGGTCTGACGTAATGTCTGACGTAATGAAATAAGGTAAGGTATTATGTAGCCTGATCAGCTCTGATCTGACGTAATGAAATCACACCCGGATGTGATTTCACAACTGGCTTTTTCTGTGCAGAGAAAATGACCATGGTTGCTACGGTCATCCAGTTCACCCGGGTGTGATTTAATTACGTCAGAAATTATTTTGAACATAGCAACCATGCTCATTTTTTTCTGCACACAAAAGCCAGTTGTAGGAGTGGTTTACACCACTCAAAAAAAAGGGGCCCTCTTATAATCGTCCACATGCTTTTCTGTGTACAGTATAAAAATCACACCTGTGTGAACTGAGTGGTGTAAGGTCTTATATAGACTGATCAGCTGTGGTCTGACGTAATGTCTGACGTAATGAAATCACACCCGTGTGAACTGGGTGACCATAGCAACCATGCTCATTTTTTGGTACGAACAGACACGTAAACTAACAAAGCTGAAATCACACCCGGGTGAACTGGGTGACCATAGCAACCATGCTCATTTTTTGGTACGAACAGACACGTAAACTAACAAAGCCAGTTGTAGGAGTGGTTTACACCACTCAAAAATACATGTTCCCTGTATTAGCTCTCTAGCCCCAGGCCGTGCGAGCCTGTATTCTGTACCACGTTTTTGTTTTCGGAGTCTCGTTCAGTGTTGGGGGGTAACACGTCTGATGAACGGACTTGGCAACACCTGCAAACTGAACCTGTCAATTCAGTTTTCAATGTGTTATTCCTGTGGTCAATAACTTGTGGGAGGAACAAAGATTCTAATTCATAGGCTTAACCCATTCAGGCCTGACGTCGAAATAAAAAAAAAACGTTCGCTCTGAAAGAATATATATTCAATGATTTGTGCCGCATTTTTACGATTTTTCAAAAATAGCAGACCTACAAGTTCATAGCGCGCCACTCGGTGGCGCGCTATGAGCTTGTAGATCTGCTATTTTTCAATAGCTAAAGTATAACATAATGCTTAGTTAAAACACCAAAAGGGGTTCCCGCCCAAAATGGGTTTAAAGCTATAATATGACACACATGCGTCCTCAGGTCTTATTGGCTTAATGGTGGTATTTAGTATGCTAATGACCGCCCACCATCTGTCTCTGTCGGACAACACAAAACACACACTGTGAGTGTGTGTGCGTGTGCGTGCACCGTACACTGAGCGTGTATGTGAGAGAGAGAGAAGAAATGCTCTATCTCTGGTGAGCATCTGTAATGATGTATTCAGCTGAAGCAAAACACACACACACACACACACACACACACACACACACACACACACACACACACACACACACACACACACACACACACACACACCTTAATTTGGAAGCGAGAAGCCTTTCTCTGGTGGTGGTGATATAGTTATTCAACTAACCGGTAATAACATTTAATCTCTAATCACAAAACAGCTCATTGTTATTCCAGGGGCTTTGTATTTCTAATTATATAGCAGAAGCTTTGTAGCCTACCACTAATTAATTTTCTAAAAGCACTTTTGTGTGTGTGCGTGCGTGCATGTATGCGTACATGCATGCGTGACAGAAAGAGATGCATTTGTGCATGAGCATTTGTGCATGACTACATGGTGTGTTGCAATTTAAAAAAATAAATAATTCTCCATTCATTGTCACTGGCATTTAATGTTTGTGTTAGGACAAGAATCTACACTATAGCTGAATATAGGAGGGGCTAGCGCCCCTCAAAAAGGTACACCTGGCCAAGCGTCCCAAGCGGCCAAGAGAAATAAGTGACAACTGGAAGAAGATACAATCTCTCTGTCCACAGCCAACGACCCACCAATAATGGACTGGAGTCATTTGACCTTTTTAATTTGAGCGGCGCTAGCCCCTCCTAGGCCCAGCTTTGTCTGTGTGAACACAAACACGATGATTTGATTGGCTGATCACCCATAACGATGATTTGATTGACTGAGCAAAGTACATATTGTGGATAATAACGAGGGCAGAAAAGTGAAGACGCCAAAAGTGATTGGCCGTTGGCGCCCGCTGGCCTAGTGGTCATGCCATAAGCTCTGGCCTGACAGTGCGTCATGAGTTTGAGTCCCGTTCATGACAACCTTTGCTGCATGTCTCTCCCCTTCTCTCTGTCCCTCTTTCCTGTCAGTCTTCACTTAACTATCAATAAGCCCAAAAAAAAAAGTAATTTGTCGGAATTACATTTGTGATGATTTGATTGGCTGAGCACAGAGTATTATGTATGATGATAAGAGCGCCCCTCACTTCACATGAGTGTTTTTGAGTGGTGTAAACCACTCCTACAACTGGCTTTTGTGTGCAGAAAAAAATGAGCATGGTTGTTATGTTCAAAATAATTTCTGACGTAATTAAATCACACCCGGGTGAACTGGATGACCGTAGCAACCATGGTCATTTTCTCTGCACAAAAAAAGCCAGTTGTGAAATCACATCCAGGTGTGATTTCATTACGTCAGATCAGAGCTGATCAGGCTATATAATACCTTACCTTATATAATACCTCACATCGGACAAAAACTCCAGCTGAATCAACTTCATGGTCACAAATCATCACATCAGAAGACGAGTCTACCTAGCCAAAGATCTTTAACGTCAGACATTACGTCAGACCACAGCTGATCATGCTATATAAAACCTTACACCACTCAGTTCACACGGGTGTGATTTTTTTTATATATATTATATATATACAGTTTTTGTATATTATATTAACCACTTGAACCCGAGAATTCATATTCTGGGCAGAACATTTGCCAAAAAGTGTAGCTCACTGAGATTGGGTGTAGTAGACCTAGGGGGAAAAAAAGTGTGGAGTGAGTCATATCATGATGTCTGCTGATCATCACCACATGGTATCACAGGGGGGTCATCATGAGATTCACTGAAACAACATTGCTTCCATTCGTCTTTCTTGCATTTTCTTTCGTTGTAAACTCCATCTTATAGCTTCTGATGAAAGTGAAAGTATCTAGCGGCAGATCCGTAATGGCCAATATCTACTTCCGGTTCACCAGGGTGAAATTTCAGGGTTTTCAGAATACAACTCCCGGCTGAAACCCTCGGCAGGGAGGATCATTTGAAAGAGCGCGACGGCGGCAACGAATGACTTGACTTCAGACCTCGGGGCACTGAATACTGCCACTCCAGATGTCATCGATGACGTCATGAGGAGGGCGCCCGTCGACGCTGCAGCCCACCGATTGGGCTGTGCCGAGCATCTCCTTGATGGTGCCGGAGAGACGGCGGGCGCTGGAGCGAGGCCTCATGCCGCGGGCAATGTCCACGATGTCATGGAACGCCACGTTGCCGTTGTGCTTGATGTTCTTCACCTTCTTCCTGTCCCTGTGGGGCTCCTTCAGGGCCCTGATGATGAGCGCGGAGGCAGACGGGACCACCTCGATGGCCGCCTGCCGGTTCTGCACGGTGAGGCTCACCGTGACCCGCAGGCCCTTCCAGTTGCCCGTGGCCTTGGCGATGTCTTCGCCCACCTTCTTGGGGGACAGGCCCAGGGGTCCAATCTTGGGGGCCAGGGCCGACGTGGCCCCGACCTCTCCTCCCATGCACCTCAGGGTCACGATCTTGACCTCGCTGGGGTCGGATTTGGGGGGCATGATGGTTGCAGTGGAGCTCCTCTGTTCAACTTGGTTTGGTTTGGTTTGGCTTAGTTTGGTTTGGCTTAGTTTGGTTTTGGTGAGGGTGTCGGATGAACCAAGATTCAGAACGACCGATTAACTGTTGCACCGTCACAATGTTCAATGTTGCTACATTTAGTTGACCTTCCTTTTAAAGGACCTGAGTGTGATGATGACGACGCTGTGATGCCATTGAGTGATGTCATTACGTAGAATACACCGCCTGACCGCTCTACTTCAAAGTCCCGTGGGAGTGCAGTGCCCGGCACGAAGTCAGTTGCCTGGAACCGTCGATACGACCGATATGCCTTTTGGCTTCCATTGTTGGCTTCCTTCTGTCTCATAAGACAATGGAGTATGCGCCAGGGATTAGTCTGGCAACATTTCCATAAGGACTTTAGGATTTCAATCGCTATAGTTCCAAGTCTTCTTTCACTCAGCATGATATGCGTTTTGTGTAAATTACGCTCCCATTAATTAACAAAATGATGGTAAAGACAACTATGTTGTGATGGGGTTCTACTGAGTGAAGACCCCATCCCTTACTCCCCTTCACACCAATAGAACACCGGTTTCGCCTGGCTAAGTGACTTCTCCCGATGAGCAGGTTGGTGCCTTGCATGGTTTCCACTCCCATTGGTGTGTGAATGGGTGAATGTGAGGTAGCCTCGATACCCAGGCTTTCATTTCGTCTGCGCGAAAAATGAAAGCCTGGATTTACGCATGGGCTGCACTGGCCTAAACGTGGGAGTCAACCCTTCCGCGTAGGCGTCGCTTTAAATGATGTGACGTCAGGGCTCTGAGCGGTGTGCACCCCTCAAAATAACACCGTGAGGAAATCATTACCAGTGGAACTTCAAACGAGGCTATGCGAGGAAAATGAGGAGAATGGCTGAAGAACCCACCACACCGTCTAAGAAAAAAACCAACGTGTGCCGACTCTGTGGAAATAACTTTGACAGTCCGTTAGAATGGTATACTCCAGCAACCAGTGGTTTCTGCTTCTGGTCGACACAATAACAGTGCTGCACTGGGGGGAGGAGAGACCGGGGCTGACGGACAGATCGAGAACCAATCGGGGTGTGCGTAAATCTGAGCCGCGGCCCTCCCATCCAGGCCAGAAAGGTCTAGCGTTAGCTCAGGCTAAATGTGAGGTACATTATGATGTAAAGCGCTTGGGATAAACCACTATATGAATGCAGTCCATTTGCAGAGTAATATTGGCATTCCACACAGGGTATTTTCTTACACACACAAAGTGAAATGAACACTCCAGTTCTTAGCAGCTGATAAGAAGCTGGCAGTGAAAGGTCTTCTATTATTCATACTCTATTAGAGCCTCTCTGCTCTGATACATTAAGGATTGGCTCTGTGTTTATTGCACTAGTTTACCTGTCTCTGTCTGCAAATTATTACTTTCTCCATTATTGCTTCATCTACTCTTATTTAATAAGCTAATCGCAAAGGCAATTCTGTGTGTGTGTGTGTGTGTGTGTGTGTGTGTGTGTGTGTGTGTGTGTGTGTGTGTGTGTGTGTGTGTGTGTGTGTGTGTGTGAATAATCGAGAGGAAAGTATAGAGTTGCTCACCCAGCGCAGACTCCCTTTTCACCCCTTCTTCCGCTTTGGAAAGGTATAACGTGCGGAGCCTATTTGGGGCCTCTATGCATCGTCTCACATGCACAGTAGTGTACCCTCCCGTGCGCAACCCCGTGCGTCGAGCCGATTGGACGAAACCCTTTTCATTCGTTCATGTCCCTGGCCTCAGCCGTAATACGCTGCAGTGTAGCATGTCCATTGCGCTTCTGTTCTCTCTCTGGGTTCTGGGGGCTTGGGCAAAGCAGACATGCAGACTGCAATGAGCAATGGAATAGTGGGCACAAGAAACCCTTTCCTTGAAACACACACGCACACGCAGGCACACGCGCGCGCGCGCACACACACACACACACACACACACACACACACACACACACACACACACAGCCTTCTATACTATCCAGTGAATCGATACAGGGGATATACTGTATGCCTCCTCAGCCGTTTCTCGTTGTTCCCTCTCTCTGTAATGTCACTCTCCCTCGTTATCTCCATGCCTGTGTCTGTCTCTGCTTGCTCTCTCTTTGTCTCTCTGTCACTTGTTCTTTCTTTGGAAATCACCAGGGTCCTTGGGCTGTCGTGCAGGCTGCTCTGATAGGAGCAGCCACCCAACTAGAGTCGGGTGGCTGACAGTGTTTCCAGATTTGGCAAGAGAAACATGAAGGGATGGGGTTGTTCGGACCTCGTGTCCCCCCGGTAGGTACGGGTAATACCCTTACAAAAATCATGCGGTAATCCTGCATGGTCTCTATACTGCCTCCCCTTGGTCAGCCGGCGTGCCTGATGGAGGGGGAAGGAACTGGTTGGTGTTCCTTCCACGCGCTATACGTCCTATACTGGGGAAACTCCCCCCTGTGAGGAGATAAGAAGCAGCCTGCTCACTCCTTAATCCTCATGCACTCCCCAGGTAATTGGCAAAGGGAGAGTAGTGCCCAGGATTACAGTTTAAGCAATTGGCACCTGGTGAAAAATGGGTAACAAGAATTGTGGGATTAAAGATCAAATAAGAATTTATATGGGTATTTGAAAATAGACAGGCTATCTACAAGCTCACGGAAAATGATATGACGTGTTGTGAGCTTGCGGATCGGCTATTTTCAAAGAAAAAAACAATAAACAATTGAACTACACACTGCATGGGGTTCCCTGGTACAAACCAAATAAGCAACTACACCCATACAAATGAGCCCAAATAAATAAACGTGTAATTTTACATGTGACTTTAGCGAAAAACAAGCCCAAAGTCAGACCGACTTGGCAACACTGCATGGTGGCTGACCGAATGTCCAGCTGACTACATGACTGTCTTTCCCAGTCAGACATTAGATGCCTGGCTAAACTAAAAGATAATTGTACAATACAATAAACATCAACAGAGATAGCAGCATGGATAATATAAATGTGCTAATTAAAAGCAATGAATTTGTCTTAATGCTAATTAAAAGTTAAATTGAAGAGATTGTTTTTAACTGGCACTTAAAGATGTTTACTGAGTGTGAGCTTGTTTCTTCGGTTTCTTGAGGTAATGCTTCACCACACTGTTTTGGAGCAAAATAAATAAATGCATCATCATCATCATCATCATCAACTTTCTTCTTTTGCTTATAACCTCCAATAACCCAGGAGCAGAGGACATGAGGTCCTAGGGCTTGAGGGTGTATGGATTGTCAGGGAGTCTGCAGTAGTCTGCATGGTCTCAGCCTGTGTAGTGCTTTGAACACGAGTAGGACTTTTGAAGTCAAGTCTAAATGACACAGCTAGCCAGAGGAGTGATATGTGTTCTCACCTCTTAGTATTTTATCAGTAGACTTGCAGCAGAACTTTGAATGAGTTGGCAATCTCTCTATAGACATTTCGGGGAGGCTTGTAAACGATGCATCACTAGAAACCTGACTGAAAATTTCCCAGAATGGTTTTAAACTCAGGAAGGAGTTCACTTGATAATAAATCGCTTACTTTTGCAAATAAAAAGGAGATTGGATATTTGTCTACTATAATTAGTCCCACTTTAATCACTCACACTAAATTGTGTTTATTGAGCAATAGTAGCGATGCTTTTAACCCATTTAGACCTGAGGACGCATGTGTGTCATATTATAGCTTTAAACCCATTTTGGGCGGGAACCCCTTTTGGTGTTTTAACTAAGCATTATGTTATACTTTAGCTATTGAAAAGTAGCAGATCTACAAGCTCATAGCGCGCCACCGAGTGGCGCGCTATGAACTTGTAGGTCTGCTATTTTTGAAAAATCGTAAAAATGCGGCACAAATCTTTGAATATATATTCTTTCAGAGCGAACGTTTTTTTTATTTCGACGTCAGGCCTGAATGGGTTTAAACAGCAGTTTTAAAAGCAGAAACTGACTTAACGAAATGGCCTGCAGGGTCAAAACTAGAGGTGGACGACTTGCTCCCAGCTGCATAAATGCTTGTGAATTTAATAAAATAATAAGCATGGGACCAGTTAAATTCAAATTATCCATTGGTTACATGCTTGTTATGAACTATTACAGTGGCCCACCCAACTGAGCACTTAACAGATGGTGCATTCATTGTCAGAGTGTGGGTGATGTGTGCGGTCGGTGTCACAGACTAGTGGGAATGAGGATAGATTATGCACAGTCAATCTACTATATCATATTATATAACATACTATACTTATTATAATTATAGTGTTTATACTATATAATACTATATAACATGGAAGACTGCTTATCTAGATCAGGGGTTCTCAACCTTTTTGGCTGGGGACCCCCATGTCTCGCGACCCCCGCCCCATTCCCCCCTAATACAAATTGACGGCTACAAGGACCACTTCATATAATTGGTCCTCACTAATGATGAGAAAATAGCAAATTTTTTCCTATACTCTGTCTGTGTCTCATATACAGTAGGAGGGCTGTGGGCAGTTCAGAAACCCGTCCACCAGTGACATCATCGATGGGAAATCCAAGCTAATAGAAACTGCAGGCTTTCTATTCCTCAAAAGTTGCAATGCGAAAATGGGAGCCATCATTCTCACGATAATACAAATCTAAATATATATTTGTTTAAATCTTGTATAAAAATATCTGCCTAACGATGATGTCACTGGTGGTCGAGTTTCTGAACTGTCCACAGCCCTCCTATGAGACACAGACCAAGTAGAAATAAATTGTGCTATTTTATCATGAACATTTAGTGAGGAGCAATTATATGAAGATAGGTTGAAAAGTGGAGAAGTGGTCCTTTAATAATAGAGAAAATACATCATAAATAAATACTGAAACCAGCTATAATTGTTAATGAAAGTTTGTGTACTAATGTAAACTCTTAATTTCCATTTTACAGCCATTCAGTGGCAAAAAAGAATAATAATCCCCCAAAATAATTTGGCGACCCCAGAGGGGTCGCGACCCCCAGGTTGAGAACCCTCTAGAGATCACTGGTTCTCAAAATCGGGTTCAGGGGGTCCCCAGTAAAATGAGGAACAGTGTAAACTCTTCAGCCCTGTTTATTTTTGTCGGCTATTCAAAAGTAACCCATCTACTATTGTTTGAAAAATGTTGACAAATCTCGACAAATCTTCTCTTTAATGGTATAATAAATAAAAACAACAGTAACATACTGTGTATTAAATACACAGTATGTTACTGTGGTTTTTATTTATTTATTTGACAGGGACAATGCTCATTAATCAACATGTCAGTTTTCACATTCATGTAAATTAGCCATAAGCTAACATAAGTTAGTCCCTGAGCAGGCTCTTAAAAAAAGATGATAAAACTATCCATACAATCCAATATCCATTCAATACAATACAATACAAGAACAATAAACATGGTACAGGGGACAGAACAACCACAGAGTGATGTGAGAAGTGACACCAGTGATAAATAGACTTGATAATAAAAAATAAAAATAAAAGGTTTATCAGGTTAGTGGGTAGAAACCCAAAAAATCACACCTGTGTGAACTGAGTGGTGTAAGGTCTTATATAGACTGATCAGCTGTGGTCTGACGTAATGTCTAACGTAATGAAATCACACCCGTGTGAACTGGGTGACCATAGCAACCATGCTCATTTTTTGGTACGAAAAGACAGACAGACAAACTAACAAAGCCAGTTGTAGGAGTGGTTTACACCACTCAAAAATAGTTTTAGCTTTGCCTCAGCCCGATATGATATTGGAGTGCTTCTCCGTCTATTCAAGAAAGCATGCCTTGATGCATGACGCTGTAGCTGTTTGTCATTTAAGGACAGGGTTTCCTTAAATCACCCTGAAACAGTCTTAACTCATTTTGGGCGTGAACCCCTTTTGGTGTTTTAAGCATTATGTTATACTTTAGCTATTGAAAAATAGCAGATCTACAAGCTATTTTTGAAAAAACGTGAAAATGTGACGCAAATTTGGAATATATATTCTTTCAAAGTGAACGTTTTTAACTCAAATCTTTGCTTCTGGGGGGTCCCTGGAACAACATATTTTCAGATGGGGGTTGGAGGCAAAATACAGATATTTGTTTGGGGTCCTTGACATGAAATATCGTTTGAGAACCACTGACCAACCTTTAGGATTTAGAAGACTTTTTTTTTAATCGGTCTCGGTCGATATGGGCTAAGGACAGGATTTCCTTAAATCACTCCATACTGAAACAGTCTTAATAGCTGCCATGGCTGTGTGCAGTATTATGAGGTATTTTTAATTGTTCTGTCACACTCTCAGTGGAAACCCTCAGGGCTCTGTTCCTCTTTGAAACCCGTTTCTCTCTCTCATGTTCCTCTGCTTGCTGTTATTTACTTGTATTTATTTATTTTCACAGATGACCAAAACAAGAACAGGACACAACAGGGTGTTTATAAGTTTGGGGCAAATATACCGGCAAATACCGACCTTGCAACACGTGCCTATATGTGCAGCTAGACAGCTAGAACAGTTCTGAGATCCTCCAATAAAGAGACAAGGCTTGACTTTTCTTGCATTTACTGACTTTCTAGGTCAGAGGTTCTCAGCGTTTTTGGCTGGGGACCCCCGGAAAAACCCAAATAATTTGGTGACCCCCAATATGACTCCCAGGTAAAAAAAAAATAACACAACTTTTGAAATAGACACTAGTGCTTTCTAGGGTAGGATTTGGGGCCCTAAAGATGAATATAAAATTAATATCAACATATGGTATTTATACTGTCCAATAATTAGATAGGGATCGGGTGAAAATATAACAGGCAGTTGCTGCTGTCAATATAATGACTCCCCAGTAAAAAAACACTTTACGTTTGAAATAGACACTCATGCTTTCTAAGGTGCGATTTGGGTCCCTAAAGATGAATACAAAATTAATATCAACATCTTAATATATTACTGTCCAATACTTCGATACCGAGGGGGGTAACCAACCACAGGAAGGACAGGTGGGGAGGATCAACATAATTATGGAATGTCAGAACAGGTCAGATCCATATATGGATATCTAAGGGTTTGAGGTTTGAGGTCAGATGTAGAGTTGCTGACCGGCTCCATATATGCAGATCTAGGTGATGATCCAGTCTTCTCCATGTATGGTTATCCAGGGTTAGATGAGGTCAGTGTCATGATTTTCATAAATATGGAGATGGTCATATATGGTGGTGTGACGTGTCACGGGGCGTGACCATATATGGAGGCGTAATGTCACGAGGAAAGATTTGCGATCTTGAGACCCTAAAATGTCATTCCTGGAGACACCAATGCCATGAACTAAGCCTTTACGATGTTACAGACAAAAACCGCAGCGGTCTTAAATAGCATCAGGCGCTCTGAATAGCAGCGTCTGCCAAATCCCTATGTTGTAATTGTAACATTACAATTCAAAGGAGCAGTTTAGATTGAAAAATAAATAAGAAAGTAATAGATTTGTGTCAAATAAAAAGCCTTCTAGATACATTTCCATACAGTGTTTTCTGCCATTAGGAATTCAGCATTTTGAGAAAATTGCGAGGCTATAAATCAATAAGAGCGGATCAATGTTGCTGCAGAACTCTTTCAGAAGCATTTTTCTTTCTGCGTAGTCCATAATAAGTTTTGCCAGACGGTCTAATTGGAAAATCAGTGTTTGATTGTCAGTGCTGCCGTGGGGCTGCAGGTCAATGCAGTGTTGTGAGCTAAGCTGTTGTCTCTCTGGGCTTCTCTCAGCACAGAACCCTGAGCTCAGCGAAGCTGCACTCTTCTCCCCTCAACCCATTATTAGCCCAATTACGTATGTGTTGGTGCAGGCCGGGTTCCATTGTCTTAACCCAAAGAAAGACAATTCTTCTAAATCCTCAAAAATAGCAGACCTACAAGCTCGTAGCGCGCAACTCGGTGGCGCGCTATGAGCTTGTAGATCTGCTATTTTTCAATAGCTAAATTATAACAATGTTTAAAGCACCAAAAGGGGTTCCCGCCCAAAATGGGTTAAGCTCGGAATACTTTCTTTGTGCAACAAATTGCTGAAATAGCCAATCGACAATCTCGCATCGTGATGCGATCCTTACGCCCCACCCCCGACCACATTTATTTTTCAGATCGGGTGTCTATGCAACATTAAGAGATTTCAGTTGTGCCTTACTCTGAATGTGTTCCCGTGAGGTGTAAATAATTCTCACTCATGATGAGTATGTGTAGCAACTAGCAAGTCCTCGCCCTCAGTTAGCTGCCATTCCTCTGACAACTCGGGGACACAGGTAGATGCTTCAAACACATTTATTCCATTTGCTGATAGCCGTAGGCAGGGAGCTGTCCATTAGTCCTTCGGCCCATTTCTCCAACCTCCGGAACATCTTAGGTTTATGTGAGGTTATGCTGTCAGAGCAGAGGACATGACCAAAGCAAAAATATAAAAAAATAAATAAAAGAATAAGTGACAGTACTGACAAGGACTCACATATATACAATATACTATCAAAATGATGTGTATACGGTATTATGCTCGACTTCTTTGTACAGACACTGCTGCTATGTTTAGATATGTATATGCACATTACTTGCTATATTTATAATATGCACATTACCTGCATTTTGTGACTACTGCTAATTGATAAGACAAGAACCTATTTTAGTTCTCACTTTTTATTATTATTCCTCTTGCGTTTTGAATGTTAGCACAGTTATTGCTAACCTGACTCCCCCAGATGGGGCAGCAGAGAGTACACTGGGTTCCCCCCTCCTGCTCCCATCTGGGAACTCTCAGGCAGACTTGATGCCCGGCCACAAAACGGCCTGGCCAATCAGCAGCAGCTATCCCGCCTCTAGCTGCTGCTGATTGGCCAGGCCGTTTTGTGGCCGGGCATCAAGTCTGCCTGAGAGTTCCCAGATGGGAGCAGGAGGGGGCACTCTCTGCTGCCCCATCTGGCGGAGTCAGGTTAAGTTATTGCATGCCATCCGACAATGGTCAGACAAATGGCAAGGCCTTTACCGGAGGAAGGACTGAGAATTACTGCTCATTATTGTTGCATGTGTACATACTGCTCATTATTGTTGATGTTGTTTGAATTGTCTGTAAAACTATTGTGTCTGTATGTATGAAGTGTATGAAACTAATGTAGCGCCCAAATCCTATATTTGTGGCACTACTGGTTGCCGACAGTCGGGTTGTAGTTAAGACGTGTGCTCCAGAAAGTGATGTCCAAACATGTGCGATGGTATAATGAAGATTTATTATCTGTCTCTGCAGGCCTAGTCACTACAGCATACATCTAAATAAATGCAATACACGTAAATGATACAGACAACAGCCTCCTAAAACTGTTTGCCTCTTGTCAGCAACACCTGCTGGTTGATTGAGACCTGATTAAATACCCTGCCAACCTTGACATTGACCACGCCCCTCAGTGGACATCATTGGATACAATTAGGAGGCTCAAATGGCTCTTACAGGGTGACATTTCGGACTGCTATGGCTCCCCCAAGGACGTTTCCGGTCGATTTGCTGCCGTCCTCTGTGTTCATTGCTACTTGCAGTGCCGGTGCGTCTTCTGGGAGTCCCTTCCCCTGGTCATCATTCAGACTCATGATTCAGAAGAGCTCTTAGAAGTGAATGAGTCATTGACCTCCATCATGACTGCTGTATTACATACTGTAAATGGTGCATTTCTAGTGCCTTTATCCAAAGTGCATAAAGCACTCCTTTGCCTCGATAAAAATACATTCTCCTGGCTTTAAGACTATAATGTGAGAGGGAGGACGGTCTCCTTGGCAGCCAGCACATTTGATAATTTTGTCAAGTCTGTATAGTGGTCAATGTTAATTTATTAACATGCTTATTAACAGTACAGGCAGTACAGTCAAAGGTTATGCTAAAAGGATAACACGACATTGTGGTCCATTGTACTCAATTCATCAGTAATTCATGTGTAACTCCGTGTCCATTTGGATTCATTTGTACACTCTCAGACTTAAATTTAAGTTGTTTTTTTACGTTGTGTATAGAGGGTATGCGCATGCTTAAAGTGAATGGCACATCGAGTGGCAAAGCAACAGGCAAAGTGAGTTTAACATTGTTTAACGTTGTTTAATGCAATCAGATAAGACTTTTCTGTTTGGATGTATGGGCTGTCAAGGCCAGAAAGTAGTTTTTTGCCACTCAGTAGGCATTCCTGCATAACTTCCGGGTTTGATGATGATGTCACACGCATACCCTCTATAGAGCGTCGCAGTCCCACCCCCTACCAGGGCCCAGGAAATGATTCCCCGTTCATTTTCGTCATAGACATTTCAAAACGTATTTATTTAAATTATAATATTTTAAGCCTCGTACAAAGCCAACTCTTGTCATGACAAATCATGACATCATGGGCCGAACAATTAATTAGAAAGAAGAAAGAAACGGCAGGTTACAACACTTTTTTTGTTGTTTTTCTTCTTTGTAATTATTTGTTTGGTCCAAAATATTGTGTTTGATGTCATGAGTTGTCACAACTCGAGTTGGCTTTGTCCGCGGCGTAACCGTCTTTAAATAAATACTTTTTGAAATGCCTATGGGAAAAATGCATTGGGAATCATTTCCTGGCCCTGCGACGCTCTATATAGGGAGCATGACGAACAAACAATCCGAAAGGGCGTCCATGAGACTATTTCACATCAAATGTGATGACGCCTCATTCATTCAGGTAATTGTATTCACAGTAAAAAACTGGATCCATGTTTTAAAACAATAATTGGGATGCTTTATAGCAAAGTAATATTTGAGTTCTGTGCGGAACTGTGGATGCACTTATGACACAAACTATAAAGAGTTTAAATGCATTCAATTAAATTGTATACAAACTAAATGCTCAATGTCCGGCCAAAATACAGTAGCTGAGTATGTACTGTAACTCTGAAATAAATACGGAATCTGGGAAGGATGCTTGGAACCAGATAATGACGGGTCTGTGCTTTGAAGCTGAGTGGATATCCATATTTTTAATCTATGGGTATTGTCTCAAAAAGCCTCTGTCACATGTCATTCATCTGTTATATGAAGGCTAATAAGTCCCCCAGGGCTCTATACTAGGCCCCCTCCTGTTTTCGCTCCACACTAAATATTATTGCCGACGTATACAAGCTCAACAGTGTGTCACATTGCAGCGGTTTGTGAGGTGCAGGTGGACGATTTTCACCCCTGACTAGTGATGCTATAGGGTTCATATGGTTTTCAAAAGGTTGAATATGAATCCAATATTAGATAAGTCAAGTTGAAACCACAAATAATTGATAGAATACAAATTTCAATGGATTCTGTTACTATTGTGTATAGCCTATGCTAAATAACATGCAAAACATTTAGGAAAATCTAAGTTCTGGAAAGGCATTATTTTCAAGATGGCCTCCACAATGGCTGCCGTAAACTTAAAATGCCTATAAACTTGGATTTAATATAAATAAATCATAACAATTATGCTCTTGGTGAGAAGTTTTATTTCTTAAACTCTTCTCATAAGACCAGCGTAAGGCGTATTAATCACATTTGGTAATTCCTCCCGAGATAATTTCCCAGCATCTGCCATTGGTGGTCTGCTTGAGGTGGAGTTGATTTGTCATTGATGAATGTGCACCTTCTGCGAGGACATCATGCAGTTTGCTCTCGGGAGCTGTTACGGATCCCTGCAGGCCCTTCTACAGCACCGCCATGATACTGTGGAGATTACAACACACCACTGTGCTGCACAGTGCACACTGCTCTCAACCCTTTAAGACCTGAGGACCCGATTCTACAAATGCCTTCTAACAGTCTTCTGAAAAACGTATGTTGCAGTGGTTATCAGTGGTGCTCAAAACTCTTTTTCATGTCAAGGACCCCCAAATTGTATTTGCCTGCGGACCCCCCATCTCAAAATATTTTGTTCCAGGTAAGGGACACTCAGAAGCAAAGATTTGAGTTAATAATGTTCGCTTGTGTGTGTTTGTGTCTCTCGCACGCACGCACGCACGCACGCACGCACGCACGCACGCACGCACGCACGCACGCACGCACGCACGCACGCACGCACACACACACACACACACACACACACACACACACACACACACACACACACACACACACACACACACACATATATATAAATAAAATGACACGGATGCTTTAATATTTAGATTGATCATGATTGAATCCAGGTGCAACACTGACAATGTATTCAGTCTAATCGGGCCACTGCAACACCGCCGCGCCTCAGTGCACCGGTTTCCCCCAAATCCCATTGGTTTCTTACCGCTGCCAAACTACTGTTTCCACCCAGGTGGCCATTGTGTACAGCAGTGGACCTCCCTGAACACTTAGTTGTAATTGGAACACCTGGTACAGCTGTAACTGTTGGGATGGAGCACTGCAACCCATGCATGACAACACTTGACACTATAGCAGTCTCTGGACAGGGATTCTCAACTGCGAAAGTGAAAGGTAACTAGATTCTATACCAAGTCCCGGAACGGACGCAATGTATTGGCCAACAGTCTTACAAATAGCAGCAATTGTTTCCAAAACATATTGGACAGTGTCCCTGGTGACTGATGGCACTTGAGTCCGTTAATTCTGGGAACATTCTGGCGAACCTATAGGTTCGCTGTAGTGGGCCTCGATGTAGTACTTTGAACTGGATTAAGGAGAGTCTAGCACAAGAAGATGAGGAGTTGATGGCTTTGAGTGCCTTTGCCCAATATTGGTCTGAGAGGGTGATTCCCAGTTCTGATTCCCAGTCAGATTTGATTTTGTGCAGTCCCGGGTCAATCTCGGGTGAGATAAGATTGTAAAAAGATGAGTTACGGGCGATAAATTTAATGAAGAACAGGTAGCGCCATGCAGTTTTCCTTTTCACTGCAGACCATCTTTGAGTGTGGCAACAGCCTGAAAACGAGCTCATATGAAATGAAAATGGTGCACATATATATATATTTTTTTTTTATTTACCCAGGGAAGTAGCTGAGCACAGGTGCTCATTTTCAGCAACACCCTGCACATAGAAACACACACACGCGCACACACACACACACACACACACATTAAAACCTGGGAGCTGACCAGTACAACCACAGGCCACTAAGCAGCTCCAGGGGGAGCAGTTGAGGGTTCAGTGCCTTGCTCAAGGGCACTTCAGCGGTGTTGGGTGAGTGATGACAATCACTTCCCCACCCATATTTTTCCTGCCCGTCCGGGGAATCGAACCGGCAACCTTTCGGCAACAAGGGCACTCCTCTAACCCTTAGGCCACCGCTGCCCCAGTCTAGGGCTTCCCATAAGCATGTTAAGCCGACATGGAAGTGGTGCTGAATGCCATGAGGAATGCATGCTGGAGGCTGAATGTGTTGGATCATTAGGTGGCTGCAGAGTCCACTATGCCCTGCTGAACTGCATCTAGTTGTCTTCTCCTCACACAGAGAGCAACCCCTACTGCCTCCAGTCATTATTCACCGCCACCAGGGGGCGCCAAAAGTCCCAGACCGCCACCATATATATATTTTTTTATTTGATATGTTTTTATTTATTAAAAAAAAAATCTTTTTTATGTTATGTTACAAAACACGAAAAACACGTCCTTGGCGCTGTCCTTGGCAGCCATTGCGTTAACAACCACGCACACGCAATCCACGTGTGTACGAGCTCTCGCACAGTCAATGTCCCTGATACTGATGCACATGCACATACCCCTGCACACACAAACCCGCACGTACGCACTCATTATTTGATACAATCAAAGAGAGAGAGAGAGAGAGAGAGTCTGCTAAATGCTAATTCCCCCACACGGTAACTCTGTCATTTCTTGACCGTTTCGGACGCGGGGGGGTGGGGGGAACCGGGCTGGCACCCTGGGCACGTTCCGGGGAGCCCCACACGGAGTTGCACCACCACAGTTCACACGGGTGTGATTTTAGAAGAAAAAAGAAAGAGGGGTTTGATTACTTAGTTTAAAATAATGTCAATGTATTTTAAATAGTTACTGTATCGATTTCATATCATTGAATCGGATCGGATCGTCATAATGAACCAATATCGTCCATGTATTGTATCGTCAACAATATCTCGTGATACATATCGTATCGCTGTTAAAATGTATCATTACACCCCTAATGGGAACCCTTAACTGCGCTCACATTGAAGAAATATACACACGCACACGTATGCAGGCACACACACGCACACATGCATACACACACGGACACTTTTTTTAAACAAGGGAGGTGTGTGGAGAGAGAGGGAGAGAGGGGAGAGAGGGGGAACGAAATGCCCGACTATGGGAGAGACATTCTTTCACGAGCAGATGGGAAATAAATCAATGCAAATTTTCTACTTAGGCTTATGCTGTAAGTGCTGTGGTTCTCAACCTGTGGATCAGGGTCCACTGGTGGTCCGCGAGGGGCCCCAAATAATTGGCAAAATTTGAATGATAATATAACAACAAGAGATGCAAATGAATAAGAACTTGAATTTTACTAAGTTAGTTCCATTGATCCAAAATGAAAATGTATGCGGACCACCCACCAGATGGGTGGGCCTTGGACACTTTTATGATTTTCAAGTGCAGGGCCCTGATCCAGCAAAGGTTGAGAACTGCAACTTTATAACAAAAAAAATACACCATGTGTGTGAAGTGAGCGGTGCATGTATTGTTATAGTTACTGTAATGTACTGTGCTCTGTACTGTACTGTATTGTAGTGTACTGTGCTCTGTACTGTACTTTGATTATTTTGGAGAAAATATTTGAGAAATGACAGAGTTACCGCGTGGGGGTCCCCGGGGGGTCCCCGGAACATCCAGACCCCTAGGAACGCGTCCAGGGGGCCGGCCCTGTTCCGGCGAGCCTTCCCGCGTCCGAAACGACGTCGAGAAAGCACAGAGTTACCGTATTGCAGCTTCACGTGCTCGGACACAGGGACACATATAGGGACACACACACACACACATACGGACGGACACACATAGCTAAAAAAAGAGAAAGAAATTAAACAAATGCATGGATTGTACACAGAACATTTCATGTATTAAACTGAGATTTAACTGAGAGGGCACAGATCACATGGACCCTTATCTATCCATACTTTTGTCTTAACTCCCTAGATGTCCTAAATCACTAGATCAGGGGTGCCCACACATTTATGACGTGATATCTACTTTCAAAATGACCAGCTCAACAAGATCTACCCACTGAAAAAACAAGTGTACCATTGCTGAAAATAGTTTAAATATATAATGTACCTGGGGGGGCTTTGGAATAGGGAGAAATTATGACAGGCAGTTTCTGCTGTCAAAATATGTCCCCCCCGTATTTAACTTAAACGCCCAATGCATTCTCAATGGCAATAGCACAAACGTTGGCATGCTACTAGTCCTACTTACACCTAGAAACCCCATTCAAACCTATTTAGGTTCATTTTACGGTGGACATGTTTGCCTGAAAATAAATCTTTTAAATGTTTCATAGTTTTAGAAATATAGTGCTATCAAATTTGAGAAATTCACAATGGGGCTCAATGGCAGATATTGGCACGTCAAAAAAGCACTTTCACCTAGAAACTCCATTCACACTTTTTATAATTCAGCTTACTGTGGAGACACATGCTGGAACTTTTTACTTTGAAATTATTTGTAGTTTCGGAGTTATTTAACTTAAACGCCCAATGCATTTTCAATGGCAATAGCGCAAACTTTGGCATGCTACTAGTCCTACATACTTACACCTAGAAACCCCATTCAAAACTATTTAGGTTCATCTTACGGTGGACATGTTTGCCTGAAAATAAATCTTTGAAATGTTTCATAGTTTTAGAAATATAGTGCTTTCAAATTTGAGACATTTATAATGGGGCTCAATGGCAGCTCTATGGCACGTCAAAAAATAACTTTCACCTAGAAACTCTATTCACACATTTTATAATTCAGCGTACTGTGGAGAAACATGCTGGAACTTTTTACTTTGAAATGATTTGTAGTTTCTGAGTTATTTAACTTAAATGCCCAATGCATTCTCAATGGCAATAGCGCAAATGTTGGCATGCTACTACTAGTCCTACATACTTACACCTATAGAAACCCCATTCAAACCTATTTAGGTTCATCTTACGGTGGACATGTTTGCCTGAAAATAAATCTTGGAAATGTTTCATAGTTTTAGAAATATAGTGCTTTCAAATTTGAGAAATTCACAATGGGGCTCAATGGCAGATATTGGCACGTCAAAAAAGCACATTCACCTAGAAACTCCATTCACACTTTTTATAATTCAGCTTACTGTGGAGACACATGCTGGTACTTTTTACTTTGAAATGATTTGTAGTTTCTGAGTTATTTAACTTAAACGCCCAATGCATTCTCAATGGCAATAGCACAAACTTTGGCATGCTGCTATTCCTACATACTTACACCTAGAAACCCCATTCAAACCTATTTAGGTTCATCTTACGGTGGACATATTTGCCTGAAATTGAATCTTTGAAATGTTTCAGTTTTAGAAATATAGTGCTTTCAAATTTGAGAAATTTATAATGGGACTCGCAAATCCACAGGTTAATGTACTTTTTATTTGCATTGTAATCTCCATAGGGGGATTTTAGATTGCCTCATATAAGAACTGTTTGAAAAATAAACAAATCATCCAGGCCGCTTCACTCATATGGATATGAAGAATCAACTGACTGAGAGAAAACGCTATTGTTACTGCTACTGAATTAGTTACATTTTTTCTAGAAACAGACTGTATCATATATGAGTGACTGACTGTCGCAAACGATACAGAGACACCTCCTTGACAATAACGCCGAGACAGCTTGTTTATTTTTGGACCACAATGCTTATATGAAACGATTTTAAGGTGAGCCCATGTTATTCTCCATAGAGAAATGACTTCCGTGAACCAGGGGAATCGAGGGGATGAGCGAGTGACGTCAGGACTTCGGCGCTCTATTAGGCTCCCTGGCATTGCACAACTACATGGCGCAGCACGTTTGGTGCCACTGTTTACAGAACATATCGTACATCAGTGTGGATTCTCACATATAGTTATCATCTAGTGTGTTGGCACACGTGTGTGCGTGTGTACGTTTTAATCTAGCTGACACATGGCAGGCACAGTTTGGACTCCATCACTCCATCCCTTGCACCCCTGCCAGACAGGCTAACGCCTCCCATGGCTAACACTGTGGCCAGCCAAGAGCTAATATGGTTTAATTGAATCAGAACATCAAACGGGCATCAGTTAACCACTCTAATTAATCATCCAGGTGTTCGAAACCAACCTGCTTCAGCTATAACACGTTTCATGACCACTATAATTGATTGGAAATAGAGGAAGGAAATGAGACTCAGCAGAACTGACGGCTCGTATATATCCTGAGGGAACTATTTGTTCCAACTGGCCTTTTTTCATCGTCATTTTGGGGGAAAAATTAAATGAAAAATTTACTAAATGAAGGCAGAGGTGCTCTGAAAAGGCAATTTGGGAACCCATTTGTTGCGTAGAAACATGAACTCGGTGTGGCTCCTCCCCTTTCTGTGTTTATTCCTCCCCAAGAACACTATGTTTTGGGTGTGTTTTTTGTGGGACAAATCAGTGTAATGAAGCCATTTGTAGTTGAGAGTTGTGTAGCTTCTTCCAGGAGCATTCAGCCTCTATTTAATGGTCAGTCACTCTCAACATCAAAGACATCCAAGTAGAGGGTAGGACGGGTCTACCCGGAACCAAACCGAGCCGGTTCGAGCCCAAAATATTGACTTGTCCCTCGGGCAGGGTCGGTTCCATTCCAAATTGCCGCGGGTCTCAGTCGTGACATCTGAAATGCATTTACACGAACGGATCCATTTTGTTCCATTTGTACACTCTCAGAGTTAAATTAACATTGATTTTACAATATAAATTGGGGGTCTCAGAGATAGAAATGCCATTAAATGGGGGTCCGTAGACTAATGCAGGTCAAACTGGGGGTCCTTCAAATTAAACAGGTTGAGAATCACTGCTAGAGCCGTAAGAATCTTCTCTTATGGGGGTCCATGGCATGTCTGTTCAATTGAGGGTCCGTGGGGCTGATTAGTGTCAATTTGGGGGTCCTTGACATGAAAACGTTTGGGAACCAGTGGCTTAAATCACTGTGTTTTGTTGTGTTTTTGAGTTATTGTCATGTTGTCCAGTTATTGTCATGTTATTGTTGAGTTATTGTCATGTTGTCCAGTTATTGTTGAGTTCTTGTCATGTTGTCCAGTTATTGTCATGTTGTCCAGTTATTGTTGAGTTATTGTCATGTTGTCCAGTTATTGTTGAGTTATTGTCATGTTGTCCAGTTATTGTCATGTTGTCCAGTTATTGTCATGTTGTCCAGTTATTGTCATGTTGTCCAGTTATTGTCATGTTGTTCAGTTATTGTCATGTTGTCCAGTTATTATCATGTTGTCCAGTTATTGTCATGTTGTCCAGTTATTGTCATGTTGTCCAGTTATTGTCATGTTGTTCAGTTATTGTCATGTTGTCCAGTTATTATCATGTTGTCCAGTTATTGTCATGATGTCCAGTTATTGTCATGATGTCCAGTTATTGTCATGTTGTCCAGTTATTGTCATGTTGTCCAGTTATTGTTGAGTTCTTGTCATGTTGTCCAGTTATTGTCATGTTGTTCAGTTATTGTCATGTTGTCCAGTTATTATCATGTTGTCCAGTTATTGTCATGATGTCCAGTTATTGTCATGTTGTCCAGTTATTGTCATGTTGTCCAGTTATTGTTGAGTTCTTGTCATGTTGTCCAGTTATTGTCATGTTGTCCAGTTATTGTTGAGTTATTGTCATGTTGTCCAGTTATTGTTGAGTTATTGTCATGTTGTCCAGTTATAGTCATGTTGTCCAGTTATTGTCATGTTGTCCAGTTATTATCATGTTGTCCAGTTATTGTCATGATGTCCAGTTCTTGTCATGTTGTCCAGTTATTGTCATGTTGTCCAGTTATTGTCATGTCGCGTTTTTGTCATGTGAATAACTTTTTACGTAATTTTTATCCCACAATGTTGTAACTTTTTTCAACCAGTGTCAAAGATCTAATCATGTAATCCTGGGCATACACTCCCTCAGTCCCTCTGCCAAACTGGGGAGAGCAACGGACTGACACGTTACACCTTGTTCCAACCAGTTCCTTTCCCCTCCATCAGGCGCCCCGGCTAGCCAGGGGGAGGTTTAGAGACCAGGATTACTGCGTGTCTTTTGTGAGGGTACCGAACATATAGGGGACACGGTGAGAACATGCAAAATCCACACAGAAAGGCCCTTTTGCCAACCCCACCTATGGGCAGTTGGCACTGATGCCGCGGAGGAGAGAACACGTACGCCCCCAGAACCCACAGCGTCCTCAGCTGGAATCGAACCCAGGACCTTCTAGCTGTGAGGTGACAGCGCTACCAACTGCACCACTGTGTCCCCAAGCACACAACCATCTTCATTAGAACCCCACCTGTCCTGTTTGCTCCACCAGATGTGCACTTTTTCTTTACATATCATTTTAAAAAGAGACCAGATGAGGGGCTAGATTTCCCTTGTGTACATTCCACATGTGTTAACCCATTAAGACATGTACTGAGTTACTTTACACCCCTTCTCCCTACATTAATAAGTCGTTCGGTGTGAGCTCGCCACCATTGGTGTGTGAATGTGGGAAGTGAAGACGCTGGCGTCGACTGTTCGCCGCTTCACCTCGCAATGTATGAATGAATGAACCATTTTAAAGCGCTTTGAGCACTTGGAAAAGCGCTATAAAAATGCAATTCATTATTCTCTATGCTCTCGGTGCTACCTCTGCAGAAGGCCAGCAAGACCGAGCATGGTTGCTTTTGCATAGTTTGCAGAAGTCTTTGCAGAGGAGGCATTGGATGGAGTTCATCGCAGGAACAAACAAAGTGAAACCGAGCAAAACCTTTGACTGTTCATGTTCGGCTGGGGAGGGGGGGGCAGCCTGCACATCTATCGGGTTGGATACGCTCACTCAATGATGAATGCCGTGCTGATAATTTATATATTGACTACCGCAGCAAAAACAAATCTTACACCATATTGATTTTATGTTTTTAAGAAAGAAAACAAATACCCTCTTCAATCCAACAAAGTGAACTGAGGACACGGACGTTATTCATAAGGGATGTATTATTTACTGTAGGTATAAGAACTATTATTTACAGCTATACCCCCTGGCCTGAGGGAACATGCAGTTGTAGGAGGGACAGAAGGAAAGGAGGAAGGAGTACTCTCCTCCACTTTCATTCGTTCATTTCTGTGTCCTCTGAATGCGCTAGTAGAGGACCTTTTCACGTTCAACCAAAGTCAAGCAGATACCAGTCAAACTTATCTTTCTCATCGAGTAGACAGAGAGATACTGTAGATGACATTAATCCTCTATACAATGCAGACGATTTTTAGGGGTGATTTAGTGTCTGGATTTAATTCATGAATTAAATTGATAGAATGTGCAGTACGATATACACACATATAGTTGTAGATACACTTATATCCTATAGGCCAGGGGTAGGCAACCTGCGGCTCTAGAGCCACATGTGGCTCTCTTAGTCTCTTCTCCCTTCTGGCTCCAAAACTGTGGAATGCACTCCCTGTTGCAGTCAGAACTGCAGCATCACTCCCAATCTTCCGCCGTAGTCTGAAAACCCACCTTTTCAGACTCCACCATGGCCCATTGCACTTACCCTACCCCCTTAGACAGCACTTTTTAGACTTAGATAGCATTTGATACAGACTTATAGCATGTTATGTAGACAGCACAATAATTGCATTGTATGTAGTCATAGCACTTCATAGTATATATGTACAGCATAGTATAGTGTATAGTTTATATGTACAGTGTCATTATATAGATATGTTCTAGCTACGTTCTTAGCTTACGCATGTTTCTTGATAAATGCTTTTTATATATGTGATGTATTCCCATGCCTTTTGTTGTTGCTTAATGTAAATCATTAAGAGGCGTCTGCTAAATGCCTAAATTGTAAATTGTGGCTCTTATAGGCCCTCTCCCGTGGCTCCCAGTTGCTACGGCAAAGAAGTATGAAAAGGAATACCGGTAAGAGGTTTTATTTTTATTTTTTTTTAATCATTTAATCATAATTTATTATTGAATTAGTAGTAGGCATAAAGTTATTCTTTCATTTTGATATTGCAAAACAATGTTGCCTATACACCAGATAAAAATAAGAATCAAATGTAATGAAGGAAAATAGAAGAATAGAAGAATGTATTCATGATAAGACATCTTTGTTTGTTTTCACCACCAATGCTGCTGGCTTACTGGTACAGTATACTTGATATGCTTTGAGAAAACACAAATACTTACAGCTTGCTTTATTAAAGCAAACATATTTTGCGGCTCCAGATAGAATTGTAATACGTTTTTGGGCCAAACATGGCTCTTCTGATAGCAGGGCTGGACTGGGACAAAAATTCGGCCCGGGCATTTTCGCGTGAATTTGGCCCAGACCGGCCCACCACAACCAGCGCGCAGATAGGCAACATAATATTATGTGCCCCCCCCCCCTGCACTGCACCGTCAGGGGGGGCGCTACCCCAGAATGGCAGCACGCCCGGACCTTTTCTGGTGGCCTGCCGCCTATTGGCCTGCCTGCCTGTCAAAAATCATTTTTTTATCATGGCGGCCCCCTACGGTCGCGGCCCACCGGGCAAATGCCCGGTATGCCCGGTGGCCAGTCCAGCCCTGTCTGATAGGCCTATAGTTGATTCAATATTTATAAAACCCTCAACTACTTTCACTACAAAAAGCAAAACTATCCAATCTACAATCTCACAATCAATGAAGTTGTGATCATGTAGATCAGTGGTTTTTGATACTTTTGTGTGGCACTGTAGTATGAAAAATTAGGGCATTGATTTACAAAATCAAAACAAAAAGGAGAAATATGAGGTTGCAGCAATGATACTGTATGTACATTTTGCACATGCAACTGTGAGCAAAAACAGTCCATTGGCCCAAGAGGTCCTGGCAACACGCTGTTATTGGAACCAAGTCACTCGGACCCCTTTTCCACCGGTTGGTTCTCAATGGGAACCGGTTCTATTTGGTTCTTAGTCCATGAGTCAGAGCTCCAAAATTGGAACGTTAATATGAATTGAGTGGGCTAAACAGTACCTATATTAAATTGTATATAGGATCAATATAAGTAAATTAATCTATGATAACCCTTCCACAGTAGTAACTTTTTCATATTTTAAATTTTGTGCATATTTTCCTATATAATGCCTCATTTGCATATTTTGTTGTTTTTTTATTTGTAATACAATAAATCATTGTCTTCGTGTACGTAATCAACTGGAGAAGTTTCATGTGATAACAATTTAATATAGGTATGGTTTTGCACACTCAATTCATAATTAACGTTCCAATTTTGGAGCTCTGGCTCATGGACTAAGAACCAAAAAGAACTGAACCGGTTCCCATTAGAAACCAACCGGTGGGCACGGTGGCACAGTTGGTAGTGCTGTCGTCTCACAGCTAGAAGGTCCCGGGTTCGATTCCCGCTCGGGACGCTGTGGGTGCTGGCGGCGTGTTTCCTCCTCCGCGTCATCAGTGCCCATACCCGAGGCGGGGTTGGCGAAAGGGCCTTTCTGTGTGGAGTTTGCATGTTCTCCCCGTGTCCCCTAGGGTAGGTACCCTCACAAAAAACATGCAGTAATCCTGGTCTCTAAACTGCCTCCCCCTGGCCAGCCGGGGCGCATGATGGAGGGGAAAGGAACTAGTTGGAATAACGTGTTCCTTCCACGCGCTACGTCCAACCAGGGAAACTCCCCCCCTGTCAAGGAGCAACTTGGACACTCAGTCATGAAGGAAGCATGAGTTCAAGTCCGTTGCTCTCCCCATGTCCCCCATATATGGGGACTAGGTTGGCGGAGGGTGTGTAGAGCTCAGGATCATATTAGATAATTGACACAGGGGTGACAAATGGGTTACAAAATCGTGGGATAAAAAAAAAAAAAAAAAAAAAGAAACCAACCGGTGGAAAAGGGCGTGTATTTGAACTGCTGGTGCTACCGGCCTCTCAAATTGAATTATGGTTTCACCTCATAAAAGTGAAAGGAGCAGTGGCGTGCACAGATAGACACTAGGGGATGCTAGAGCACCCCCTGCCCTTTTGGCAATGTGCCCTTTTGAAAAAAAAGAAAAAAAACAAAACTTTTTTTTTTTTTTTTTTCAAAAATAGCAGACCTACAAGCTCGTAGCGCGCCACTCGGTGGCGCGCTATGAGCTTGTAGATCTGCTATTTTTCAATAGCTAAAGCATAACATAATGCTAACACCAAAAGGGGTTCCCGCCCAAAATAGATTAAGGCAACCGGCCGGTTCCACGCGCTGCACAAGGTGCCCTTTTTTAACTTGAGCACCTGCCCCTCTAAATGTCTGTGCACGCCACTGGAAAGGAGCCTAATTAATCAAGCTAATCAGGCTGTCTGCACAGTGAACAACAGGTCTGTGGATGTATTGAGCTGTCAGGCTTTCATGTCAGGAACAATAGCTCAGACTATTACATAACCAAGGTGATCGCAGGCAATACTGTTGATGTTGTATATTACCCATGAAAAATGCTGTTTACACAAGTAACGATGGCGGATAATTGGAGATTCTGTCGACCATTACTCTGTCAATTTATATTACGGAGAGTACCTTTAATGAAGACCTCTTAAAAGTTGTGGGTTTAATATTTGTTTATTAATCTTCCTCCCAAAGCACCACATTTCCCCTTTGTCTCTTTGACGCAAATGTCTCTAATTGCGAACACTGGGTATTAATTTTCCTGAATGTCACCAACACAGCCATTTAATGAAAGAGTTTAATCTAATTGTCCTTTAGTGGGTCTGGCATTATGTGCTCCATTTTCGTCACCGCTAAACCCCTTATCCCTAAAATTCTTTGCCTTTTTACTATTTTGCAAAACATTTTTGAATAGTTAAAATGGCCAGTCTACAAGCTCACAACGTAATGTTGTAGATTGGCTAGTTGAACTATTCAAAAAATGTTTTTCAAAATAGTAAACAAAGGCAAAGACGTTTAGGGATGAGGGGTTTAGCGGTGACGAAAATGGAGCCCTATATATGGGTTTACTTGGAGATAAGAGAAAGGCTAGTGTTTACACGGAAACATCTGACATGTATCATGCATCACGATTACAGAAAAGATGACCTTTGGTTTGTGAGAACTACTGCATTAGGCCTTAGTTTATTTGGTTTGGGACATCCAAATAAAGGTTTAACCACCTGAACCCTGGCAACTGGCATCATTATTTTGGGAATATCATTATAGGTGAAAATCTTCGTAACTTCTTATATACTTCTCCATACAGGCTCCCTATAGAGAAGTTGGACACTTTTAATTTCTTTTTTCTTTTTTTATTGGTTCATGTTTTTTAGATGTAAATTAATCCCACACCAACTGTGGCCAGTTAACCCATACCGGTGACCCCCAAAGGTCTATACTTGTGCCCATCCTTTTGTGTTGCAACGTGTTGTGAGCTTCTCGATTGCCTCGTAATATTGCAAATAATTTGTCAATTCATTTTATGCTGTATATAAAGGCGTCTTTATGACAAAAGTAGAAGGCTACAGTTGCAAGAGTTTCCGTTCTGATTTAGAGCACGTAACATAGCCTACAGTAGTCAAAGGAATAGTTCACCCAAAAATTCAATTACACACGCCATGAAGCCTTGAATTCATGGAGATTCGGTCATAAAAGGAATGCGACAAAAACAAGAACATCTCCATGAATTCAAGGCTTTGTGGGGTTTGTAATTGTAAGTCATGTTTTTGGGAGAACTATTCCTTTAGTGCAACAGAGCTACCCTGGTTTCCAGCCTGAATCGCTATGTTCCGTGCATTTGTATTGCCAGGTGTGTCACTCAACTATCAGTCGGGCCAGCCTCCTGTTTGACTCGTATTTCATAACGCCAACTGTTACGTAGCCACGTTGTTGCTGATTGGAAATTGTTCCCATGAATCCGAGTATTTACGCCATTAGCCAGCGCCACAAGTCTATGCTTTTCTCACTGTTGAAAAAATGTGTGCCATTTCGAGACTCAAGATGGTATGGTAAAAAGTACACTAGTTTGATTCAGTAGTCCACTATTCAGCAGTACAACAATACTGCCGGCTGTGTGGGGTGAGTTTATTGAATGATAAGGGGACATTGCACGACAACAGCAGTAGCTGTGTGGGGTGAGTTCAGTGAATGATAAGGGGATGTTGCAGGGCAACAGCAGTAGCTGTGTGGGGTGAGTTTAATGAATGATAAGGGGACGTTGCAGGGCAACAGCAGTAGCTGTGTGGGGTGAGTTTAGTGAATGATAAGGGGATGTTGCAGGGCAACAGCAGTAGCTGTGTGGGGTGAGTTTAGTGAATGATAAGGGGACGTTGCAGGACAACAGCAGTAGCTGTGTGGGGTGAGTTTAATGAATGATAAGGGGACGTTGCAGGACAACGGCAGTAGCTGTGTGTGGTGAGTTTAGTGAATGATAAGGGGACGTTGCAGGGCAACAGCAGTAGCTGTGAGGGGTGGGTTTAGTGAATGATAAGGGGACGTTGCAGGACAACAGCAGTAGCTGTGTGGGGTGAGTTTAATGAATGATAAGGGGACGTTGCAGGACAACGGCAGTAGCTGTGTGTGGTGAGTTTAGTGAATGATAAGGGGACGTTGCAGGGCAACAGCAGTAGCTGTGTGAGGTGAGTTTAGTGAATGATAAGGGGACGTTGCAGGGCAACAGCTACTGCGTAGCTGTGTGAGGTGAGTTTAGTGAATGATAAGGGGACGTTGCAGGGCAACAGCAGTAGCTGTGTGAGGTGAGTTTAGTGAATGATAAGGGGACGTTGCAGGGCAACAGCAGTAGCTGTGTGGGGTGAGTTTAGTGAATGATAAGGGGGCGTTACAGGACAACAGCAGTAGCTGTGTGGGGTGAGTTTTGTGAATGATAAGGGGGCGTTACAGGACATCAGCAGTAGCTGTGTGGGGTGAGTTTAGTGAATGATAAGGGGGCATCGCAGGGCAACAGCAGTAGCTGTGTGGGGTGAGTTTAGTGAATGATAAGGGGACGTTGCAGCGCAACAGCAGTAGCTGTGCATTAATTAATATGATGCCAAACTGGTGTTTTTGTCTCAACTTTCCAGACTGAGTATAGCGAAGTGACAAAACGAGTTCACGGAACGCAACGAATCATGCTGGAAACCATGCAGGCTACAACAGAGCCATATGAATACGTTTGATCATTTAAAAGCAATCGATCTATTCAGAGAATTGCAGGCTGCTTATTTTACTCAAATCCATCAGCATGCAGGCTGTGTATAGTGAAGTTGCTACAGTTCGGAGCACGACGCTAAGTAGTTACTGGTGTAATTTAGACAAAGATATCCAAATAATATTAGTTTTTAATGTTTTTTTGTGGCTTTCGCCTTTATTTTACATTTTTTATGTAGGGACAGACAGTAGGCTGACAGGAAATGGGGAGAGAGATGGGGGGGAGACATGCAGTAAGGGCCGTCGGGATCGGGAGTCGAACCCGCGGCACACTGCCAGACTGGATTACCAGCCAAGGTGCCTGGACCACTGAGCCATGGCCCAGGCCAGATCTGCTATTTTCTGTAGGCCCCGTACACACTATTAAATCACTCTCTCTGTTCCGGGGGGAGAGGTGGGGCAGAGAAGCTCGCAAATCATTTTCAATGGGAGTCCATGGGTTTCACAGAGCAGCTCTGATCCATGGCCCATGGTCGAGCAGTTTTTTCATTCATGTATGAAATTCTTTTGACACGTGTTTTTAATTTCTTTTTAGAAAACCCATCAAAAATAATAATCAAAAACAAACATAAAGGGGATATTTTCTCGTGACCCCATAAAACTGGGTCCCGACCCACCTACAGTCCTACAAATTCCTCCGCTCTGATGTGTTTGTGTTTATTCCAGGTGAGTGCAGGGCAGTCTAGTCCTCCAGTGTGTTTTCCCAGGCCTTTGTTATGCCCTGTGTGTTCCGTCCTCATGGGGGGACCCTTTTGGGCACTTGATGAAGTGCAGGTCTTTGTGAAGAACAAAGTGTTCCTCCATCTTGGCGTCTACCCGGCTGACATGCCGGGGTCCGCCGGGATGTTTAGCCAACCGGCAGTCATTCATTCTACCACGTCGCACTGTGCAGAGAGAGAGAGAGAGGGAAAGAAGAATGAATGAATGTTAAGAGGACCTTTACTCTGATCTAGCAATTGTAAGTCGCTATGGATAGGAGCGTCTGGCCGTCTGTTATATTATAAATTGACAGCAAGAGGGAAAATAAAAGGGATGGTTGAAATTCAGGATACATATACTGTATACTATTCTAATAGTTTCCAGTACACACTCTCTCTCGCTCTCCCTCGCGCACTCATGCGCGATGCATGCATAATTGCTGCTCGGCTGAATCTCCATATTTTCTTTTTCTTAAAAAGAAAAAATGATGTACTCATATGACGTGTCAGGCTAAAGTAGCAACCTCATAATGTGTCCATTTCCCCGGTATAGTAACACTTTTGGACATACTTCCACCCGACACGATGACATATACACGTCTTTCCTCATTTTTTTACTGTGCGGCATACAGTATACTGTGTTTTGACTCCAGAGATGTACTGAAATGCCACACAGTGCGGAACACATTCCCTGAGATCCATTCTCTCCAGTCTGGCACTTTAGCGCTCACAGCAGGACTCAGTGGATTGACTGCAGAGAGGCAGGCCTGCGTGGAGAGACAGAATATAGCACTGGTGAGAGAGACTGACAGAGAGACTGACAAGAGAGAGAAAGCGAGACTCCTGGGACTGTTATGACCCTCAGTCACTCTACCGCTCACATATTCTCTTGTTTTCCATTTCACTTGTTCCCACTGACTGTGATTTTCTCCTGTATGAGCTAATAGCAATATTTTTGTTCCCCTCTCTCTCCCTCTCTCTCCAGCCTGTGTTCTTGTTTTTCTTCATTAAGGGACCAAGCATGAAGGGCCTATGGTCTCTTAATATATTTGTATTTTTTTTTCTTCTGTTAGGTTTAACATAGCTTTACTGAGGTCAGTGTTAGGGTTAAGGTTAGGTTTAGGTATAAATTGATAGTCAAACTGTATCTTTGTTTTGGTTGTTATTGTGAATTTAGTATTCTTCTCTTATGTGTTTATATTTGTCACAATTAAGCCGCCAATAAGCGGAGCTCTCTCTCTCTCTCGCTCTCCTCTCCCTCCAACCTGTAATTTTTTCCCCCGTCATGGCCATTCCCTTCTTTCTCTCATCATGTCTTGAATTCTCTCTACTCCCTCTCTCGCTATTTCTTCTCCATCTCGACACCCCCACCCACACCCCACACTCTGTCTATCTCAGTCTCTCTGGGGATTTGTGTCAGGGCCCTCCTTCAGGGCAGCCAGTACACAGAGCTGAGCAGCAGCTCTGTGTATAACTTGTCATGTCTACAGTGGATTGTTATCAGTTCCGCTCCAGTGACTCTGCTGTGTAGCTTGTTTTCCTGGTTGGCGGCTGGTGAAAGTGAAGGCCATATCAGACATATCATGCATGCTTTACGCGTCGGCTGGATGGAGCCGGGCCGCCAAGAGTCATATAAGTCATATAAGTCATTTTAAGTTATTATAAAGACCTGGAGTGGACGCCAGAAATCCCCCGCCCATTTGTTTC
The DNA here is from genome assembly GCF_951216825.1 of Electrona antarctica. Lineage (NCBI taxonomy): Eukaryota > Metazoa > Chordata > Actinopteri > Myctophiformes > Myctophidae > Electrona > Electrona antarctica. The sequence continues at coordinate 2,222,153 of NC_136804.1, forward strand.
AATGAATTTTGCTCACCCAGCGCAATACTCCCCCTTTCCATTGATTCTTCTGTGTTTGGTTTGATGCTATTTGAAAATAGCCAATTTACAAGCTCACACATGATACTTGCGGATGAAAATGTCATGCCCTGCCTGGCCCTCTAACACAGGGGTTCTCAACGTTTTTGGCCGGGGACCCCCGGAAATGCTTTGGCAATGTCTCGGGACCCCCGCCCCGCCCCCTCCCGACCCCCAATATAAATTGACTGCTACAATAACCTTAAACCATTTTGGGCAGGGAACCCCTTTTGGTGTTTTTTGCATTGTTATAATTTAGCTATTGAAAAATAGCAGATCTACAAGCTCATAGCGCGCCACCGAGTGGCGCGCTACAAGCTTGTAGGTCTGCTATTTTTGAAAAATCGTGAAAATAAAATTTAAAAATAAATCTTTTTTTTTAAAATAATTTGGGGACCCCCTAAAATAATTTGGCGACCCCCCGAGGGGTCGCGACCCACGGGTTGAGAACCCCTGCTCTAACACACTGACCACAATGTCACACATTGTCCATAAACCATCCAGATCTATCTATCTATCTATCTATCTATCTCAAACACACTAGGACGTGACTGTAGGTGTAAGCCAACGTGTAAGTATGCACCCCGTATGAGTCACTTCTTAAAGTTGCAGTTTCAGCTACCAACTTTCCGGTAGTGCATTTCGGAGCAGTAATCTGTTTTGTTTCGCCGTCCAAAACAATCATGACGGCAGAGTGTGACAATCAAGGAAGCAGGGGAAATTGCCTAAATTCAATGCCACACTGTCCTGGCAGCAAAACAAGCACTTCTCTGAAAAAGATGAAATAGAAATGAGGGTGACACATGATCGATTTTCAGTGCACGTAGTGTCTGCAAAGTTTTTTAACACTTGTCACCAGTTGCTGGCTTCTTCTTTTGTTGTTGTGCCTTTTTATTGATAGTACGGAAATTTGCAACTCACTGTAAGGCTGCATTAGAGCCTATATGGTACGCGCCTTAAAGGGCCACTTCACTTCACTTCACTTTTGCAACCAATTCAATTTCAATTCAAAGGGCTTTATTGGCATGAGAAAACATACGCTTACATTGCCAAAGCAAAAGGCACAATACAACAATATACAGCAATACAATCAAAACAAAATGTATACGTGCATTTCAAAGACCGGGTCTTCAATAAATCAATTTCTATGTACCAAGATCACTCGATGTAGGAATACAATGATTGGTCTTTAGGGTGGTTGTGTTCCATTCGATATCCTTCTCCTATTTTTGCACATTTTTGTACTTCGCCCAGCAGATATGGGAGTTCTTTGTCATTAGTCGTGTTTTCAAAATCTCCATGGGTGATTGTAATCTGTGGGAAGTATGTGTCTCTGATGTCTTGGTACAGTGGACAGATGGTTAGGAAGTGTAGCTCGGTTTCCACTTAATTTTGGGTGCATATATATAGTCTGTCTTCTCTCGGGATACAGGTCTGCCTATGACGGCCTTTCTCGATCGCAAGACTGCTCACTGAGTCTGTACCTATTTAAGATGTTTCTTTGTTTTGGGTCGGTTACGGTACTCAGGTATTCTGCCACGGTGCATTCTCTGTTTAGGCACCACAACCACTGTTACTGTTATCTACTACAAATACTAGTATCATTGAGTGACTGTGGTGAAATCCAGCAGTGAAATGTCCCTTTAGCTGCTAGGCCAGCAGCGACCTGAGTTGCTGTCTTAAATGTAGGACATTGCAATAAGTGCTAAGTGCTTATAAAGGGCTTATAAATTCTTATCACTTTGTGATCCTCAACATATTTGCTCCTAACAACAGCAGCTTGTTGCAATGGCATCAAGTGTTCAAGTGACCACTGGGCAACTCGCAACATTGCTGATGTCACAGCAGTTACATGCCTCATCGCTTTGATGACCAGCTATTATCTCTCAAACTACGAGCGCTGTTCCTGGTGATCGTCATCCGTCCGAGGTTTGGATGTGATTTTTGAGTGGTGCAACCACTCCTATAGACATCTATGTGTGTCCCTGTGTCCCTGGGTCTGCCTGGCCGAGCACGAAAATAGCATTATAGTGTTTGTTCACCAGATGTCACTGTTGCACAGCCTAACACACATACACACACAGGCCAGGGAGGAGGGTGTGTACAGTACAGTACAGTACAGTACAGTACAGTACAGTACAGTACAGTACAGTACAGTACAGTACAGTACAGTACAGTACAGTACAGTACAGTACAGTACAGTACAGTACAGTACCACTCACTTCAGACGGGTCTGATTTTTTTATCAACATTACCGTTTCTGGTCAAATATAAACATTGTAAGCTACTGCTAAACACAAGCCGCTTCTTACAGTGAGTGAGTAACCCAGATGTGAAAAAATGGTAATCTGCTGCCCTATTCTGCATGGCACAGCTAACTGGCCTAGTGGCCTCTAGCGCCACCCTGTGGCAGTCAATTGGTTCTTCTTTTTGTTTCCATTTTGAGGATGGTGAAACTTCATGGTGAAACTCATTCAGCGTTTTCACACTTTTAGACCATCAATGGTCATCATATGGGCATACCTAACAATGGATGCCAAAAAAATGGGAAAAGTTTAAATTTTGTTTATTTTTGAGGGGCGCCAGCCCCTCCTATACACAGGTTTAATGTTTGTCTTTAGTTCACCCTCACTTCACACGGGTGTGATTTTTATATCAAAAGTCCATAAAAATGTTTTTATTACTTCCTTAAAACGAAAACATACTGCGTGATGACGTGTAGAGCAACACATCAATAAAAGCCAATAAAAATGAAGCTCACCCGTTTTGATTCCCATTGCTGCATCGTCCTCCAAACACAGGTGCTTTTGATTACAGAACTACTCAGGACAGTGTATTACTCGTTTTAAACTTAATCATCACGCTAAAATATGTATATAGATTGTGTATACTGTAGGTTAGAAATAAAGCTTTGCTGCCGTCTCTCTGTCACTTAATTTGTTTACAAACGACACTGCATGTGGTCATCATAGAGTATATATATAATAGAGACTGAACTGGCGCGAAGCTCCGCCCCCCCAGCTATTCATGTCAGTGGAAGTTGCTCAGTGGCGTTTTGAAGCACCCGGAAGACTGCCGGAAGTCCCTCCCAGGACCTCAACTTTGAGGTCCTGAGTGACGTAGGGCAACCGAGCGCTCAACGTTAAAGCCCAGCTGCACGGGGTTTCCCGGTCATGAATCCACGGGTCCGCCTGTAGTCCCTCCTCCTACCACTAGGACCCAGAGCTTCAACGTTGGAAAGTCTGCCTGCCCCCTTGGTGGTCATTCATGAAACGGACTTCCGTCCCATAGCCTGGAGGGATGCGACGCTCTGATTGGTTCAGAAACTAAGATTCTGCCGTTTGAGGCTGAAACTTCAAAATAAAATGCCCAAATTAACCATTTCACCACATCTTTAAAACCGGGAAAGCATCTGTGTCATTTAAAGCCCAAACCACACCAATGCAACTCCTTGAGTTGCATTTGATTTGATTTGATTTGATACAGTATATTATACAATAAAGCATACAAAAAAATTAAATAAAAAAGGGAAAGTGCCAGGAGGAGGCAAGAATTAAGCCCTGGGGGCTGGTTGCTTATACAAGGCATATAAAGACCTTAGAACAAGATATAAAGAAGTTCCAAAAGACATGATTGCAGTATATAAAAAAATGATTGATTCAAAAATATTTGATAATCTAGGACATGAGAGACGAGAAGAGAATGCAAAAGGTGTGGTTGACCTTAAAACAGTATTGTCCCAAGGAGTTGCAACTGGTGTGGTTTGGGCTTTAGATTTCAGCTATAATGTACTGTATAGGCCTATAGCAAGATATGTTTTTTCAGAACTCTTAGGATTTAGAAGTTAGTTAGTTTAGATTAGTTTAGAACAGTAGTTCTCAAAAAATAGCAAAATAGAACATTTTTGAAAAATCTGTGTTTGAAAGTGTTTGTTTTTTGCTGAATAACCTTGAAAGTTGAAAGTGTTTGAAAAATGTTGACTAATTTTGCATTTTTAAACAAATATTTTCTTCTGGGGGTCCACGGCCAAATCCATGGCCAAATACCTATTATTTTGTGGGTCCTTTCAGGGTGTCATTTGTAGAATTGGCCTCTCTAGTCAGTATGGGTTAATTGAAAAACTAACAACAGAAATTTGGAGTTGAGTTGAGCCCGACATGATGTGGAAACGTGCCTCAAATAACCGAGCTGTTATTTAACCAGGCAACAGTCCCACTGTTATTTAACCAGGCCACTGTTGGTGGTGAACCGGCAGGTTGTGTTGAGCTGATTGAAGTGATTGTTATTTGAGTGATTGAAGTTATTTTTGAAGCACGGTGGGTCCGTGCAGACGTCACCCTTTCTAACCACCTGTGTTGCTCGACACACAGTGGAGACGTTTATGAAATGAAACATAACATTTGTTCCGACAGCTACATATTGCTTCGGTGTGTCTAGTAGTGTAGGATACAGAGAGAGATGTTGGGGGCCAAAACAACCCATGAGAGTCCACCGATTAAAACTAATACAGCGAGGTGGAAAGATCTACGTGAGCGTCAATCACTGGACCATGACTCAGCGTTAATGTTGTTCTTTCTCTACCCTTTCTTCCCCAAACTTGGCGGTAGTTTTCGGCCTGATGTTGTCTTCACTATAATATGATTCAATGGACCCAATTAAAGGACAAAAATAAACCTTAAGCAGTTTCCATTTCTTGGTCTCCACTAAGGCCTCATTCACACATACCAAACACCAATCAAGCAATGTTTGGTCGTTTTTTTGTTTTTTTGGGCCACCACAATGCTTTTCCAATGGGAGTCACATGGTTTGATCAAACATTTGTGTTTGATCGCTGATTGCTGATTGCTCCCCCCTCATCAAACAAAAATGTTTGGTCAAACCATGTGACTCCCATTGAAAATGAATTGGAGCAGCAATCAAAAAGCAATCAGGCATCACACACGGACCGAACATTTGTTGTGTAGGTGTGAACTAGGCCTTAGGCCTAGTTCCTATTTTCAATGGGAGTCACATGGTTTGACCAAACATTTTTGTTTGATGAGGGGGGAGCAATCAGCAATCAGCGATCAAACACAAATGTTTGATCAAACCATGTGACTCCCATTGGAAAAGCATTGTGGTGGCCCAAACATTGCTTGATTGGTGTTTGGTACGTGTGAATGAGGCCTAATGGAGTTTTGTCCTTTTCTTATTTGGTGGTAATGGATGAGATGGCTGGGTACACAGATGGTACAGGACCCCAGGTGTTCCAACACCATTCTAAGAGATAGAGAGATCTTAATGCCTGATTTCTACTTTGTTACATGCTGTGTCGTGCAACTAAAATAGCCAGCCTACAAGCTCACATCACGTCGCAGCGTGAGACATTGTGAGCTTGTAGATTGGTGGCTGTTTGAGGCGCGCGAGACCGATGCACAACTAAAGTATAAAACGGAGCTCTTCCAGAGTGAAGAGCACTCTCTAACAACAGCTATTGTAATGGGGGGGGGGGGGTTCTGCCATTGTGTAACAAATGGTAGTGCGGTTAAGTTGAAACCTTGTATCTCCATATTTCAACTTAAGCATATGTTTTTTTTCGTAATGCCACTAATTTCCACTTTTTGAGGGGCGCCAGTCCCTCCTATAGAAAGGTTTAATGTTTGTCTTTAGAAAATCATAATGTGCCTTGTCTCTTTATTGTTAATGTCGTTTAATATTTGTGTTTGCGCTGTTTGTTTTACATCACCATTACATCACCTAATCAACATGAGTTAGTATATTAGCGCCCCTCACTTCACACGGGTGTGATTTTTTATATTTATGATACAAAAAAGGAACAGTTTGCAGTTTCTTACATACCTGTACAAGGTTTCTACCCGACACAGCTATCCCTACCCTGCAGAGAAAGGGGTGGGTGGGTAGAAGGAGGTAAAGTGGTTAGGGAGAGAAATTCATTGCTGTTGGGCAGAAACCTAGCTCATATCTCCATATTAAAACTTTGTATATATTTTTTTCCCCCCGTAAACGAATGCCCTATCATACAATAATGTTGCACAAAAGTACTGAAATTAGAAGATCGTCACTTGAAGATAGGCTAATTTCACTTCTTTATTTTAAATAGTAGACCTAATAAAAAAGGAACGGTTCACAAGTTTTCCACTCGACAGTGACACAATAACAGTTTGTGGAGAGAAGATTTGGGTGGACTTTTTTTTTTTACGTTGTGGATTTCCTGTTCGCTTTTTGGCTATGCTTATTATGTGCACAGCTGTCATGCTAACGTCTTTGATTGGACAGCAAAAAGAGTAGTCTCTCCGTGGAGGAAATATAAGCTCAGCTGTACGAGGCAGCTAAAATGTACTCTTTCAGTCTCAAGATTTATTTTGTACTTACAGAGTTTACACAGAGGGCAGTAACAGATAGTCACGGCTGTGAAAAGTAAAACATTGGCAAAGTAAAGTGAAACTAGGTAAGACAGGGTCAACCTATATGCCAGGCAGGTTAGCCATAGGTAGGCCTACAAATGTTTTGCAAATTTTCCAAAATTGCGAAAATGTATCTGACGTGACATTTGGCCCAGACCTCACAACCAGCACACTACCGGCTCCGTCAAGACATACAAACAAACAAGCGCTAATGCCACCACTTTTACTGAAAAACATCCCCCATGCTCTGTACTGTAATTATCCTAAGACGGGGCACTGCCACGTTCATTGGTTGCGAGTGGCCAGCCTGTTGTCTTGTAAGCAATCAAACTAACCTTACTCCCACCAATATGTTAAATTTAGGGACAAAGAGAAACACAGTCGAATGTGTTTCACTTGTCATATATGGTGGCATTTCTGCATAGCAGCACACTGTTATTTTAACCTAAACCTTTCCTGTGCCCACAGCCATAAAAAAGAGGCACGTGTCAGTTGGCTGAACCTTAAAAAAAAATAAACACATTTCCTGAAGATAATCTGTGTGACATTTAAGTCCGATTGGCAGAAATGAAAGCTCAATTTTCTTCCATTGACATCTCACATAATTTATACTCCCAGGCATTGGACAATCTGGCACTTGGCTGGGATTGTTTTGCATTCAACTGATTATGTGACCTTTCAGTGCATTTTCTGCTAATAGAATGCTGTTTTGGTGAGTGGTAGGCTGCTGTAGTGACAGCTTGTGGCATGTGGTGCCATCATAGCTCTCTGCATGCTTTGTATTGAGGAGAAAAGAATCAGCTAATGGTGATTGAGGTTTTGAGTAATAACAGCGCGATTCACTCCGCTTGTCAAAGAACAATGTTTAGCACAAATTACTGAGGAGAATCGCGGGCAACGACACTCAATCGCGCACGCACGCAAGCAAGCACACATGCACACACAAACGTATGCAAGCATATGCACGCACTGCACACACACACTGTATGATTGTCTGGATGCACACTTTTGAAAGGACGCACACTTTTGGACACACACTTTTGAAAGGACATGCAGGCATAGAAGGAAAATAACAAAGGTGTCTATTTGTGCGTGTGTGTACTTACGCACGCTATTGTACCTATACTATTCTATTCACACAGACGATCATGTATCCAGACTATCCACGTGTGCACACACGCACACACATACATGTATATACATGCATGCACGCTAGTACTGTACACACATGATCATACATGTACACACATGTACATGCACACAGGGGATCTCCTCATTAAGCCTGTGCTAACGAACATAAATCCACTATAGCCCCATTAATGAATAAACAGACTAAATAAAGTAAGTAAGGCTTTCGGTCTCTCCCTGTATGAGCGACTATGCAAATAGATTATTTTTTAAATACATTTTAATTAACATTATGTGCAAGAATGGATTAACCATCACATTGTTTAATTACCGTAAATGAATCAGGAATGGAAGTCAGTTGTGCTCGAAGCAACACACACACACACACACACACACACACACACACACACACACACACACACACACACACACACACACACACACACACACACACACACACACATTGTGAATATATACGTCAACAATAATATGGCCATGACCTTAAAATCAAAAGTTATAGCATTTTGAATAAATCTCAGTAGAATAAACTTGAAAAAGTGCTACTCGGCGCACAGGTTTCCGCCAGGTCCCGTAGGTTATTGCGGAACAGCAATATTAGGAATTCAGTCATTGGAAAAATCGGCCTCCAGGTGTCGCTATAGCCTAATTGGCCAATGTAAAAAAGGTGCCATTTCTTCCTCTGCCTTTCACAGAAATCGTGCTTGCAATCGATACTGCAAACTTTAGATGTCAATCTTAGCCAATCGGGATGGAATATGAAAGATCTGACTGACCTGTGTAGGACTATATAGATAATGTACTTGAATATTGTTTTAAAGGGTCAGGAGACCCAAAATCACTTTTTCTTAGATTTTAACAAAAAAATTATTGTGTCCTTTGTGATAGGGAGCAGGTATTTAGACAGTACAGGGACAAATTGGAACACAATTACAGCAGCTGTGACTCACGGCGAATGTGGAGTGGACTGCAGGCATGCAGTTACGTACTATAAACCCAAGTGAGGCATAATCACTGACACCTCCGCCTCGTTACCGGACGAGCTGAATAACTGTTTTGTCCGCTGTATACCCAGCTACAGCGGTGCGGAGCTCACCTGAGGCAGTGGACCTGCAGGTGACTCGGATGACTGTGAGTAAAGCGTTCAAAAAAGTTAATGCTCATAAAACTGCAGGGCCAGATGGGATAGCCTCTCTTGTCCTTGACTCCTTAAGACATGCTACAACCAGCTGTCATGGGTCTATACTGACATCTTTAACCTGTCCCTGCCATTGTGTGTGGTTCCATTGTGTTTTTAAAAAACAATACTTGTGCCCATTGCCAAGAAAAAACCTGTCACATGTCTTAATGATTATCGACCTGTTGCCTTGACTTCTGTTCTCATGAAATGTCTGGAGAAATTGGTTATTTCTTATATCAAGAGCACCATTCCAGCTAGCATTGATCCATTACAGTTTGCTTACTGTTCAAATAGATCTGTGGATGATCTGCGGCTCCATCTGTAACTGGCTATTTGATTTTCTGACAGGCAGACGGCAGGCCCCAGTCTGTTCGCATAGGAGATAGATGTTCATCCACAATAAGTCTCACCAGAACCGGCGCGCTCTAAGGCTGCTGCCTCAGTCCTTTGTTGTACAGTTTGTTTACGTTTGATTGTGTCGCCAGATGTGTGAATAACAGCATAATTACATTTGCGGATGATACCACAGTGATCGGATTAACAACCAACGGTGACGAGAGGGCCTATAGGAGGGAGATAGAAGATCTAACCCTACGGTGCGACAACAACAACCTCTCACTTAACACCAATAAGACCAAAGAAATCATTGTAGACTTTAGGAAGTCCAAAGGTATCCACAACACACCCCCATTTCCATCAAGGGGTCATCTGTTGACATAGTTGATAACTTTAAATTCCTGTCAATACACATCACAGACACATTCACATGGTCACTCAACACAGAGTACATCCTCAAGAAGGCGCAGCAGCGACTGTACTTTCTGAGGCGCCTTAATTGAGAGTGTCTTAACTGGCTGCATCACAGTGGGGTACAGCAAGCATGACTGCTCAGGATTGCAACAGGCTGCAGAGCACCGTCAAAACAGCAGCTAAAATCATCGGCACGGCACTACCTAGTACCTATAGTCTCCACAACATCTACACCACACGCTGTAAGAAAAGCCCACAACATCATTAAAGACACCAGCCATACCCTGTTCCAACTATACTCCCTTCCAAAAAACGCTACCAGAGCATCAAATCTGCCAACTGCTGGGATGACTTGAAATGCAGTGCTTTTTTACATGCCCCCCCTTATACTCTGTATTTATACATATGACAAATAAACCTGAACAATCTACAATGTACAATTCGCTCATAGGCTTCTGGTTTCAGAGCTTTCAGCTGTTTCTGTAGCCATTTCTGTGTATTTCCAGGTTTCTGGGTAGAAAATAAATATTTGGCACCACTCTTTTGCTCATTGTGTTCGATTTCTGCGAAGTGACGTAGGCTTATCTAATTCATATGTTTGTTTTATATAGATTTGTATTAGGGGGCGTGGTTTCCCTGGTATTTCATTGAGACTCGAGAGAGAGACTCCGTCAGCAGACCAGTGCCGAGCGCCCGCTTCAAAATGGTTCCTGGTTTTCTGAACAGTGAACAGTACACACACTTCTCTCCAAACAATTGCCAAAACTTTTAATGATTTCATTGTGATACCGATAAATAGGAACTTAAAGTGTACTACACTGGTCAAACCTGGAACACAATCGATTGATTATTGAAATAAACATGCACTGAAAATGCATGCGGCCCAAGATGTTCAAGTGTGCTCGTACTTAGTTTTATTTTTTGCTTTCAGAATTCACATTTCCTCCGAGGCTTCACAGCGGTTAGCTTTTCTGTGGCGCAGATACAGAATATCATGATATGCACGCTCCACTGCGCCCCCTCTCCCCCACAACAACGGATAACCACACCTACTTTAGATGTTTCAATAACCGATCTCCAAAATCACAATGTGCCACAGTGCGACGCGGCGTGAGCTTGTATAGATCTGCTATTGTCACTGTTTTAACATTTCTGACAATTTCTGAAAATGTACTTTGTAATTTGTAGTCTTGAATACTTAGTTACTTACTTTAATACTACCGCTGCTGCAGACTAGAGTAAAGATGCTGCCTGCATCTGTATTCACGTCAGTGTTCGATGCAGAGGATCGAGGAGAATGACAGGCGGAGACTGGGGATCAGCACAAGTCCGAGAATAAATCCACATTTATTAAGGCAAGGCAAGTGGCATATTTCCAAGATGTCCATAAAAGTCCACGTTGTGTAAAGTTCATTTGCAAAAACAGATGGCTCTGTTTGTATTTGTCGTGTGTGTGTGTGTGTGTGTGTGTGTGTGTGTGTGTGTGTGTGTGTGTGTGTGTGTGTGTGTGTGTGTGTGTGTGTGTGTGTGTGTGTGTGTGAGACTCTCGTCTATGTATTACAATTATCCAATCACATATTTGACTGGGATTGGGTCAGGCACTGCGGGAACCTGTCACATTAACTATCTTATAAGTGCTGACTGGACATGTAATTGGGACGGTTTTGCCACTGAACCTGTGTGTGTGTGTGTGTGTGTGTGTGTGTGTGTGTGTGTGCGCGCGTGTGCGTGCGTGCGTGCGTGCGTGCGTGCGAATGGACAGTGATTGCAGGCCTGTTGAAGAGTAGTTGAATTCATCTTTTGCTATATCTTGTCATGAACTTTGGTGATGTGAACTAGAATGACCCTGCTTCTTATGACCTTCATGATCTTAGTTAACCACTTTCTTTTTGTGTCCTTAACGGAGTTAAAGAATAGTACCGTCCCCAGAATGCTTCCCTGTGGGACCCCACAGCTCACTGGGAAGGACAGGGTTACATCAACCAACTGTTCTCTTCCCTCCAGGTAGGATTTCACCCAGTTTGCAGATATTATTAAGCTATTTTACCCACTTGTCTTCAGTTTATTCCGCAGTATATCATGGTTACCAATGTTTTGCACTTGCAAACGCCTTTTGCACTGCCCTTCCACACATTATGTGCCCAATGTCTACATCACGTTTCATTTGTAGTCGGTCAAATACAATATCAGTGGAATCAAATCTTCTGAAGCAGGATTGTAATTCAATTATTCAAATAAAAGCTTTTTCTTAGATAAGTATCTTATCTGCTCATATTTGAACAGAGGATGGAAACAGGGTGGTAGTTGCTGGGTCTAATTTGCTTCCTTTTGGATACAGAGGGGGGACTAAGCTTCGCAAGCTTAAATTCTTGTGGGACGTGACACTGACCGTGAATACATTTGTTATGGGCAACAATGGGAGACTGCTACATCTCTGAGGAACCTTGTGGCGGCTTACCTTGGTTGGTGAGTTTAAAAACATTTTTAATACACAAAGATTGTTTGGGATATGCTGTTCACCGTACAGCTCTGAATGTAGGGCAGTTGTTTTTCAATGTGGTAGCTATGGTTGTAAAAACAAAAAGCTGTTTAGACGATTTGCCACGTTCAGTTCATCACAGACCTGTCACCACTCAATCACAGTTTAGCCAATTCCAGTGAGTGATGCTGCTCACTTCTACTTCTATTCACTGTTCCCAATGAGAGTTTATTCACACCTCCTTTCAATCTATATATCCTCTGCTTCTAATGACTTCCTTGAGACCTCCATTCATAGTTTCTTCACACCTACTTTCATTCTGTCCTCTGTTTCTAATGAGTTTCCCCACACCTCCATTCAGAGTGGAGGGAGATTGGAGGAGCTGCCATGGGAGACTATGGGCAGTATTATGCGTGTCTTAAGCACCAGGTCTTATGACTTAACCTAAGACCTGGAGGCGTGGTCAATGCTGTTTGGCCACTCAGAATAGCCAAATGGAATTGATCACGCCTCCAGGTCTTAAGTTAAGTAATAAGACCTGGTACTTAAGACACGCATAATACTGCCCTTAACTCTAAGGCCACGTTCACACGGTAACGAACAGAACAGAAAACAACAAAGTGCTGTTGCATTCTCACTTTTATTCTGCGTTCACATGGAGACGCCAACGTGATTGAGCTGCGCTGCCAGATAGACCAGTAACGTAATGCTTAGAACCACTTTCATTCTACTTCCAGTAGTTTGTTTACATTTGTTTAATAGTAATAGCGTACATGGCGTGAGCCATGACATCACACGTTTTGCCTTTTCCCCCATATTGCATGTTTACACGAGATGCGAGGCAGAGCATTTTCCAATATTTCCACAACCCCCGAAAATGCTGTTGTCGTCTAAACAGAAGGCATGCACATCTGATATTTTATTTAGCCGTTTTCTCTAGAGACCGTTGTCGTCTAAACGGGGCCTAAGAACTTTCACTTGTATTATTCCATTTGATTGGAGAAATTATAGCCTACTGTCAGAATGGCCTCATCAATGCTTTGAGGCAATGCATGTGTGCTGAGACCAAACAGAATGTGATGAATTTTAAACGTCATTGCATGATCCATGATTGTTAAACGTATCTACTTTACTTGGCAGGACAGAAGTAGTTTTCTGAGACCTATACTGCAGTTAAGATGCAAAATGAGAAAAATAAATACTGCATAAAAAAGCAGTATTTGAAACGGCTCTTATCGAGTGGTCATCAAAGCAAAAAAACAGAGGAAACAATGAGCTCTGACGGGGAGCCTTCAGCTGTGAGTCAGACCACCTGCTGTGTGCATATACTAATAAGCATAAACCCAGGCTGAATGAATCACACAGTAACTGCTATCGACGGGAGGCCTCCTGTTAAACACTGCACACTCCTTCTCTCCAAAATAATTGTTTCCCCTGGTACTCCTTGCCTTTCATTCTCCTCTTCTCCACTGGCTGCCCACTCTCACTGTTTGAGTTTCCTCTCTCTCTCTCTCTCTCTCTCTCTCTCTCTCTCTCTCTCTCTCTCTCTCTCTCCATACAAATTGGACATGCATTTTTCACTAATGTTTGTGCCGTGAGTATTCACACAGAACGCAAACATCACATGGTGATAAATCAACACCATATTTGATTTGGAAACGAGGTGGCTTTTTCTGAGCTCAGGCTCCATGAATAAAGACATCAACTTTCATGAATGGGGTGCCAAATATACTAGATTCTAGTATATAGTATAGACTCTATTCGTTGTTGAGTGGAATACCAGAACGCTCGCCTCACAACACAATCGCCTCGGGCATACACCCGGCGTAACTGCTCTGCCTGGTATTAAACGTAACCGGGTACATGCTTTTGGTCAGACATACAGTCTGATATCTCAAACCCTCACCCTAACCCTAACCTCCCACGGGGCAGCACACCTAAACCTAACCTTAACCCTCTCCCAACCCTTAACGCACCCCTCACCAACCTTAATCCGGTCGTTTTAACACACCACTTACCAACCTTAATCCGGTCGTTTTAACACACCACTCACCAACCTTAATCCGGTCGTGTTAACGCACCCCTCACTAACCTTAATCCAGTCGGACCAATGCTTAACCTCAGTAAACTATGCCTAAAGCCCTAAACGGTGCAACAAAATGATCATCCATAGAAAATCTGAGAAAAAACACAAACAACAACAACGGAATACAAATAGGTATGGGCATGAGGACACCAACACAGGATAGACAAAACCCTGCAGTTATTTATAACCTTATTCTCAGTAAAACAAATAATACAATAACATCCCCACCGAGCGGTCGGCGTGAGGTCGGCAACAACAAATGAGGGCGGGCGGGCGTGTTTTAAGACATGCATTCCGGTTACCGTTGAGTGGAGTCGGAGGACGGACAGGACAAAACCAACTGTCTGCAGGAGATTGAGCAGGACTACTCGCTCGGCTGTTTCATATACTCTCAGAGTTAAATTATCACTGGGGATTTTACACTGTATTGACCGGTGTCCCAGGGATAATAAATAGTAGATGATGGGGTCCATAATGCATATCGATCTCGGTTGTCCTTCAAATTTAAATGAAAAAATCACACACATGATGTCACGGCCATTCCGTGCTCAAACGGAAATGCCAGACAGACAGACATACACACAAAGATGTGCATATAGGAGCGGCTGCACCACTCAAAAAGCTGAGATTTCGGGGACCCCTTTCAATCGCCTCAAGGACCCCCTGTGCGTTCCCCCGCGCTGAGAAGCGCCCGTCTTAGTCTGCATCTACAGTCTAGTGTGTTGATGAGTGCCTCCCTCCATCGGTTTTATCACCTGTCACAACACTGTGTACTATCACACCACTCTCAGTGCATTCCTAGAAACGTGTTCCCAGCCAAGAGAGACAGATTGAAGTCATTCCTCACTTTCCCGCCGGTGGAATTGGACACCGTAATAAAAGAGCAGCAGTGTTTTCTGTTATGCGCTAACTTTGTCAAGCTGAAATATTGTCAGACTGCCTTATGTCACTGCATCGCAGCCAGCCGCTACTCTCCTTCATGGCGGAAGCGAGGATGAGGCCAAAGTCAAAGCCTGAGGCGAGACGAGACATTTGCTGGAGCAACATAAAACGTCTCTGTGGAACGTCTCTGCAAAGTCAAATTGAATTGAACATAATACTTAAAGCTGCACGATGTAACTTTGCTGTTTTAGCACGCAGATTTTGAACCCGGCTCTCCCGTGCCAGGGCTGACATGTTTGCCACTGAGCTAGTAAGAGCCTGTCTGCTCGCTCAGGGGAGAAATAGACATTTTGACCTTCAGGTTAAAATCAATGTCAAACTAGAAAAACAGGATTGTGTCAAAGGTCGTGTCCAACCTAGACACAGGTTGGACACAATGATATCAATAGAAAGAGCAGGGAGATCAAATGCAAGTTATAGCCTATTGTATTAACATACAATACATATCAGACTAAATCTAATAGACCCCTTTCGTTGACACCAGTCAACAAAGTAACATTTAAGTTGTTAAATGTAGTGACGGAATGTGATCTTCATACTCATTATAGTTATTAAGGAATAGCATACAGAGAAAGAAGCGCATATAGATGTAGTAGACAGAGCAGAGCATTATTGCGAATACACTGAGCGATTACTATGGAAGCCTGCCTGGCATGTCTGTCTGTCTGTCACACTGTAACACCCGCCCACCACCAGAGGGCGCAGCTGTATCACACACGCACACGCACGCAAAAAAAGAAAGAAAAAACAATTTTAAAAAATAACTTTAAAAAAACAAATGAGAAAAAAAGGTTGTGTGTGTATGTGTGTGTGTGTGTGTCAGCCTGCCACAACCGCTGCGTTCGCTTCCCGCGTTCACGCGTCTTACTTGTATAACCTTCTTTGTTCACCTCTCTGTCTCTCTCTCTCTCTCTCTCTCTCTGTGTGAGTGTGTGTGTTGGTATTACTTAAACACAGACCTCTGTGGCCTGGCAGTGTTCCATTGGGGAGGCTGCGGATGAAGTCTGTAATGAATTTGTAAAGCAGGCAAAAAACCCTCTTTCTGTCTGACCTTCCCCCCCTCCACTATCTCTCAATTCATCCCCCCCCCCCCCCCCCCCCCCCCTCTCTCTCTCTCTCTCTTTCTCTCTCTCTCCCTCCCTGTCTTCCTTAGGCCTCAATTTCCCAGGGTGGTGTATTGAGTTGAAATCAGATAACTGCCAGAAAGTGTGTGAGATCTAATGCATATCAAGTGAACAGCCACACCGATGGAGAGGGGAGGAGAGGAGGAGGTGTAGAGAGGTATACAGTGTAACTATAATAGGATTGAGAGGGGAGAGAGAAATATTGGAAGAGGAGTGGAATGGATGGAGGTGAAAGATAGAAAGAATGAAGAGGGAGAGAGTTCACACCTCTAATTCCGTAGACTTGATGCGAATGGGCGGAGAAGTTGCATCATTCTTGCATATTTAATTTGCTGCGTTTGCCTTCACACTGCACTGTCATCCTCAGCAATTGGAAACGCAGGAGGGAATTGATTAATTGATTGATTGATTAATGTCCTCATATTTCAATGAGGGCTTCAGTCTCGTTATTTGCCCACGTCTATCCACGGTAACGGCTACTAACGGGACATCTTTGCGCTGCGTAAAATTAATATCCCTTCTCCGTCTCCAACTGTGTTTAGCTCCTCATCCGCCACATGTTTGCTTAATTTCCTTTATTTGCTGCAGATTGCATTCACACCTGCACCGAATCGAAATCAAGTGCGATTGGAAGCGAAGCGAAACCACCGTTTTTTGGCGGAGTAACATGCGGTTCGAATGAGGCGCATTAGGATTCGAATGAGGATTCACACCTGCCAAACGAAGTGCACTTTCCGACTATGTGCAGCAGGATTCGTTTTAATTGCAGTAAAGACTTCTGGTGTGAAGGCGACCTTAGACATACTTGGGTTACGAGAACATGGAGACTGAAATGATGACGAAAAATGTCAGTTGACTACCTTTCACTGAGGAAAACTAAATTTAAACTAAGCTATGATGACTAAAACTAAGACTAAATATACTGATGTCGTCGACAAATAAAAGTTTGATTACAATGTTAGGGCTGACTATAGTGGAGAAGAGATCCAATTAGAAGTTAGAACTAAAGGACACGTACTTTTGCGACACGTTTGGTTGCGCTCGGGTCTTGTGCTCTGAAAATAGTAGATCTACATTACATCAAGATTCATCTAGTTAATCTTATATTTAGTTGACTAAAACTAGACTAAAAGTAAAACATGTCAGGTGACCAAAAAGGTAACAGAATTTTATTCAAAAGACTGACTACAACTGAATACAATTTAGACATTTAGCAGATGCTCTTAATCCAGAGCGATTTACATTAAGCAAGAACAAAAAAGCATATATTATATATCATTTTATATATCACATATATAAAATGCATTTATCATGAAACATGCGTAAGCTAAGAACGTAACTAGAACATATCTATATAATGACACTATACATATAAACTATACTATACTATGCCGTACATATGTACTATGAAGTGCTATGACTACATACAATGCAATTATTGTGCTGTCTACATGACATGCTATAAGTCTGTTTCAAATGCTATCTAAGTCAAAGAATCAAAATTTGCTGTGAAAAATTAACACAGGAGTAGAGGGAGGTGGAAATAAAGATGAGACCAGTAGCGGAGAGAAGCAAAGAGGAGAGGAAAGGAGGAACAGGGAGGTGAGATGACAAAGCAGCAGAGATATTGATGTGGATGACTGCCAGAGCAGGAAAAGATGAGATGAGGGTTTTGAGGATAGAAACCTGTGAGACTGAGACGGAAACCCAAATTGGGCTGCAGGGCGTTTTCTCATGGCAATTTATTTTCATGAGCCTTGTTGTGTCTCAGGGGCGTGAGAGGCACTTCTTTCTCTTTTTCATGCTTTCACAGCTCTGGAAAGTTTGAATTCTGACTAGAATTCAAAAGCAAAGGACAGAGCACTCTCCACCCTGCATGCGTTCTTGCAGTGGCGTGCACAGATAGACACTAGGGGGTGCTAGAGCACCCCCTGCCCTTTTGGCAATGTGCCCTTTTGAAAAAAAAAGAAAAAAAAACTTTTTTTTTCTACTTTTTTTTTGATTTTTCAAAAATAGCAGACCTACAAGCTCATAGCGCGCCACTCGGTGGCGCGCTATGAGCATGTAGATCTGCTATTTTTCAATAGCTAAAGCATAACATAATGCTAACACCAAAAGGGGTTCCCGCCCAAAATGGATTAAGGCAACCGGCCGGTTCCACGCGCTGCACAAGGTGCCCTTTTTTAACTTGAGCACCTGCCCCTCTAAATGTCTGTGCACGCCACTGCGTTCTTGTCATCGTGACTGAATGGCCAGAAACAAGTACACTCTTCTTGACACCACTGACGGCTTTCATGACGAGTCCATATAACATCAGACAATAGAGGGTATGCGCGTGACATCATCATCAAACCAGGAAGGTATGCAGTAACGCCTACTGAGTGGCAAAAAACTACTTTCTGGCCTTGACAGCCCATACATCCACACAGAAAAGTCATATCTGATTGCATTAAACAACATTATACCACAGGTCGTTTCGAGGAAGCAATCTGATTGGTTGAAACAGCCTTCTAGCCGTGGGTTAAACCAGCACCATTCACCACCTAATCAAAACAAAGAATTCAGCTGCTCTGTTTTCCCAGAGCGCTAGCAAACTCGGTGGCTAGGTTAGCTAGTTTCTTGGGACATTTGTGGTCGTAGTGACTACATCTGTCATTAAAAGAATATATTCTTTCAGCGATTTTCTTAGTTTTAAGGGTAACTGTTGTATAATTGCAATATTACACTCGAGGGTGTGGGTTAACGTGATTATTGCCACTTCAGTGATGCTTGCGGAACTCGACTTCGTCTCGTTCCTCACCGCATCCCTGTCGTGGCAATAATCACGTTAACCCACACCCTCTCGTGTAATATTGCTTAATTAAACAATGTTAAACTCACTTTGCCTGTTGCTTTGCCACTCGATTTGCCACTCGATGTGCCATTCACTTTAAGTATGCGCATACTCTCTATTCAGCACCAATTCAGCACTTCTGGAGCCACAGCCTTTACAAGCGCTATTATGCGTTGTGTAAAATAAACCCACTTAGGACTGAGGCCGATATGTTGCTATAGTATACTGTACATAGCAATACGTACCCCAAAAGGGGTTCCCGTCCTAAATGGGTTAAATGCCCGCCCATGCACCATGCACACTCACAATGTATCTTTAGGTTGATACATTGGATTCAAGTTACTTGTATTTTCATACTGTACATATTTCAATAAGTGAGACATATTTCAACTTTACTCTGAAACAATAAATTGGCCAGGTGTAGAGGTTGGGCAGGAGGAGTAGGACGGAGGCTCCCGGCATGGGGCTTCTCACTGCAGTGTTGTTTTCGTCGACTAAGAGGAAAAATGTTCGTCGACTACCTTTTTTGTTTTTTCACTGGCGCAAACTGAATGAAAACTAAATGAAAACTAAGCTATGATGACTAAAACTAAGACTAAATATACTGGCAATTTCGTCAACAAATTAAAACTAGAATAAAATGTTAGGAAGGGACTAGTGGACAAGAGATCCAGTATAAGTCATTTTACAATTGGTTGCATGCTGAAAATTGCGGATCTACAAGCTCACAACGCGTCGCGCTGCGACGCGGTGTGAGCTTGTAGATCAGCCATTACGACGGCATCAAGGCCCGAAAAAATACATTTGTTCGACTAAATCAACTGTAGATTCAGTCGACTAAAATCTGATGACATTTAGTCGACTAAAACTAGACTAACACTAAAACATTCCGGGTGACTAAAATGTAACTAAAACTAAATGAAAACTATTCAAGAGACTATGACGAAAACTAAAATCAAAATGTGCTGCCAAAAACAACACTGCCTCACTGGTAGGTGATCTAGTAGGATATAAACCAAAACCGCATGTAACTATGTGTGAGAGGAGGAATTAATTGGCGACTAAATTAGGGAGAAAAAGTGATAAAAGGGAGAACGTCACCTTTACTTAAACAGTAATATCAACTTTCTCGTAGCCTATTGATCTCTCAACTTGATCCAACAGCTGCTGAGTGTCATTTGATTGCATCGGATATTTATGTGTGTTTACAGTGTGAGAGTGGAAGAGAGAAATTGAAAACCCAAGCTGTTCTTTGGCTCCCTGGACACCACACTTAATTGGAGTAGCCAGTAGGCAAATGTCAATAAAAACAACACAATGTATAAGCAGTGGTGGTCGCTGGTGGACAGTAACAAAGTACATTTACTTGAGTAGGCCTACTGTACTCGAGTACATTTTTAGTATCTGTACTTTACTTGAGTATAGGCCTATGTGTATGTTTGGTTAGTTATGACTTTCACTCCACTAGATTTCAAAGACAATATTGTACTTTTTACTCCACTACAGTTCTATAGAGCGTTGCAGTCCCGCCCCCTACCATGGACCAGGAAATGAATCCCAATGCATTTTTCCCATAGACATTTCAAATTAAAGACGGTTACGCCACGGACAAAGCCAACTCGAGTCGTGACAACTCATGACAACACAAACAATATTTTGGACCAAACAAATAATTACAAAGAAGAAAAACAACAAAAAATGCGTTTTTTTCTTCTTTCTAATTATTTTTTCGGCCCCAAAAATTGTGTTTGTTGTCATGATTTGTCACGACTCGAGTTGGCTTTGTCCACGGCGTAAACGTTTTAAATAAATACTTTCTGAAATGTCTATGAGGAAAATGAACGGAGAATAATTTCCTGGTCCATGGTAGGGGGCGGGACTGCGACGCTCTATAGAAGGGAAAAGGAACATTATGAATGAACCCATTATGAATGACATCCCCCCACCCCCCTTGGGGGGAATTTCTTTCCCCACCCTTGGGGGAAAAATGTCTGAATTGTAATAAAGCAATTCATTGATTCATATAAAAACTTCACTGAGCAACTTCCACTTGTAGTGTGATACTAAGTAGTAATACTAATATTTTGATCTATACTTACTCAACTACTTCATGGTGTTGAGTACTTTGTCCACCACTGAATTTATCATAAGAACGCTGCCCAGGGAAAACTACCCTGGCAGTCTGAGAGCCATTAGGCATTCTACTGACATAATCAGTGGACGGCAGCATGGACATTTTTTTCCAACTGTTGGCGTTTCAGAATAATGGGCCTTGGGACCAGCGGGCAGTCCCCGCTGAGAGACAGTGAATAATGGCGTTTGACGTTCAGTGGCCTTACTGGCAGGAAATGTGTCCCCAGCAATCCTTCACAGTGATCGCTGTTGCGCATGAAGTGCACTATACCCCAGGATGCTGCAACATACACTATAGGTCTGTGCTTCTCACACTGACACTTATTAGTCGGCACTCGGCAGACTCCCATTTGACAATGCCATTGACCCCCATACGAGGAGGTTTCTACGGCCCCAGCAGTGATTCTTAACCATTTTAATTTCAAGAACCCCCACCTTGACATTAGGATTAGGCTATATGCACCCCCATTTAATGGCATTTTCTGGCACCCCAATTTATATTGTAAAATCTCCGTTTGTACACTCTCTGAGTTACAGATCCATTTGGTCCATTTGGTTCCCAACTATCCATCATTTAGCTGGGGACCCCCTGGTATTCCCTCAAGGACCCCTGGGGATCCCCGGATCCCACTTTGAGAACCACTGCTAGGTTGAAATGTCTTCGAGAACATGTTGCATGCGTGTGTGTCCGTGCCCCATGTGTGTCAGTTGTGCGCATGCATGCTTGACAGAAACATCATTTTCTGTCACATTTTCACTTTATTACGTTGGTCCTGCTTGTCTACATTTATTGAGACCCGGGTGGACATGTCCCCTGTCCTGAGCAGAGGACATGTCCCCTGTCCTGAGCAGAGGACATGTCCCCTGTCCTGAGCAGAGTACATGTCCCCTGTCCTGAGCAGAGGACATGTCCCCTGTCCTGAGCAGAGGACATGTCCCCTGTCCTGAGCAGAGTACATGTCCCCTGTCCT
Source organism: Electrona antarctica (assembly GCF_951216825.1). Lineage (NCBI taxonomy): Eukaryota > Metazoa > Chordata > Actinopteri > Myctophiformes > Myctophidae > Electrona > Electrona antarctica. The sequence goes on from NC_136804.1 coordinate 2,244,258, forward strand.
GAGCAGAGGACATGTCCCCTGTCCTGAGCAGAGGACATGTCCCCTGTCCTGAGCAGAGGACATGTCCCCTGTCCTGAGCAGAGGACATATCCCCTAGCTGTCCTGAGCAGAGGACATATCCCCTAGCTGTCCTGAGCAGAGGACATGTCCCCTGTCCTGAGCAGAGGACATGTCCCCTGTCCTGAGCAGAGGACATGTCCCCTGTCCTGAGCAGAGACACCGTTTCCTGTCATCTCTGCCTAACACTGTTCCTCCTTGGACACCTTGCTCCGTTATTCTGCACTGTTGGCTTTGGTCAACATCCACAGTAGAGACAGATCGACCCATATACTTTATGGTTGAAATGTATGGGCTGTTTATGGCATATTGAGAGTAGGATTCTGTGTAACCTCCTTTACCCTGGTGAGAAGTGATCTGCTGAGTGTGATGTGTGATAGGTGTGTGAGCTGAGGGAGTGCAGAGAGTGAGTGAATATAAGTCCGAAAGTGAGTCATAAAGTGACTGCAAAATATTGCTGCTATTTGTTTAAAAAAAGCCTTATACCCTGCATAACATGTACTGTATAACGATTTGTTTAAAGTCATTTAATGCAGAATTAATAGTATTTTATTTACCGTTTTTTGGCAGCCATCCTTAGCCTCCGGTAGCTCCCATGTTGTATAGTCATCGAATAGCCAAAATCTCCTCGTGCACACGCGCACACACACACACACGATATAAGCATTTTAGGGCTCAGATTGAGATAAAGGACAATGTTTAGAGGTTGATAAAACATTCATTCAAGGTCGCGCTATGAAAAATAATAGTCTGGGCGGCAGATCATGGCCGGTCATCCGGCCACTTACGGGTCGGCCGGATGAGGGCTCTTCTTCTTTGTTCATAATTATAATACTGTAGTTTAGTTAGTTTTTACTTATTGTTTTCTAATTCTGTTAGTTTTTAGAGCGGGTTTGCTAGTTTTTAGTTAGTTTTAACACTGACATTTTTCATTCTTTTGACAGCAAAATGTGAGTGAAGGGGAAATGGTTCTGCTACCTTTTTAACCTGCCTGTGTTTCTTCTCTACTAACTTGTAGCAGTGGCGTGCACAGATAGACACTAGGGGGTGCTAGAGCACCCCCTGCCCTTTTGGCAATGTGCCCTTTCGAAAAAACAAACAAAAAACAAAACACTTTTTTCCCCCCTTTTTTTCTTATTTTGTACAGTTACACTGTACAGTATGTGGACCATGGTAACATTGATCAATTCTTGATAAAAAGCTTCTAATATATTATTTAGGCCCCACAATCTATAAATCTCACACTATTAAGGCAACCGGCCGGTTCCACGCGCTGCACAAAGTGCCCTTTTTTCCACTTGAGCACCTGCCCCTCTAAATGTCTGTGCACGCCACTGACTTGTAGCATCACATCTCATTGTGCTGACGCATGCTTCCGTGTTTGTCGGAGTGTAAACTAACTTGTGTCTCTGATGTAAAAAGAAAAAGGAAGAATTGTTTTTGAGCCGGAGTAATGCCTGGGAGGGAAAATGTTCAATTCACCGCACTGCAACATTAAATTATCCCCCAAACCGGATTATGTTCTTTCTGTGATTTGAGTGTGATGATGAATCACCTTGTATATCTGACACAGCTGCTTCCTCGCTTTTATGAAACTGGTAACAAGAAATGCTCAGTTGTATCGACACAGCAGTTGACTGCAATGGGGTTTACTTTGCAGTATTAGTGTTAGTAGGTTTAGTGTATTTGGCGGTGCTAATGATGTTTCAAGTGAAATTCCCATTTAACCACATGAACCCTAACGTCCTTATTCTGGAGCGAACATATGCAGAAAATGGCATATCAACAAGATGAGGGTGTGCCATGATAGTCTTTTTCCTTTATATTTGGGCGAAGAGATTTGTAAATCAATGTGTCTTACGAAGGCTCTATGTCCTCCTTGTGGGGGCTCCTCACTGGCAGGCAAGTCAGTAGGATTCTTTGAGACATTTCGGGGCGTGGCCAAATCCGCCATTATTGTTTAGGGCTAAAGAATGCAGCGTTACTATTGGAATGGGCTCTATGCACACACTTGGAAATAACTTGGGCCCCTTCCTTGTGGTGTTAACGCTGACACTAATGAACGCTCTGTTCCATTCTGGTCAAACAGAGTTAGGGACAGGTGCTGCTATTGTGCATGTTGGCTCTGCTACACCAGTTCTCTCTCAAAGTGTCCTTGAGTTTCTTCCAAATGGCCCCGTACGGTGTGTAACTCAGAGAGTGTACAAATGTTTAGTTTGGTTCCATTTGTACACTCTCAGAGTTATGGGGTCCTTGAAATAAAACAATGTTTGAGAACCACTGCACACTCTATGGAACAGAGCCTTAATTACCGTAAATCTTCCAATAAAGTCCTCCTTTCTATTAATTACCGGGCCCCTATTAATCACCGGGAATGGCGTTGAATTAATTATATAAATTCCGGCCTCCTTTTATTAGCTGGGTTTTTTTGTGTTTCGTTTTTTTCAAGTGCCGTATCTGTTACCTTCACTGCTCTGGCTGGCTGTGCCTGTCACTTCAGCGTCCAGATGCGGGTGGTCGCACTGCTCGGCTCACGTCACGCACAATACAACAACAAAGTTAACTTCCGGAGAGAACGCCAATAAGCACTAATAAGGGAAAATTAGCGCTTTCTTCACAAGGGTTAGGGTTAGGTGTCTACTATCACATATCAATTTGCTCCAACCCAACTCCCTTGGGAAAACCCCAACTTTCAACAGCTGTCACAAAGTTTGTTACAGTGTTAATGTTACAGTATGTAACATTAATTCTTACATACTTTATTAGATAGGCAACTAAAAGAAAATGGAGTACTGTAAATGGAAACTGCTACCTACAATGAAACTAATTCATGGGTATTATTCGGTCCAGCTGCTATTCATCCAGTTCTTTATGGAGGACTCTTACGATCTCTCCAGTTGATTCTTTGTTAAGGGCGACAGCTGAGAGGGAGAGATGAGCATTGCACCGGAAACACAGGAAAGAGTCAGCTCAATCTTACAGGATTCAGCATCTGGCCAAAGTTCTGAACACTTCACCAGTGACAGGCGTGCGCACACACACACACACGCGTGCGCACGCACATGACATGCAGCACAGGCTTTGGTTTGCATCCACATGCCGGCCGCTCACCGCACCATCGCACCTCATCTAATGTCTCAGCAATCTGCGTCTGTCTGCACCATGTGAGGCCGCTCTGAGGCGAGGGACGGATATAGGCCCGTGTGCTCCGACGTGTGTTGTTTGAGTGATCGGCTGTGAAATCCCCGCCACTGCCTGCGTACGTGTGTCTCACACGGCTGTATATACGGTACCACACATCGGCTGTGATTCTTAAGTACAGTAGGTGCAAAAGCTTGTCAGGCAGATTGAGTTTATTGTGTCTTCTCTGTCTCTCACCTCCCCTCGTCTCTCTATGCAAGAGGTTGTGCGCCGGCGGAGTGGCTATGGCAGCACACATACTGACGCACGCACGCACGCACGCACGCACGCACGCACGCACGCACGCACACACACACACACACACGCACACACACACACAGGGTCAGTTTCTCTTTACCTGTCTTATAATACACTCCTCTCTCTCTCTCCTCTCTCTAGTGTGTCAGTGGAGGTATACCTTCATGATGGTGGGTGAGATGGGGTGACGTCCCATGATGATTTACAAGTCGATACAAAGCCTTTTCCAGCCTGCCTTGGCACAGAGAGGAAAGGAGAGGAGAGGAGGGAAGGCCCACTCTGCGCTCATCAGTGCAGGGCGACAGTATCTTGGCAGCCCCTCTGACCTGTTTCCTCATTGGCCTGTCAGAGAGAGACAGACAGACAGGGAGAGGGAGTTCTATCCCATCTTTCTTCTTTGATCTTTCGATCTCATCTTTCTTCCTTCTTCCGTCCGTCTGTCCGTCCTTCCTTTCTTATACCCTCCATTCTATCCTTCCATGCTTCCCTGTTTTTCCCTCCATTCCTTCACTATTTTCATTTCAATTCCGTTCCTGCTATTGCTCCACTGGATTTACCCTCCTTACATTTCCCTCCTCATAAATATCACGTCTTCCATCATTAAATGTGAGATGTAAAGGTCACACTGAGTGATGATTATGTCACTGCTGTGTGTGTGTGTGTGTGTGTGTGTGTGTGTGTGTGTGTGTGTGTGTGTGTGTGTGTGTGTGTGTGTGTGTGTGTGTGTGTGTGTGTGTGTGTGTGTGTGTGTGAGACTCTCGTCTATGTATTACAATTATCCAATCACATATTTGACTGGGATTGGGTCAGGCGCTGGGAACCTGTCACATTAACTATCTTATAAGTGCTGACTGGACATGTAATTGGGACGGTTTTGCCACTGAACCTCCAGGTTCCACATCTCAAATGTAATCACGGCGAGCTGGGTTTATTGGACGAGATAAGGTTTATACGAGTGAACAGGCGAGAGAACATGAGAAAACCCTGGATAAGAGAAACTTCATCGGACACGATCAGACACCTCCACGTTCCGTCAACCGAATTACCGTTTGAATTGCAAATGACTTTTTCCGTGTGTGTCGGATCAAACTGAAAGCAGGAACTTCAGATGGGAAGTTAAAGATGGAGGGATTCTCTGCAGCTTAGCATATCCTGCGTCTCACTGAGTAATTACTCTCAGCCGTGTGAGTTCTGAATTCCCGATTGTAAGCAGAAATGATCGGAGAGGAACAGAATGGAGTTAAAGTGGAGGCGCAAAGCCGGATAATTATAGTTAACTATAAGTTAACTAAAGGGTGAAAAGGGTGAGAAGTTCAGTAACATGAGAGAGACTCGGAGTAGAACCGCTGCTCCTTCGCCTGGAAAGGAGCCAGCTTAGGTGGTTCAGGCATCTGGTTAGGAAGGGAGGTCCTCGACGCACGTCCCACTGGGAGGAGACCCCGTGGCAGACCAAGGCACAGTTGGAGGAAACACGGATAAGCGGTTGAAGATGGATGGATGGATGGATGGACAATTGAAAAGAAAATATAGTTAACTGAAACAGAATTGAAAATGAGGATTTACAAAAACAACCAAATTGAAATGATTTCAAAGCAATTTAGCAGATGCACTTATGCTGCGTTCACACTGTGTTGCTCACACGGTCGTTGACGTCATCAAGCATGTCAGAGGAAGCATCCCCAGACCGAAAACATGAATAAAAAATGATCCCATCCCATCTGACCGCGTAAGCCGCAAGTGGTCAGATTGGTGGGCTGCGAACCCTTTCAACCATTTCAAGTGGGTCCTGAGAAAAGGTTGAGGTCCACTGCTCTAAGGCTGGAGTAGTTATAGCGTGTGAAAACATGTACGTCACCAAGAGGAGGGCGGCGTCTGAAAAGCTAGGGGCGGCCCTCTCGTGGGCATTCAATTCTAGCCCACATCACTCAGAATAGAGTGACGGTGGTATGTTTTTGTAAATATTGAGCTCGTTCTTGGCGACAACATAGTGAACCAACACCAGGATGGATAGAAAGAGTCGGGCCCAAATACATTACAAGGACAAGGAAAATGTTGTGAACAAACACGGCTGTGCTTAGATACTTTGTTGAACGTTATGTCTCTGCGCCCGTGCGCCGTACAGCCGAGAACCAAGCCATTCTACGTCTTTTTGTAAACTCGTCAATATGGGTTCCTTGATGCTGTCTCCATGCTGGAAAGCTGAAAATCTAATTCCGTTTTCTGGCTCATTCCCTCGACGTGACCTGCTGTGGCACTTATTTACTGAGCAAGTCTGCACCATTGTGAGGTCAGTTTAAAAAAAGAACGTATACAAGCACACTGGATAGTCGCTCAATGTAAACAAACCAGACAAGGCAACAAGTATGGCGGCCGCTACCACGTGACACATATGTTGACGCCCCCTCCAGGAGATTTTGGTACACACTATACTGGCTAGTAGCAGATATTGGACAGGTGGTGTTGAATATAAAACAGCTTGCTGCTGAAAGATGACATGCATACTCTGTCAAAGCTCTCTGGTTGACTTAATTCTTGAATGATATCTTTAGCATCTCGTCAGCCTCGGTACTTTAATTTATTTTATTTTATTTAAAAATGCCAACAATTGATCTAAATCTTTCATGGATTAAAAATAAATTATATTTTCTTTTTTCTAAATATTTCTTTTCTTCATTAAAAACAAAAACAAATCTAGGGCATTCGGTAAATAATTACAAAGAAAAAAGAAGTCGTGAAAATAGCAGATATACAAGCTCACAACGTGTCGCGTCATGACACGTTGTTCAACAGTTATACTACATCTGTCATTGTTCTGTATGGAATACATGCCCCTAGTCCATGTGCAATGTGCCAGAGTCAAGCAGGAGTCAGAACCACAGAACAGGCTTGGTTTTGGAGCCGGATGTCTACTGGCACAAATGTGGTCCGACTTTGTGGTGTGCCATGGGAGGATGAGTTTGTGCACGAGTGTGCTCCCCTCTAGCACATCATAGACGGAGCTTCCAGCTTCCTCCCCCATCCTTCCATATAGCCTGTGGACTGACTGTCACCATAATGCATTTTTACTTGATGAATAATTGTCACACAAATTTAAATGAAAGATTGAAATGTGCTTTTTGGCATTAAACATTGGAACATTGGGTCATAAAAAAAATAAATAAAATGTAAATAAAAAATGCATTTTCTTTTAGGCGGCGTCAATAACCATTGCACAGGACAGATATGTCAAAAATGTACAAAGAAATGAAATATCTAACTTTTAATGACTTTCCACAATGCGATGAGAAGCATTGTGAGCTTGTAGCTATGTTCACTATTTCTGAAATGTGTCGCTCCATTTTCCTCCTGCGAAGTCACAAAACAAACAGATTCAGATGTATTCTTTATTGTCCTCCATAGAGGAAACATGCAAAAAGTGTCCAACCATTTCTCCAAGGCAGGAGGTTTACTTAAAAGGCCTGGGTGAACAGGTGCATTTGAGTCTGCAAGGAGGCCTGGGCCATGGCTCAATGGTCCAGGCACCTTTGCTGGTAATCCAGTCTGGCAGTGTGCCGCGGGCTCGACTCCCCATCCCGACGGCCTTTACTGCATGTCTTCCCCCCATCTCTCTCCCCATTTCCTGTCAGCCTACTGTCTGTCCCTCCATAAAAAAATATAAAATAAAGGCGAAAGCCAAAAAAAAGGAATGTGAAGACCTATAAGTAGAGGTAGACTGTTCCACAATGTTGGAGCAGCGACCGAAAAGCCAAAGGCAACCTTTCAACTTTAAGCGGGTGTGTGGAACTTTGAAGAGCTCCTGATCTGCTTGTCCATGCAGGAGTGCTCTATTGAGGCCCCTCAACATTCAACACATTTTTGAAACAAATTAGTTACCCAGTACAAGTAAACAGTGGGAATTTTGGTGGGAATCACATGACATAACATCTGTGGTGCCTGCCTAGTCCTGTGTGTCTATAAGTCAAGTGCCTTTGGCTGCAACTACAAATATCTTGGTGATTATTCTATCAATTGCTTTTTCGATTAAACTGTCACACAGTAATCGCAAAAAAAATATTACAAGCTCACATGCAATGTGACGTGGTGTGAACTGTAGACTAGAGAGAAACTGTATGTTCAAACATGTTAGAAGAAGAAAGACATTATTATTTCTCCCCAAATGATCATTGATACAATTTTAGTTTAATTGATTCAATAGTTGCACCCCTACGTGTATTCAGTACAGTTTATACCAGTTTCTCAAGGCATTTTTCAGTGATGAGGGGAACGCTGTACGAGCTGTAGCGATTCAGTTCAGTCCTGGGGACAGGAATGATGATGGATGTTTTCCAGAGGGTGCGGTGGCGGAGGATGGTTGCAGTCTGGATCCGCTCACTGAAGATGGACTGGATTACAGGGGACAGGGGTTCCAAGGCACAGCTCCCGAGCAGCCAATGTGATGGGCCGGGCTGGGTCTTGCCAGTTCTGTATATGACATCTCCTTCTGTGACAGGGACATGGTGTTAGCTCAGGGGTAGACAGGCTCCTAGCAATCTCCTCACCTTCTGGAAGGCCTGTCTGGCATTCATGCGGCGTAGTAGAGTCCGACCGATGCCCATCCTGACTCCTAGACCCGTGGCCCACTGTTTGCCTGCGAGGGAATTGCCCTCCCCCAAATAATTGGAAGAATACTAAGATTTTACTGATATACTGTAAGGCTATACAGTGCAGAATAAAAATCACACTTGTGTGATCATATTCCATGTTCAGCCAATCAGCTGAGCACATTCCGTGCTCAAACGTACAGACAGACACGCACACGTGTGTGTATAGACTGTTCCACAATTTCGGAGCAGAGACCGAAAAGCCAAATCCATGGTCACCTTTCAACTTTAAGCGAGTGCGTGGAACTTTGAGGAGCTCCCAGCGCCCCTCAAAAAACACAAGTTACACATTGATGAGGTTAGACATTACACTCCATATTTGGGCGTAGCTACATTGGGAAGTCCTCATAGTGACATGAGCGTGATGTTGTTCGCCGGCCCAACCGGCCAGTCCTCCCGTTAGCCGATAATAATATAGGATAGGATAGATAAACACACACACACGCACGCACGCACACGCGCACACACACACACACACACACACACACACGCATGCAGCCTGTAGAATGTTTAATTTCAAACTTGGTCACACAAATGGTCAACTCTCTCTCTGCATATCGTTTCTTTGCATGCAGTGGATCAGACTGGCATCTCAAGGGGAGATGTGTCAAATGTACAGCAGGAGCAGGATGCCATGTCTGATGAACAACAGCAACATGCCTGCCTGTCTCACTATACTCTCTCTCTTGATCTGTACCTCCCCCCCCCCCCCCCCCCCCCCCTCTCTCTCTCTCTGTGGGTTGGACTGAGACAATATAATATACTTGTGTTCTCCTTTTTAATGTTATGTTGCTTGAAGATCCTGAACGAGCACATCTGTCAAATAACATCCACATATACGTGTAATAAATATCACTTGAGACCACTTTAGGCCTCATTCACACGTACCAAACACCAATCAAGCAAAATAATGTTTGGTCGTTTTTTTTGTTTTTTTGGGCAACCACAATGCTTTTCCAATGGGAGTCACATGGTTTGATCAAAGTGTTTGATGAGGGGGGAGGGGCAGAACACCACCAGCAATCAGTAATCAAACACAAAATGACCAAACATTTGTTTGATTGCGTTTGATACGTGTGAATGAGGCCTCATTGGAAAAGCATTGTGGTGGCCCAAAAAACGACCAAACATTGCTTGATTGGTGTTCGGTACGTGTGAATGAGGCCTGAGGCCTCATTCACACCTACACAACAAATGTTTGGTCCATGTGTGATGCCTGATTGCTTTTTGATTGCTGCTCCAATTCATTTTCAATGGGAGTCACATGGTTTGACCAAACATTTTTGTTTGATGAGGGGGGAGCAATCAGCAATCAGCAATCAAACACAAATGTTTGATCAAACCATGTGACTCCCATTGGAAAAGCATTGTGGTGGCCCAAAAAAATGACCAAACATTGCTTGATTGGTGTTTGGTACGTGTGAATGAGGCCTCAGACAGCTTTTGTCAATACTTATTCCTCAACCGTTATAGCGTACAATTAGCCACATCAGTGTTTGCAGGACTCATTATCAGTGTTGTTTATAGGAGAAAGGGGGAGAGCTTTGGCGAGGACTGAATTCTAATCACTCACTTAATTACTGTTTAAATACAGCTTTACCTCAATTTGCAATACTCTATACTTCTACTCCGCAGTCTCCGCTATACTACATCTCTTTATTCGTAACATTAGTTACAATGTAGAAGTATATCTACATTGTTGATTGATTGATGGATTAAATACTTTATTTAGACAGCAATGCAAATAGAGTAAACAGTAGTCTAAAAGGGTAACACCGAAAAAAGTATTGATTCCATTCAGGTCATCAGGTCCTTTTGGTACTGCTACTTGCACTTAAAGTTATAATAAAGTTTTTCCACCACTCTCCTCTATCTCCTCTCCTCTCCTCTCCCGCCACATTCCCTCAGTGCTATCATGCATCTGCTTGGCCCAGGCGGGCCTTCTGATTGGTCCTTGTGCCCAGGGTGGCCAAGTGTGATTGGCAGCCAGTGGTCCAGTCCAAATCAATCATGGCGGGGGCCGTGGTGTGTGAATGAATCGATAGACTGTCCGGAGGAATGCAGGTTTGTGCCAACTTCATCCAACTCCTGTTCTTTCTTCATTTCGTGAATGTCCATGCCTTTTTTTCAATTATTGTTTAAAATAGTGAAAATAGCGATCTACAAACTCACAACAACGTGTCACAATGTGAACCTTTGGATCTGCTATTTTCACTATACTTTTGTGTGCCACTTGTATGATAAGTTTTCAGCCCGATGACAACCATAGCATGTATGTATCTTGTCTGAATTGGACAACACTATTGAGAAATGTTTAACCAAGGAATTTGTTTTATAGCAATCAACAAATCCTGACAGTAATTCAATTATAGCATGTCAAAAGAACATATCACCAAAGTGTATCCTTTGGTCCCTGTCTTTATTGATGTTTTGGTGATAACATTTAGAGTACATTTGAATAGACCAGTGGTTCTCAAACTTTTCCATTCATATAATAATAATTAATAGCCAGGAACCCCCATACAAGATTTGTGTTGTCAAAATGACAACACAAATTATTTACAAGCCGTTTGTACTTAGATATGCATGGCTTCATCTTTGAGACAAGCATTATGCTATACTGGCAGGATTTGGGTCCTAATTGATCGGCAATTCTCCAATAGGAAAATAGAAGGAATAGAATGCACCCGCACACTGTATATTTGCTCAATACAAGAGTATTTTTCTTTTTAATGCCTTCATCATGCCTGAAGAAGGTCCGGAGGGACCAAAACGTTGCATTAAAAAGAAAAATACTCTTGTACTGAGCAAATATACAGTGTGCGCATTCTATTCCTTTCATGGCCACTGGCCTACGCACCTGTGCAGAAGCCTGACTTCTAGGTGTGCAGACGTTTTTTCCTACAATAGGAAAATAGAAAAATAGAATCCGATAGAGTTAGAGTGCTTTCAGATGAAAGCAGCCACATACATACTATATGAACTTGGTGGTCCTTGACATGAAAAAGTTTGAGAACCATTGCTCATTTAACCCCTGAAACCATCTGCTGAAAATGGAATGTCAGTGATCCTGAGACTGCTCTGTGTGTGTGTGTTTGTGTGTGTGTGTGTGTGCATGCGTGCGTGCGCGCGCGCGCGCGCGTGTGCGTGCATGCATGCGCGTAAATGTTTGAAACTATATGGTTGAAACAAAGGTTTTTTGTTTGTTAAAAGGTTACAGCCCTTCGGGCGACCTGATAGCTGAGCAATCGGGCACATACCTCTCTAGGCTCTAATGCCTGACAATGATGCCCCGGGTTCAGGCTGGGCGAACCTGAGCTACCAGCCAGACAAACGTAGGCCTACAGATGTTGCAGTCATGAAGCCATGCTGTCCTCCATCCTGATGCTGTCATTGTTCAATTTGCTGCTGCAAACTGCCAATTCTGGACAACCATGTCAAATGAGTCTATCAAATGTTACTACCAACTGCTGCTGGTCTCCATGCTGCTGGTCTCCATGAAACACACAGGACCAAGCCATGATGTGTTAGTTTAATGTCTGTCCTCCTGTGCTGTCTGAGCACCTATAGCTTTCCAACTGTTTGTCTCTCATGCGATGTTGCGACGTCCCTGACGGCTCATGTGTTCTATTACAAAGAAATCTTGATTACTTGCATCCCTGGTTCGTTCAGCACTCAGCAGTGTGTAACTTATTTAACTCATGAACAGCTGCTCTCCCTGTAGTCTCCATGGCCTCCCTAGCATAGAAATCAAAATGTAACAAAGGATGTTTTTTCCCTCACTAAAGTCTTGCCAAAGTGCTATCTCAGAATGCATTGCATTGGAGCTGAAGAGGAGAAAAGGCTTTTGTGTCTAGAAGGCAGGCAATTGCGTTTGGCTGGATGTAGAGGAAGCATGGACTACAGCACACTCAAAACCTTTTTTCATTTCAACAGTTCTGGGCATTTGTTTCCATTACATTTTCTCAGAGGTACAAACTTGTTTCACTTGGGTTTTTGAGGATTTGAAAAAAGGTGAAAATCACGGAAAAGCGAAAGGCTATAGTCCATGGTCTCGGAGGGCATAGCTCATGAACCGTTTGATCGTGAGCAATAAAACTTTGATACCCATGTGTCTCCTCATGCCTCACTTTCGTGTTCTGACTTTTGACCTCTGACCTTTAGATCACCGAATTGTATTGTATTGTATTGAATTGTATCTCTCTCCTCGCGGGATGTTTGATCAAAATGCCCGAACCTTGAACAGGCATAACTCATGGACGGCATGTCACGGCATGCTATAGTATGTCGTTTTTCACGATTTCGGAGGATTTGAAAAAAAGGTGAAAATCGCGGAGGGCATACTATAGTATGTCGTTTTTCACGATTTCGGAGGATTTGAAAAGAAAGGTAAAAATCGCGGAGGGCATACTATAGTATGTCGTTTTTCACGATTTCGGAGGATTTGAAAAGAAAGGTGAAAATCGCGGAGGGCATACTATAGTATGTAATTTTTCACGATTTCGGAGGATTTGAAAAAAATCACGGAAAAGCGAAAGGCTATAGTCCATGGTACATTCTCAATGGCAATAGCACAAACTTTGGCAAGCTACTAGTCCTACATACTTGCACCTAGAAACCCCATTCAAACCTATTTAGGTTCATCTTACGGTGGACATGTTTGCCTGAAAAGGAATCTTTGAAATGTTTCATAGTTTTAGAAATATAGTGCTTTCAAATTTGAGAAATGTATAATGGGGCTCAATGGCAGCTCTATAGCACGTTAAAAAGTCACTTTCACCTAGAAACTCCATTCACACTTTTTTGAGTGGTGTAAACCACTCCTACAACTGGCTTTTGTGTGCAGAAAAAAATGAGCATGGTTGCTATGTTCAAAATAATTTCTGACTAAATTTCTGATTAAATCACACCCGGGTGAACTGGATGACCGTAGCAACCATGCTCATTTTTTCTGCACAAAAAAAGCCAGTTGTGAAATCACATCCGGGTGTGATTTCATTACGTCAGACATTACGTCAGACCACAGCTGATCAGGCTATATAATACCTTACACCACTCAGTTCACACGGGTGTGATTTTTATAATTCAGCTTACTGTGGGCACACATGCTGGAACTTTTTACTTTTAAATGTTTTGTAGTTTCTGAGTAATTTAACTTAAACGCCCAATGCATTCTCAATGGCAATAGCACAAACTTTGGCAAGCTACTAGTCCTACATACTTACACCTAGAAACCTCATTCAAACCTATTTAGGTTCATCTTACGGTGGACATGTTTGCCTGAAAAGGAATCTTTGAAATGTTTCATAGTTTTAGAAATATAGTGCTCTCAAATTTGAAAGATTTATAATGGGGCTCAATGGCAGCTCTATGGCACACAAAAAGTCACTTTCACCTAGAAACTCCATTCACACTTTTTATAATTCAGCTTACTGTGGGAACACATGCTGGAACTTTTTACTTTGAAATGTTTTGTAGTTTCTGAGTTATTTAACTTAAACGCCCAATGCATTCTCAATGGCAATAGCACAAACTTTGGCATGCTACTAATCCTACATACTTACACCTACAATCCCCATTCAAACCTATTTAGGTTCTTCTTACGGTGGACATGTTTGCCTGAAAAGGAATCTTTGAAATCTTTCATAGTTTTAGAAATATAGTGCTTTCAAATTTGAGACATTTATAATGGGGCTCAATGGCAGCTCTATGGCACTCAAAAAGTCACTTTCACCTAGAAACTCCGTTTACACTTTTTATAATTCAGCTTACTGTGGGCACACATGCTGGAACTTTTAACTTTGACGCCTAGAGATAAACAACAGCAAAAGAAACAATAGACAAATCTCCTGTTATTTTATTTTTTGTATTTTATTTTTGTATCAATGTTGTACTCAAAGGGAACAGCAGACTGAATTGTGGCAGGTAGCAAGTAGATCAGTGACTTAGCACACTGGCTGCATGATCTGCGTTCAAACCCCACTCAAATCTTTACTTGCCAAAATCTGCCATTGACCCCCATTCTGAATTTAGACGCACGTTTCACCCGCTCCCATCAAACAGTTTATTATCCTACTTTAACCCTATATATCGTTCAACAAAGTTATTTTTTCGTGAATAAATCGAAGCCTCTGAAATAGCCGACATGACGGGCACGGGGAAGAAGAACAGCAAACAACCCAGCGCGAGTAAAAAGCCGGCGGAGGACGACAGCAACACAGCCACCATGACTGCTCCGGGTCCCGTGACTATGGCCCAAATAGCTGCATTACTAGATCAGCACAGAGAAGCACTCGCGGGGGACATTAAGTCAGCGTTTACCACCTTGGAGAAGAAAATTGACAGTATGAAAGCCACTGTGGTCAGCCAAGGTGAGAGCATAAAGAATCTCGAAACCAACGCCGAGATGATTGCACAACGTTTTGAGCAGCTAGAAGCGGCTAATGCTAAGCTACTACAGGACAACAAATGGATGAAGACAAAACTGTCCAGTTTAGAGGGACACAGCAGGAGGTCCAATGTCCGTATAGTAGGAATCCCGGAATCAGTGGAGGGGACACGTCCAACAACCTTTTTCTCTCAAATGTTTATGGATGTTTTGGGACTGGATGTGTTTCCTTCGCCCCCTGAACTTTGTAGGGCGCATCGCACCAGTGCTGCTAAACCCGGTCCCAAGGATAGGCCTCGCAGTGTCATCGTTTGCTTTCATCATTTCCAACTCAAGGAACTGGTAATGCGAGAGGCACGTAAGCGTGGTTCCTTGGAATACAACGGCCACAAAATAAGATTCTACGAGCACTACACAGCGGATGTGCTGCAGCAACGCGGAGAGTACAAAGCCCAGATGGCCGAACTGTACAAAATGGGTCTTCGTCCATCTTTATTATTCCCCGCAATATTACGCATAAGCCTCCCGGGTGGTGAGAAGAAGTGGCTTCAGTCCCCCCTGGTGGCCTCAAGCTTCATCCAGAACTACAGAAAGGACTCCGGTGGCGATGGCTCCACACCCGACGACTAGTCACATTGTCTCACTGCCCTTTGTTTGGGACTATCGGGACGCGCCAGGACATTGGGTCGTGACGTGAGTAGATCATAATGTCGTATCTGGTGGAACCACATTTCATTAATATCGCTTAATAATGTTAAACTATAGACAGACTAAATTCACATCTAAAATAGTAAGCCTGATAATACTATGGTCTCACCTACAGGACCAAAAGGCTAGACATTCAGTCACCATTCTTCACAGCTGGCACCTATGCTAAATAGCCAGGCCTACTTTGATCTAGGAGCATTCAGACCAGAGGTCTCCTGTTGTGCCTCCTAGCCCTGTCCTTCCTGGTGACCAATACCTTATTTAGACATGACCATTTTGGTACAGGGGGGTTGGGACCACCTTTGCATTCTTCCCTTTGTTGTCTCTGTCTGTGAGTGGTATAAGGTCTACTGAAAATGTTTGTAACAGTTAGTTCAGTGGCTCACACGCCGTGAGGCGGGTGGGCCAGTCCCATGGCTGTGAATGTCTTGTACTGAACTCCGTGTTTATCCTGAGTACTTTTGCCTACGTATTAGAGGTTTGTTCATGAGCTTTACAGAGAGGAAAAGCAGTCTCTCTTTGGAGTTTTTATACTTCAATTGGTGCGTCGTAACCGGTGTCTTTGATGCATTTTTTTTGCGTCAGGCAGAAGAGGACCGGCGGGGACTTTTTGGATATTTCAGTCTAATTTTGGCGGTTGGAGGTTTGTTTGATTTTTTTGGCGAAACGGCGTTCGTCTACAGCGGGAAGAAGTGGTCTTCTCTTCGGCGAGAATGGGGGTCGACGGCGCAAACGGTGCGCTCCGGATCTCCGATGTGGACAGCAACCTGGACTCGACGGAGTGCAGCGGCCCTCCACAGCGCGTCGGCGGGGAACAGCTTCTCTTCACGTCTCGGCGGGGTGCAGCGGATCTCCAACCCGAGGGGCGGCGGTGCTCAGCGGCGATTCGAGGGGGATCCTTGGCTTCATCTACTCGGCGATCAGCGGTCTAAGGGGGGCGGAGGACCCGCTTCATCGGCTCTGCTCTGCTCGGCGGGGCGAGGCAGTTGCTCTACGGGCTACGCAGTCTGCTTTGGTGGCCATCTGCGGTTCTCGTGAATTCGCTTTGTCAGTCATGTGTTGTGATTCATGACTGAAGGGAGGAGGAGGTGTGTAGAATTCATTTCGAAATGGACAAGAGGACAGTGTCAAACAGCGGCCGTGTAATATGCAATGTACTGATCACACATTATGCACGACACGGGCCGAAAGAAGACATCTCCGTGGCGGCGCGTCGAGGAACTGCAGCCTTGACTGCCCGTGCGTGATGACTGATGGACAAAGAGGTTATGTATTATTGTGAAAGTGTTTTTAATTGCATACTAGACAAATTGGAAGAGAAAAGTATATTGTTTTCAACATGAATTAGTAGGCATTATGTTGATTGTATGTTTTTGTCGTATAATTTGATGAGTTGAGTCATGAGTAGCCTACTTATGGAACAATGAGGTAATTTCCTAGAGACGTGTAGAGAATATTAGTTGAATATTGCTTAGACTCTGGCCTGTTAACGTATTTTTACCTGCGTTATCAACTGGACGTGATGCGTAGTACTACCTTAGTAGAGCAGAATTTTATTTCAAGCATTATAAACGTATATGTTATAGCATGTCCTAAATTAAGCAGTGTAGTATAGGATGTTTTTTCGCTTTATAGTGGTGTCCAATATTTAATGTGTTGATTAGCAGGGTTGGGCCTGGTCCCAAGCCATAAACACGCCCGATCTCGCTTATTTGTAATCAATCAACATTTCAGATTAGATTTTAATAGAACACTAAAAGATTCTACTGATGCTGAACCGAAATTTAGTTATGTGTAAAGTATGTAATGAGAATTGCCTGAAGAAGTTATGTAACCTTGATTCCGTTTGTCTCTGTAACCATTTGAGTTCTAATGTAATTGTTTGTTTGTCTTAGGCCTATCTGTTGTTTTTAATTTTATCTTTTCTTAGTGTCAAGGGAGGAGGTCCAAATGTGGTTCCTTTTATTTTGTGATAAACGTGTAGTACGTTTAGCAAGGGAGGAATGTCGTATCTGGTGGAACCACATTTCATTAATATCGCTTAATAATGTTAAACTATAGACAGACTAAATTCACATCTAAAATAGTAAGCCTGATAATACTATGGTCTCACCTACAGGACCAAAAGGCTAGACATTCAGTCACCATTCTTCACAGCTGGCACCTATGCTAAATAGCCAGGCCTACTTTGATCTAGGAGCATTCAGACCAGAGGTCTCCTGTTGTGCCTCCTAGCCCTGTCCTTCCTGGTGACCAATACCTTATTTAGACATGACCATTTTGGTACAGGGGGGTTGGGACCACCTTTGCATTCTTCCCTTTGTTGTCTCTGTCTGTGAGTGGTATAAGGTCTACTGAAAATGTTTGTAACAGTTAGTTCAGTGGCTCACACGCCGTGAGGCGGGTGGGCCAGTCCCATGGCTGTGAATGTCTTGTACTGAACTCTGCAAATAAAATGGAACTCCGGAACCTTCATCCATCTATCTGTCTGCCTCCGTGTTTATCCTGAGTACTTTTGCCTACGTATTAGAGGTTTGTTCATGAGCTTTACAGAGAGGAAAAGCAGTCTCTCTTTGGAGTTTTTATACTTCAATAACAAGAGCGTTCTGGTGGACTGGTCACGCATATACATGCACCCTGCCTCTGATAGCCATTACATTAATAATTATTATTATTATTTTCTCTTTTTCTTTCATGGACTAAAACTTTTATTATTATTGTCGTATATATGTATAGATGTGTCCTTGTGTAGTTTGTACTTTTGTATATATGTGTGTGTATGCATGTGTGTATATATATATATATATATATGTGTGTGTGTGTATGTGCATATACATATGTATATATCTCTTTTGTATTGATTCATTTATTTATTTTTTATTTTACATCATCTTCTCAATCATTGTGTATTTTCTTTCCCTCTTTTTCAACCTCTATCATATTGTCTCTTTATTTTATTTTATATCATAGTGAATATGCTGTTAGCTAGGGTCAAACTTCCCCCTTGTTTTCCCCTTGTTTTCTCTCTTTGTGGTGATTGTGCTGCTTCTCTTGGTTTTGTGGCATGTATGCATGATCTCGATCTAGCACAATGAACAGGGAGGATCATTAATATGTTTAAATGTATCTCTGACGCAGACAAAGTCATTGTAATGGCCGCCACCTCCACGGCACATTAGTCCTTCAATATCAATTGGTCACCACTAGGCCACCATAGATCAATGTAAAAACTTTCACTAGACATGTTTGACTGGATCTGACTGGCCCTGGTGTTTGTGCATTCAGATGTGCGTGCATGCTGTAATACTGTCAAAAGATTTGTTTTATCTTTTATATCTTTAATGTATACTCTAGACTCTGGTTACTCTCTTGATGGAATGTGTGTGTGTTCATTTTATTTTTTATTTGTTTTTTTATTTTTTATTATTCTATCTTTTATTTCAGGTTAATGATACTATCACTGGCAATTTTGGCAGAGAATTAATATCGTTTGTACTTAGGGTTGCTAGTGTGTGGGCCAGGTCAGTCAGACGGCTTTCAACCTAATAACGAAACGCTCGTATTTTGCTTTTGTTTGTTGTTCTCTGATAGATGAAGTTATCAGTATACTTAGCTACTACTTATCTCTATATATTATTATTTACTACTTTATGAACGAATAGAGCGTTCATTGGAGCTATTGATCGGGCTGATATTATTACTATCATGCGTTGGCCCGGCTGTCTGGTTGTCCTGATGGTTCTCAAACATTCTTTGATGTCTATGCCTGTCCTTCGAGCGGGTTCAATTTGCTTCAACTCATTAGCGAGTCTGACGAGTTTTATTGTCAGTGTTTAGTTTCTTTCTTTATTTTATTACATGTGATAAACTTCTATCTCCCTTACAGGAGGCTTGTAGATCTAATTCATCTCAGATTCGTTGATGGGTTTGACAGGTTTTGCTGTCGGGTGTTTTTGGTTTCTCTTTATTTTATTATTTATTCCTTGCTATTAGGCTTTTGGCTGGCTTATAGGAGGCCTGTAGGATTTCAATTAAACTCATTGATTTATTCAACCTGGATACACTTAATATAGGGATAATATAATGTTTAATGTTTGTGGGTTATGGTGAAAGTAGTTAGAGTGGTCTATCCTGAATGGCCTCCACAGGACTGGAAAGGGTCCTTTTGAGTTTGATTTTTCAGTGTTTTTTTAGTTTGGAAAGGGGTGGGTGGCTTTGAGGAAAATGTGGCTGGGCCCAACAACAATGTTTTTGATTTCGTCTTTTATTTTATTTTTTCTCTTTTTCATGAGATTAGCTTGGCTCCTGTATCGACCTTTACTTTATCGCACCATTACTCATTGTGGTATAGCACTGTTGGGAGATCTGCACACCCTGATAGCACTACACTATACTTACTTACTTCACTACTACTACACTATGACTGACATACATTTAAGAGTAAATGCAGTCAGGTTCTTTTCTTGGAATGTTGGAGGTATAAATGGGACTGTTAAACGAGCTAAGGTTTTCGACCATATCAAGAAATTTAAAGCTGACATTACATTTCTACAAGAAACCCATTTACGCACTGCAGATCAAGTGAGGCTTTCTAGACCATGGATTGGTCAGATTTTTCATTCCAAATTGGACACCAAAACACGTGGGACAGCTATATTGATTAATAAGAATGTACAGTTTACTTCTACTGATATTGTCTCAGACTCGTCTGGCCGCTTTGTCATTGTAACCGGCTCATTATATCAGACCCCTGTTGTTCTTGTTAACGTATATGCACCTAATTGGGACGATGTTGTCTTTATGAAAAGATTTTTGTCTAGCCTTCCAAATTTGAACACTCACCACCTGATACTGGCCGGTGATCTAAATTGTTTTATGGACAATCTTCTTGACAGGTCTAGTACTAGAGCAGCCGTGCCCTCAAAGATGTCTAAAACCTTTTCTACCTTTATGAACCAGTGTGGCTGCATCGATCCATGGAGATTTCTACACCCGACGGTAAAAAAGTTATCTTATTTCTCTCATGTCCACCATTCGTACACACGCATAGATTACTTTTTTCTTGATAGGGTTCTCCTGCCGTCCCTGGTCTCAGCAGACTACTCTGCTATAACCGTCTCTCACCATGCCCCTGTAGTCCTCGATCTGACCTTTAGGTCTAGGCCCAAGGAGACTCGGGTTTGGAGGTTGGATGTTTCTCTGCTCTCGTCTGATGAGTTTTGCAATACTATCTCACAAGCCATAGACGTCTTCCTTATGACTAACAAGAATAGTGAAACTTCACCCTCATTATTATGGGAGACATTAAAGGCAAATATCAGGGGTGTAATAATTTCGTATACGGCGCATGCCAACAAGCTTCGTCTCGTTAGACAAAGAGAACTGTTAGCTCTTATCACTGATATTGATCATCATTATGCCATTGGTCCGACTCCGGAGCTTTACAGGGACAGAGTTGCATACCAGACAGAATACAACCTTTTAACAACTAGGGATGCGGAGCGGCTTCTTCTCAGATCTCGGGGTACTTTGTATGAGCATGGGGACAAAGCGGGACGACTTCTCGCTCACCAGTTAAAGAGTAGATCGGCCTCACAATCAATTTCTCAGATTCGTGACAGTTCAGAATCACTGACTACAGATCCCAAATTAATAAATAACGCTTTTATGACATTTTACTCCCAACTCTATACATCCCAGGCGCCAGTGGACAACTCGACTATGCTAGATTTTTTCTCAAAACAAACCATTCCCAAGATTTCCTCAGAGGATTGTCATGGTCTAGATCAACCACTGACGCTTGGAGAGATTATATCAGCTATCCAGCTGATGCAAAGTGGGAGGTCTCCGGGCCCTGACGACTTTCCGGTCGAATTTTTAAAGAAATTTTCAGACCAGTTAGCTCCTCTGCTCCTAGAAATGTTTGAGGACTCATTACAAGAAGGTGTTCTACCACCAACCCTTACACAGGCCTCCATTTCTTTACTTCTTAAAAAGGATAAGGATCCCACTTGCTGCTCTTCATATCGTCCAATTTCACTTCTCAATGTGGATGTAAAAACATTGGCTAAAGTGCTAGCGGGCAGACTGGAAACGGTTCTTCCCACAGTAATATCTGAAGATCAGACAGGCTTTATAAAAAATCGCCACTCTTTTGCTAATGTCCGCAGACTACTGAGCATCATCAATTCCCCTAGTTCGGAGAGGGTGGAATTAAGGTACATGTTCCTCACTCTAGAGAGGTTTGGCTTTGGGGAAAAGATCCTGTCATGGATACGCTTGCTTTACACTAACCCGCAGGCTTGTGTCGCAACAAACAACTGTCGATCAATATTTTTTCCACTCACACGTGGGACACGCCAGGGATGCCCCTTATCCCCTCTGCTGTTTGCCGCTGCCATCGAGCCATTGTCCATAGCGTTAAAAGCTGAAACTCTGTTTTCTGGGGTGAGGAGAGGGGGTATTGAGCACAGAGTGTCCCTTTATGCAGACGACCTGTTACTCTACATATCTGACCCAGTTCCCAGTATTCCACACATTTTATCTCTTCTTGACTCATTTGGAAGCTTCTCTGGTTACAAACTAAATTTACAAAAAAGTGAGTGTTTCCCGATTAATGAACTGGCCTGTGATGTTTCCCAGTCTCTCCAATCCTTCCATGTGGCGAATAATGGCTTCAAATATTTGGGTATAAATATAACCCAATCTTTTGGCTCTATTCTTGAACAAAATTTCACCGCATTAACAACCAAGGTCAAGACTGACCTCCAGAGGTGGAACGCTCTGCCTCTTTCTTTGGCTGGCAGAGTACAGACTGTTAAAATTAACATATTACCTAGATACTTGTATCTTTTCCAATGTCTCCCAATATTCCTCCCAAAATCGTTTTTTACTAAATTAGACTCTATGGGCCCTATTATGCGTGTCTTAAGTACCAGGTCTTATTACTTAACTTAAGACCTGGAGGCGTGATCAATGCCATTTGGCTATTCTGAGTGGCCAAACAGCATTGACCACGCCTCCAGGTCTTAAGTTAAGTAATAAGACCTGGTACTTAAGACATGCATAATAGGGCCCTGAGATTTCATCCTTTATTTGGGAAGGTAAAACCCCAATAATCAGATTGTCTTTACTGCAAAGAATCAGGGCTGAAGGTGGACTGGGTCTTCCAAACTTCATGTATTATTATTGGGCTGCTAACATTCACAAAATAATTCTCTGGTTGAGTGAGCCTGAAAACTGCTGGTGTAGAGTTGAGGCTAGCTCCTGCATTTCGTCCTCGCTTGAAGCGTTGGTGTGTAGTCCTGTCCCTCTTGTGCCGTCAAAATACAGTACGAACCCGATTGTTGTCTCAACACTTAAGGTCTGGGGTCAGATTAGGAAGGAGTTTGGTTGGTCATTGCTCACCATGTCAGCACCAATCTGCAATAATCATCTTTTTTTACCTGCTAAAATGGACTCTGGGTTTGCTGCATGGGGAAGAGAAGGTTTAATTTACTTCCGAGACTTATATATAGATGGCCAATTTGCTGAATTTGGAGATTTGTGTGAAACCTATAACCTGCGACAATCTGACCGGTTTAGATATTTTCAGGTTCGACACTTTGTTAAGACCCACTCTCCAACATTCCCGCAGTTACCTGCACGGTCGGGTGTGGAGGTCTTTATGCCTGCAGCGAGCCTAGCTAGAGGTGTTGTTTCATGTCTCTATGAGACTATCCCCCGCAGAGACCCGGGTTTGGATAAGACTGGCTGGGAGGCCGAATTGGGGATCACATTTTCAGACGAGTGGCTCATTCAGTTCAAAGTTCTCCACAGAACTCATTACAGTAAAGCAAAATTATCTAAAATATATCCGGGCGTGACGGACAGTTGCGATAGATGTTCACAATCACCAGGAAATCTGTCCCATATGTTCTGGTCTTGCCCCAAATTGTTACCATTCTGGAGATCTTTCTTTGACATCATTTCTGAGGTGCTGGAGACAACCATTTGGCCTTGCCCCCAAATTGCAATTTTTGGAATCCCGGAGGAGGATGTAGTTTTACCCAAAAAGCAGCTTAATGTTATTGCCTTCGCCTCATTAATCGCCCGCAGGAGGATACTTTTACAGTGGAAGGCAGAGTCCCCTCCCTCGGCCAAATCATGGTTGATTGACGTTATGTCCTTTCTGAAACTTGAAAAAATCTAATTCACAATTCGAGGGTCCTCTGATACATTTTATAACCATTGGCAACCTTTAATATCGTATGTAAGCAGTTTGGAATCACTTTCACCTGACTGAAGACACATGGTGTTGGTGTGCTCTGGTGGTGCAGATCTCTACTTGGTGCAAGATATATAGCCTAATATATTGGAAATCATTACACATGAGGGTCAAGAAATGAGCCAATTAAGCTCTTACAAGCTTTATCTCTTTATATAAAAGTATTTGAATTATTTGTATTTACTGTGATCCCTTTCTTTGTATCTTAGTTATGTACTCAACCTATTGGTTTTATACCTGTATTTGTATATATGTTGTGTGTATCTTAGTTATGTACTCAACTTATTGGTTTTATACCTGTATATAATTTATGTTGTTTGTATGTCTGGCCTCGTGGGGAAAGATGGTGGGTGGGTGGGGAGGATTGGGAAAGGAGTTGTGGGAGAAAATAAAAAAACAAAGAGTTGTATTTTCTTTCTGTGAAACTTGCATAATATGATGTCATACTCTTTGAATAAAATTTGTTTAAAAAAAAGAGAGAATGCATTGGGCGTTTAAGTTAAATAACTCAGAAACTACAAAACATTTCAAAGTAAAAAGTTCCAGCATGTGTCTCCACAGTAAGCTGAATTATAAAACGTGTGAATGGAGTTTCTAGGTGAAAGTGATTTTTTGACGTGCCACTATCTGCCATTACAAACTTCTCACATTTAAAGCAATATATTTCTAAAACTATGAAACATTTCAAAGATTCCTTTTCAGGCAAACATGTACACCGTAAGATTCAAACCTAAATAGGTTTGAATTGGGATTCTAGGTGTAAGTATGTAGGACTAGTAGCATGCCAAAGTTATAATTTTTTTCGGACGGAATACTATAGCATGTCGTTTTTCGTGATTTTGGAGGATTTGAAAAAAAGATGAAAATCATGAAAAGACGACATACTATAGTTCATGGTTTCGGACGGCATACTATAGCATGTCATATTTTCATGATTTTGGGACACTATGTCAGAGCGGGGACTTGAACCTGCAGCCTCCAGATTCCCAGGCAGGATCTGTACCCAGTGAGCTACTGTGCATGATGTTCTTAAAAGGCCGAATAGATAATGACAGAAGAGCCAGAGACTTGTTTCCATTGTGGTTCATAAACATTCAAACGTCTAGAGATAAACAACAGCAAAAGAAACAATAGACAAATCTCCTGTTATTTAATTTTTTGTATTTTATTTTTGTATCAATGTTGTACTCAAAGGGAACAGCAGACTGCATTGTGGCAGGTAGCAAGTAGATCAGTGACTTAGCACACTGGCTGCATGATCTGGAGGTTGTGGGTTCAAACCCCACTCGAATCTTTACTTGCCAAAATCTGCCATTGACCCCCATTCTGAATTTCTCAAATTTAAAAGCACTATATTTCTAAAACTATGAAACATTTCAAAGATTCCTTTTCAGGCAAACATGTCCACCGTAAGATGAACCTAAATAGGTTTGAATGGGGTTTCTAGGTGTAAGACTAGTAGCATGCCAAAGTTTGTGCTATTGCCATTGAGAATGCATTGGGCGTTTAAGTTAAATAACTCAGAAACTACAAAACATTTCAAAGTAAAAAGTTCCAGCATGTGTCTCCACAGTAAGCTGAATTATAAAAAGTGTGAATGGAGTTTCTAGGTGAAAGTGACGTGCCACTATCTGCCATTATACATTTCTCAAATTAAAAGCACTATATTTCTAAAACTATGAAACATTTCAAAGATTCCTTTTCAGGCAAACATGTCCACCATAAGATGAACCTAAATAGGTTTGAATGGGGATTCTAGGTGTAAGTATGTAGGACTAGTAGCATGCCACAGTTTGTGCTATTGCCATTGAGAATGCATTGGGCGTTTAAGTTAAATAACTCAGAAACTACAAAACATTTCAAAGTAAAAAGTTCCAGCATGTGTCTCCACAGTAAGCTGAATTATAAACAGTGTGAATGGAGTTTCTAGGTGAAAGTGAAAGTGACGTGCCACTATCTGCCATTATAAATTTCTAAAATTAAAAGCACTATATTTCTAAAACTATGAAACATTTCAAAGATTCCTTTTCAGGCAAACATGTCCACCATAAGATGAACCTAAATAGGTTTGAATGGGGATTCTAGGTGTAAGTATGTAGGACTAGTAGCATGCCAAAGTTATAATTTTTTTCGGACGGCATACTATAGCATGTCGTTTTTCGTGATTTTGGACTATTTGAAAAAGAGATGAAAATCATGTTCAAGTCCCCGCAGTGCAACACACTGCTGCATGCTCCACCCCTCCCTCAGGCATGCTCTATCTATATCCAATACATATATGTATGTACATTATGTACATAGTATTAAAAGCATAAATGTATGTACTGTATCAGTACAGTGAATTGTTACTGAAGCAGATACATGTTCCTTCAGTCACAACATAACCAAGTAGAACCAGCTCTGATGAAGAAACAACTGCTCCTTATACTGTGATCTTCATTTATGTTATAACATGTATATGCTTTAAAATTACAAAGTTTAATATTGACTCTCTATTTGATGTTACTCGCTAACTGTGTGAACACACATGAACACACAGCACTCCTACAAACCACAGATTTACAACTCTTGACTCTGAACATTTAACCAAGATAAATAAAAACAACGAGTCTACCAGTTATTTGCCACCCACCTCTGCACTAAATAGTACACAAGTAATCACACATTGACTTGTAAACTATTCTACATTATTAGAATGAAATTGCTTTATTATCTAGAAGACAGTTGTCTGACAGGACTGGTGTTGTTTTGTACAGAATATCCTAAGACAGTGAAGACTTGTACACCATGCATGAGAAAATAAAAGCTACAATTAAATTAGCATGTTTCATGTTTCAGCATTTATTCAAATCAGCAAGGAATGCACAAGTCCAATACTTTACAGCAGAGGAAAAAATAAATTAGATTGAAAATCACATTCATAGCAAGTGGAAATATTTCAAACATTAATCTGATATGTATAGTTTGCCTGCTATTTCACCATTTGACCCAAGTTACACTGATTCGTTGTTGATGTGTGTATGGGCGGGAGGGGGGGGGGGGGGGTCTATGTGGCTATGCTATTGAGATGCAATTCAGTCAGACCATTGAGAATAAAGTAGTGATTTACATAGCTGTGTGTATGGGACAGTAGCCTATAATGTGTGAAATGATGATGGCTCATTTGCAATTGCTTGGTCTAAAGTTTTACTTTTGAGATGTAAGTGAGTCACTAACTTGGTACTATAAGTTAAAATGATATAGTTTGTGATCAATATGCAATAAAGGCCTACATGTCACTAACGTATTACTAGAAGTTAAAATTATATGGTTTGTGATCAATATGCAATAAAGACCTACATGTCACTAACTTAGTACTAGAAGTTAAAATGATATGGTTTGTGATCAATATGCAATAAAGACCTACATGATTGAGAGTGAGAAACTTGTCCTTGTTCGTCATGTTCTTCTCCATGAACAATCCTGTTGGATTTTACAGTAGAATATTTAATTGAATCTCCACCACTTTACACTTACGCAGGGTATCTGCACATTTCTACATTTAAGACCTTTTTAATACCAAATGGACAAACATTGTGTATGAAAGAGGCAAACATGAAAATGGCAGATCTACAAGCTCAGAACTGAACCCTTACCCGATGCAAACAATGTCACTACTTTGAACTAACACCATAATGATGATCTTGCAAGACCAACGTTCAATAAGTCAAATATGTTATGATAAACTATGACCTACTGTTTATACCATTCTTAAATCTGTTCAAGTCTATTCCTACTGTAACTGTACAACTGTACAACTCCCAACCCCAAAAAAAAAACAACGAAAACAAGCCCTATTATTTGTTCAATAAACAAATCAATCAATCCAAATAAGAACGGGATATTGTATTTGATTATTAAACAGCTAGTTGTACCACAGGGATTTAATGTTGTTTTATTACGATCCAGGAGCTACTTTTAACTGAAAGCCTGGGTACATACTCTCTTACAAGGTTCATGAACGTTCATGAACACATTATTGCCCTGTACACAACAAGATGTAGTTCAGTTCATTAATTACAGTTTAAGGATTTATAATAACACATTGATGAAATCATAATTTAGGCTTACCATTGAACAACTGTGTGAACTTCGTCTACAGCTAATCCAATCAATCTGTCGCGAAACAAAGGAGTTTGTAGGGATTTTCTCCAACGGGCATTCCCAACGAAGGTTTCAGGAGATCCGTAAACAAAAGTAAAGTCTCCATTACAGATTATCTCGTCTGTGATTGCGTCTTTACCAGCGGATGCAGCGGAAAGTCCCTTTTCGTTCAAAGACTTCACTTGGTCCTCCATTATTGAACCAGTGGGCAAACGATCAAAACCATTGCTTCTTTTGGCCATTTGCCTGTGTATTTGGTTGATAGCAAACTGCAAACTGTAGGCCACACTTGAAAAAATTAAGATTTTCCGTAACCTGTAGCTAAACATGATAAAACATCTGTCCCGGATATGAGTGTATCCAAACAAACACGCTGTAGGTCTTTCAAAAAGTCCACGCCATGAATTTCACAAGCCTGTAATATGGATTAAAGTCTTCTTCGAATTGGTCCATTTTAGCAAGTTTCAAAAAGTTAATCTGTGATAAAAAAAAAGTGTTAGAATGGTATACTCCAGCAACCAGTGGTTTCTGCTTCTGGTCGACACAATAACAGTGCTGCACTGGGGGGGAGGAGAGACCGGGGCTGACGGACAGATCGGTGAACCAATGAGGGTGTGCGCGAATCTGAGCCGCGGCCCTCCCACCTAGGCCAGAAATCTCTAGCGTTAGCTCAGGCTACAAGGACAGCGACCACCATCTGATAGCAGCAGGTTATGTGGATTAGAGCTGGGATACCCGACCGAAACCCGGGTCGGGCTAGGGTCGGGCTCATTACCATAATTGGTGGTCGGGCTTCGGTTCGGGCCGGCCATGCTGTTGATATATAGAAAATAAAGTGTAAATATGAATAAACGATTGTTCATAACAGCATCTTCATTTATCTTGCTGTTACATGGTGTGTTATTGCGTTCTAAAGGGTATTTCGTGTGATGGACTGGAATTACCACACAGTACAAAAAAGTAAATAACCAACAAACAAAAGAAAAACAAAAAACACCTCTGACTTGTTTGCCTTTATTTGTGACTGCACAACCATTATTTATGCTAAGTTTACTTGCAATTAATCAACACATTAATCAAAAAATACATCATCATGCAACACGTTTATGTAGATGTGCTGATATTTATCGGCCTCTATTTAATCAGATTGTTTATGGATACTGTTCACACTAAACATATGTATATGGTATGTGTACAGCTGTACGACATGACATTTTCAGTTTGCTTGAAGTAGTAAAACTATTTCCACATCGACCACAAGGGAGCAGTTTAAATCCATTGTGTACAACCTTGTGAAAGTATACATCATTTGAGCATCTGAAAGCTTTTCTACTCACATACAGGGTTTCTCTCTGGGTTTCTGGTGCCTTTTGAGGTTGGACAGTTCAGAGAAGTGTTGTCCACAATGATCACAACCATAGGGTTTCTCCCCGGTGTGAATTCTCTGGTGGCTTTTAAGGTGGGACATTCTAGAGAAGTGTTGTCCACAATGATCACATCCATAGGGTTTCTCTCCAGTGTGAATTCTCTGGTGGTTTTTAAGGCTGGTCATTTCAGAAAAGTGTTGTCCACAATGATCACATCCATAGGGTTTCTCTCCGGTGTGAATTCTCTGGTGCTTTTTAAGGCTGGTCATTCTAGAGAAGTGTTGTCCACAATGATCACATCCATAGGGTTTCTCTCCAGTGTGAATTCTCTGGTGGTTTTTAAGGTTGGTCATTTCAGAAAAGTGTTGTCCACAATGATCACATCCATAGGGTTTCTCTCCGGTGTGAATTCTCTGGTGCTTTTTAAGGCTGGTCATTTGAGAGAAGTGTTGTCCACAATGATCACATCCATAGGGTTTCTCTCCAGTGTGAATTCTCTGGTGGTTTCTAAGGCTGGTCATTTCAGAAAAGTGTTGTCCACAATGATCACATCCATAGGGTTTCTCTCCGGTGTGAATTCTCTGGTGCTTTTTAAGGCTGGACATTTCAGAAAAGTGTTGTCCACACTGATCACATCCATATGGTTTCTCCCCGGTGTGAATTATCTTGTGTCTTTTAAGGTGAGATTTGTAATGGAAGCGTTGTCCACACTGGTCACAGTCGTGCTGTTTTGGTTTAGCCAAGCTCCTATGTCCATTTACTGTTGGTAAGACATGGAGGCCACACTGATGATGCAACACTGGATTGGAAACAAAGATAAAGGAAAAACACATTGAGAGGTTGAAAGACAGAACTTTGTTTAATGTTCCCACAATTAATACCGGAAAATTAATCCCACAGTTGTATTTTAAGACATAGTGTGTCAGTGTATATTTATTTCTAAATACCAAATAATAATAATCTAAGCTATGTTCATTGCACAATGAATATGGTACATACCATGGTCTTTGGGTTCCTCCTGTTCAGCAGAGTTGAGGTTGATAGAGTTCATCTTCTCCTGAAGTCTGGAGTCCACAGTCAGATCTGATCAGAAATGATTGATATCCTGGAGCAGTTGTGGAGAACTGACACAGAGCAACTCTTCTTATACTAGAGAGCCTGAGGTGGAGCCACTAACTGCTTGGATTGATAGGCCGAAGAGGAGAACAATAGAACCATCTCTCAGCCGATCACAACCAAACTGCTGCATGCCCCACCCCTCCCTCCTCCCCCAGGCAAGCTCTGTCTGTATCCAATACATATATGTTTGGACATTATGTACATAGTATTAAAAGCATAAATGTATGTACTGTATCAGTACAGTGAATTGTTACTGAAGCAGAGACATATTCCTTCAGTCACAACAGAACCAAGTAGAACCAGCTCTGATGAAGAAACAACTGCTCCTTATACTGTGATCTTCATTTATCTTACAAAATGATATATGCTTTAAAATTACAAAGTTTAATATTTTATGTTACTCACTAAATGTGTGAACACACATGAACACACAGCACTCCTACAAACCACAGATTAACAACAACTCTTGAGTCTGAACATTTAACCAAGATAAATAAATCACAAAAACAATGAGTCTACCAGTTATTTGTTTTCCAAGACACAAACTGCCACCCACCCCTGCACTAAATAGTACACAAGTCATCACACATTGACTTGTACACTATTCTACATTATTATAATTAAGTTGCTTTATTATCTAGAATTCAGTTAGGACTGGTGTTGTTTTGTACAGAATATCATAAAATGACCTCTTAGCCCACATACAAGACAGTGAAGACTTGTACACCATGTATGAGAAAATAAAATCTACAATTAAATTAGCAATCATGTTTCAGCATTTATTCAAATCAGCAAGGAATGCACAAGTCCAATACTTTACAGCAGAGGAAAAAATAAATTAGATTGAAAATCACATTCATAGCAAGTGGAAATATTTCAAACATTAATCTGATATGTATAGTTTGCCTGCTATTTCACCATTTGACCCAAGTTACACTGATTCGTTGTTGATGTGTGTATGGGCGGGAGGGGGGGGGGTCTATGTGGCTATGCTATTGAGATGCAATTCAGTCAGACCATTGAGAATAAAGTAGTGATTTACATAGCTGTGTGTATGGGACAGTAGCCTATAATGTGTGAAATGATGATGGCTCATTTGCAATTGCTTGGTCTAAAGTTTTACTTTTGAGATGTAAGTGAGTCACTAACTTGGTAGTTGGTACTATAAGTTAAAATGATATAGTTTGTGATCAATATGCAATAAAGGCCTACATGTCACTAACGTATTACTAGAAGTTAAAATGATATGGTTTGTGATCAATATGCAATAAAGACCTACATGTCACTAACTTAGTACTAGAAGTTAAAATGATATGGTATAGGAAATTATTTTCCTATACCATTATTTATATCTGAATGTACTTGATATTTATATATGTACTGTTGCAGCATGCAGTATACTGTGCATAGTGATGAATGCATGCAGGTGACTGCATGGTATTCTGGACTTATGTGAAACACCACGTGCAGGGCCATAGTGATCAATGGGACACTGTGTTGACATCCTATGCACATTGTTATAACTCAACTAACCATAGAATGACGCCAGCATGTCGGACTAATTGCACACACACACACACATACACATGCATACACATGCACACACATGCACATACATGCACACACACATACGCCCGTTGTATTCAGAGCTATGGGACAGTGCAGGCAAACATCGGGAGTCATGGAATGTGTTGTCGGACTCACATTATTATAACTCAATTGACCCCATACACATGCACATACACACACACACATGCATACACATGCACACACGCGCACACTCATACACGCACACACAGTGCACACACACGCATACAGACACACATGTTATGTTCGGGTTCTATATATGCTCAATGCAAACAGACGAAAGTCAGTCATACGAGCCAGAACGGGACGCCGTCATCCACCAACTCTGTTCAACTCTGTTTAACTCGATGACTCCTTAGCAACCAATAAAATGCTGAGTATACTACAACATCCTCAAGCCTCGTCTTTTCAACCTGCTGGCCATAAAATTAACCAATAATGGTTTGTGATCAATATGCAATAAAGACCTACATGATTGAGAGTGAGAAACTTGTCCTTGTTCGTCATGTTCTTCTCCATGAACAATCCTGTTGGATTTTACAGTAGAATATTGTATTGAATCTCCACCACTTTACACCTACGCAGGGTATCTGCACATTTCTACATTTAAGATCCTTGACAAACATTGTGTATGAAAGAGGCAAACATGAAAATGGCAGATCTACAAGCTCAGAACTGAACCCTTACCCGATGCAAACAATGTCACTACTTTGAACTAACACCATAATCATGCTCTTGCAAGACAGACGTTCAATAAGTCAAATATGTTATGATAAACTATGACCTACTGTTTATACCATTCTTAAATCTGTTCAAGTCTATTCTTACTGTAACTGTACAACAACTATAGAATGTAGGGTTTTCTTGCATTCTGTGGTTTGGTTTATGGGTGAGCTTGGTGAGGGGAATATTGGGAATGGAAGGAAAACATACAAAGCCAAATCCAACAAAGGCACAGTGAGCTTTACCTACAGCCATGGTGGCAAAATGTTTAGCTTGTTTGAGTACAGCTGGTATTGACAAAAGTGTGATCTATTATTCTGCATATTCTGTTGTGAGTTACATTTGGATTACATTTAAACCCATATTCATGTCCTTGTATGAGTCTTCCTCACGTTCCACTTGCTATTCAAGCAGAACCATTCAGATAGATGTGACAATCAAGTACACATAGAAACCTAATTTGCACTTGATTGCTCCAAATTAAACTGTTAAATTGTGTTTATAGTATGTTATTGTTCATAACAGCATCTTCATTTATCTTGCTGTTACATGGTGTGTTATTGCGTTCTAAACGGTATTTTGTGTGATGGACTGGAATTACCACACAGTACAAAAAAGTAAATAACCAACAAACAAAAGAAAAACAGAAAACACCTCTGACTTGTTTGCCTTTATTTGTGACTGCACAACCATTATTTATGATAAGTTTACTTGCAATTAATCAACACATTAATCAAAAAATACATCATCATGCAACACTTTTATGTAGATGTGCTGATATTTATCAGCCTCTATTTAATCAGATTGTTTATGGATACTGTTCACACTAAACATATGTGTATGGCATGTGTACAGCTGTACGACATGACATTTTCAGTTTGCTTGAAGTAGTAAAACTATTTCCACATCGACCACAAGGGAGAAGTTTAAATCCATTGTGTACAACCATGTGAAAGTCTACATCCTTTGAGCATCTGAAAGCTTTTCTACTCACATATAGGGTTTCTCTCTGGTGTGAATTTTCTGGTGTGTTTTAAGGTTGGACATTTGAGAGAAGTGTTGTCCACACTGATCACATCCATAGGGTTTCTCTCCAGTGTGAATTCTCTGGTGCTTTTTAAGGCTGGACAAGTGTTGTCCACACTGATCACATCCATATGGTTTCTCCCCGGTGTGAATTATCTTGTGTCTTTTAAGGTAAGATTTGTAACGGAGGCGTTGTCCACACTGGTCACAGTCGTGCTGTTTTGGTTTAGCCAAGCTCCTATGTTCATTTACTGCTGGTAAGACAGGGAGGCCAAACTGATGATGCAAGACTGGATTGGAAACAAAGATAAAGGAAAACACATTGAGAGGTTGAAAGACAGAACTTTGTGAAATGTACCCTAATTAATACCAGCATTAATCCGAAATTTGTATTTAAGAAATACTGCTGGGGACTTGCTAGCTCACTTGTACCCAATGAGCTACTGTGCATGATGTTCTTAAAAGGCCGAATAGATAATGACAGAAGAGCCAGAGACTTGTTTCCATTGTGGTTCATAAACATTCAAACGTCTAGAGATAAACAACAGCAAAAGAAACAATAGACAAATCTCCTGTTATTTAATTTTTTGTATTTTATTTTTGTATCAATGTTGTACTCAAAGGGAACAGCAGACTGCATTGTGGCAGGTAGCAAGTAGATCAGTGACTTAGCACACTGGCTGCAAGATCTGGAGGTTGTGGGTTCAAACCCCACTCAAATCTTTACTTGCCAAAATCTGCCATTGACCCCCATTCTGAATTTCTCAAATTTAAAAGCACTATATTTCTAAAACTATGAAACATTTCAAAGATTCCTTTTCAGGCAAACATGTCCACCGTAAGATGAACCTAAATAGGTTTGAATGGGGTTTCTAGGTGTAAGTATGTAGGACTAGTAGCATGCCAAAGTTATAATTTTTTTCGGACGGCATACTATAGCATGTCGTTTTTCGTGATTTTGGACTATTTGAAAAAGAGATGAAAAGCATGAAAAACGACATACTATAGTTCATGGTTTCGGACGGCATACTATAGCATGTCGTTTCTTCGTGATTTTGGAGGATTTGAAATAAAGATGAAAATCATGAAAAAACGACATAGTATAGTCCATGGTTTGGGACGGCATACTATAGTATGTCATATTTTCATGATTTTGGGACACTATGTCAGAGCGGGGACTTGAACCTGCAGCCTCCAGATTCCCAGGCAGGATCTGTACCCAGTGAGCTACTGTGCATGATGTTCTTAAAAGGCCGAATAGATAATGACAGAAGAGCCAGAGACTGGTTTCCATTGTGGTTCATAAACATTCGAACGTCTACAGATAAACAACAGCAAAAGAAACAATAGACAAATCTCCTGTTATTTAATTTTTTGTATTTTATTTTTGTATCAATGTTGTACTCATAGGGAACAGCAGACTGCATTGTGGCAGGTAGCAAGTAGATCAGTGACTTAGCACACTGGCTGCATGATCTGGAGGTTGTGGGTTCAAACCCCACTCAAATCTTTACTTGCCAAAATCTTTGACCCCCATTCTGAATTTCTCAAATTTAAAAGCACTATATTTCTAAAACTATGAAACATTTCAAAGATTCCTTTTAAGGCAAACATGTCCACCATAGGATGAACATAAATAGGTTTGAATGGGGTTTCTAGGTGTAAGTATGTAGGACTAGTAGCATGCCAAAGTTTGTGCTATTGCCATTGAGAATGCATTGGGCGTTTAAGTTAAATAACTCAGAAACTACAAAACATTTCAAAGTAAAAAGTTCCAGCATGTGTCTCCACAGTAAGCTGAATTATAAACAGTGTGAATGGAGTTTCTAGGTGAAAGTGAAAGTGACGTGCCACTATCTGCCATTATACATTTCTCAAATTAAAAGCACTATATTTCTAAAACTATGAAACATTTCAAAGATTCCTTTTCAGGCAAACATGTCCACCATAAGATGAACCTAAATAGGTTTGAATGGGGATTCTAGGTGTAAGTATGTAGGACTAGTAGCATGCCAAAGTTATACGTTTTTTCGGACGGCATACTATAGCATGTCGTTTTTCGTGATTTTGGAGGATTTGAAATAAAGATGAAAATCATGAAAAAACGACATACTATAGTCCATGGTTTGGGACAGCATAGTATGTTCCAAACCATGTCATATTTTCATGATTTTGGGACACTATGTCAGAGCGGGGACTTGAACCTGCAGCCTCCAGATTCCCAGGCAGGATCTGTACCCAGTGTGCTACTGTGCATGATGTTCTTAAAAGGCCGAATAGATAATGACAGAAGTGCCAGAGACTTGTTTCCATTGTGGTTCATAAACATTCAAACGTCTAGAGATAAACAACAGCAAAAGAAACAATAGACAAATCTCCTGTTATTTTATTGTTTGTATTTTATTTTCGTACCAATGTTGTACTCAAAGGGAACAGCAGACTGCTTTGTGGCAGGTAGCAAGTAGATCAGTGACTTAGCACACTGCCTGCATGATCTGGAGGTTGTGGGTTCAAACCCCACTCAGATCTTTACTTGCCAAAATATGCCATTGACCCCCATTCTGAATTTCTCAAATTTAAAAGCGCTATATTTCTAAAACTATGAAACATTTCAAAGATTCCTTTTCAGGCAAACATGTCCACCGTAAGATGAACCTAAATAGGTTTGAATGGGGTTTCTAGGTGTAAGTATGTAGGACTAGTAGCATGCCAAAGTTTGTGCTATTGCCATTGAGAATGCATTGGGCGTTTAAGTTAAATAACTCAGAAACTACAAAACATTTCAAAGTAAAAAGTTCCAGCATGTGTCTCCACAGTAAGCTGAATTAAAAAAATCACACCTGTGTGAACTGAGTGTCTGACGTAATGAAATCATGTCTGACGTAATGAAATCACACCCGGGTGAACAGGGTGAACATAGCAACCATGCTCATTTTTTCTGCACTAACAAAGCCAGTTGTATGAAATCACACCCGGGTGAACAGGGTGAACATAGCAACCATGCTCATTTTTTCTGCACAACAAAGCCAGTTGTAGGAGTGGTTTGGAGGATTTGAAATAAAGATGAAAATCATGAAAAAACTACATACTATAGTCCATGGTTTGGGACGGCATACTACAGTAAAGACTGGGGTGGGATTGCACCCTGGACCTTTATTTTTTTGTTTGAACTTGAGTGGGGTATGAACCCACCATCTCCTGATCATGTGACAGTGTCCTAACACACTGCGTCACTGGGTCCAGTCAATTCACACTGCTTTTCTTCTTCTGAAATCAGTCTTGAAAGTAAAGACTTGAGTGGGGTTTGAACTCACCATCTCACGATCATGTGGCAGCGTTCTAACACACTGCCCCACTGGTTCCAGACAATTCACACTGCTTATGGTTTGTTTTCTTCTTCTGAAATCGGTCTTGAAAGTAAAGACTTGAGTGGGGTTTGAACTCACCATCTCCCGATGATGTGGCAGTGTTCTAACACACTGCGCCACTGGTTCCAGACAATTCACACTGCTTTTGTTTTGTTTTCTTCTTCTGAAATCGGTCGTGAAAGTAAAGACTTGAGAGGGGTTTGAACTCCCCATCTCCCGATCATGTGGCAGCGTTCTAACACACTGTGCCACTGGTTCCAGACAATTCACATTGCTTTTGTTTTGTTTTCTTCTTCTGAAATCGGTCGTGAAAGTAAAGACGAGAGGGGTTTGAACTAGGGTTTAATATTTTCCCGGATTTGGCTCATTTTAATTCCCGGGAATTTGCGGACCTTTTCCCGGGCTCCCGCGGGAATTCCCGTCAGAAAAAAGAAAGAAAAGAAGTGCCCACCAAAATGCATTTATATGTATAGATACTTCATATGTTCAATAGAATAGTGATATTTTTTAGTTTAAAACGTTTTATTTGAACGAAATATGAACATATAGCCTACAATAAAAGTATTAAATTAAAATATGAATAATGTTATAGGCCTACTACGCTATTCAGAAAAAGGGACACAGGAGTTTGGACTAATGTGACTGTCGAAGCACGGGGAAAGAAAGACCTCACGTCTTTCACATAGATACCTTAGCCATGGTCTTTCACCCTTTGAGCATGCAGTGGGTCCCCTTCTCCGCTGCAGAGAATGTGATCATCCCGCTTTGTACTTTATGAAAAGTCCGATTGGGTTGAATTAGCCAGCACGTCCAGTGCACAGCACACTGATTATTAGAGAGAGAGAGAGCGAGAGAGAGAGAGGGAGAGAGAGAGAGAGGGAGAGAGAGAGACGCTGCGTGCTGGTGGTTATTATAAAACAAATTGTAGCCTACTCATCTTTGTTTGTGTTCCGTTTCACGTTATTGCTGCACACATGCAGGCAAAAGCAAAAAGGGGTTTAGAAGTGACAATGTCCATCACAGGGAAAGGAAACTCCTCGCTCCGTCCGTAATACACACAATTCTCACAGAGTGACTGATTAGGTGCAGCAGCTTTGGGAGCGTGCCTGAAGATGTCTGTCAGACATTCATATTTTGCTAAAGTGTATATAAACTCTGTAGGCCTATCTGATTAATTGCGGGAGGATAAAGGATTCGCGGGATCTTGACCGGCCGGCGGCCGTGCCTGCCCGCCTGCAGGTAGGCTATTTAAATACCGCCCGCGCCGCCAACATTTACGTTGTGTCCCGCTGGCTCCAGTTCCCGTTGCAGGCTTGCAGCCCTCGAGTGTAATCCATAATTCCATATAAATATCATCAAACATGTTTGAAAATTATGGGAGGGTTCAGATTGGACATTTGATCACTCATAGATAAGGGGAAAGAACGCGCACTGTGTGAAAACTCCTTTAGTGTAATTTCCCTACAAGAAAAAAAAACTCCGGGACAACAGGTCCCGAAGAAATTTCCGGGCGGGAAATTGCGTGCCCTATTCCCGGGAGGCCCGAAATCCCGGGATCCCGGCAATAAACCCTAGTTTGAACTCACCATCTCCACTGGTTCAAGACAATTCACACTGCTTTTGTTTTGTTTTCTTCTTCTGAAATCGGTCGTGAAAGTAAAGACTAGAGAGGGGTTTGAACTCACCATCTCCGTATCATGTGGCAGCGTTCTAACACACTGTGCCACTGGTTCCAGACAGTTCACACTGCTTTTTTGTTTGTTTTCTTCTTCTGAAATTGGTCTTGAAAGTAAAGATTTGAGTGGGGTTTGAACTCACCATCTCCCGATCATGTGGCAGCATTCTAACACACTGCGCCACTGGTTCAAGACAATTCACACTGCTTTTATTTTGTTTTCTTCTTCTGAAATCGGTCGTGAAAGTAAAGACTAGGGAGGGGTTTGAACTCACCATCTCCGTATCATGTGGCAGCGTTCTAACACACTGTGCCACTGGTTCCAGACAATTCACACTGCTTTTGTTTTGTTTTCTTCTTCTGAAATCGGTCTTGAAAGTAAAGACTTGAGTGGGGTTTGAACTCACCATCTCCCAATCATGTGGCAGCTTTCTAACACACTGTTCCACTGGTTCCAGACAGTTCACACTGCTTTTTTGTTTGTTTTCTTCTTCTGAAATTGGTCTTGAAAGTAAAGATTTGAGTGGGGTGTGAACTCACCATCTCCCAATCATGTGGCAGCGTTCTAACACACTGCGCCACTGGTTCAAGACAATTCACACTGCTTTTGTTTTGTTTTCTTCTTCTGAAATCTGTCTTGAAAGTAAAGACTTGAGTGGGGTTTGAACTCACCATCTCCCGATCATGTGGCAGCTTTCTAACACACTGTTCCACTGGTTCCAGACAATTCAAACTGCTTTTGGTTTGTTTTCTTCTTCTGAAATCGGTCTTGAAAGTAAAGACTTGAGTGGGGTTTGAACTCACCATCTCCCGATCATGTGGCAGCGTTCTAACACACTGCGCCACTGGTTCCAGATAATTCACACTGCTTTTTTGTTTGTTTTCTTCCTCTGAAATCGGTCTTAGAAGTAAAGACTTAAGTGGGGTTTGAACTCACCATCTCCCAATCATGTGGCAGCGTTCTAACACACTGCGCCACTGGTTCCAGACAATTTACACTGCTTTTCTTTGGTTTTCTTCTTCTGAAATCGGTCGTGAAAGTAAAGACTTGAGAGGGGTTTGAACTCACCATCTCCCGATCATGTGGCAGCGTTCTAACACACTGCGCCACTGGTTCAAGACAATTCACACTGCTTTTGTTTTGTTTTCTTCTTCTGAAATCGGTCGTGAAAGTAAAGACTAGAGAGGGGTTTGAACTCACCATCTCCGTATCATGTGGCAGCGTTCTAACACACTGTGCCACTGGTTCCAGACAATTCACACTGCTTTTGTTTTGTTTTCTTCTTCTGAAATCGGTCGTGAAAGTAAAGACTTGAGAGGGGTTTGAACTCACCATCTCCCGATCATGTGGCAGCTTTCTAACACACTGCGCCACTGGTTCCAGACAGTTCACACTGCTTTTTTGTTTGTTTTCTTCTTCTGAAATTGGTCTTGAAAGTAAAGATTTGAGTGGGGTGTGAACTCACCATCTCCCGATCATGTGGCAGCGTTCTAACACACTGCGCCACTGGTTCCAGACAATTTACACTGCTTTTCTTTGGTTTTCTTCTTCTGAAATCGGTCGTGAAAGTAAAGACTTGAGAGGGGTTTGAACTCACCATCTCCCGATCATGTGGCAGCGTACTAACACACTGTGCCACTGGTTCCAGACAATTCACACTGCTTTTGGTTTGTTTTCTTCTTCTGAAATCGGTCTTGAAAGTAAAGACTTGAGTGGGGTTTGAACTCACCATCTCCCGATCATGTGGCAGCGTTCTAACACACTGCTCCACTGGTTCCAGACAATTCACACTACTTTTGTTTTGTTTTCTTCTTCTGAAATCGGTCTTGAAAGTAAAGACTTGAGTGGGGTTTGAACTCACCATCTCCCTATCATGTGGGAGCGTTCTAACACACTGCGCCACTGGTTCCAGACAATTCACAGTGCTTTTTTGTTTGTTTTCTTCTTCTGAAATCGGTCTTGAAAGTAAAGACTTGAGTGGGGTTTGAACTCTCCATCTCCCGATCATGTGGCAGCGTTGTAACACACTGAGGCACTGGTTCCAGACAATTCACACTGCTTTTTGTTGTTGTTTTGTTTTGGTACCATCTGGTAACCAATCTGGTACCAGACAACTAGGGGTTAGGGTTAGGGTTAGGGTTAGGGTTAGGGTTAGGTGATGGACAAGATGGAAGTGATGATGAATGATGATTTTAACTGACAAGAAAGGAAACGGGTAACAATCAGTAGTGCAAAAAAACCAAAGGCATAATCAGACTTAAGCCGCGTTAACACCAAGGAAGCTAGAAGCAGCTTCTTGCTTCGTGCTCCCATGTTATCTCTATGTATACCAGCTTTTTCGTTTTGAAGCTTGGAATGAACAGCTTTTTTTTGCGTGCTTTTTTCCTCCTGAAAACTCAACTTTGACGCAGCTTTTAAAAGCTGGGTTTTGGCTTTGAGCTTCTAGAAGCTGCTTCTAGCCAATCAGAGCACAGCGTGGTTTGAGGAGGCGGAGTTTAGCTCATTTGACAAGAGCAGAAAACCTCCGCCAAAGCTGACAACACCGTGATCGAATTAAATTATTTACTTTTTAAATAAGGTCTGTATATGTAATATGAATGAATATTTGGCAAGAACATAGCTATTTATGGAAAGAAATACAAGTTTATATGAGCAACAAGTTGTCGAAGCGGTGAAAACTGGTTGTGTTCCGTCACTTTCGACCCAGTTCTCTCCCAGTGGAATGGCACAGTAGCTGGGGTGAAGTGCTCTACAGTCGGACCCCCCCGGTTCTCACCGAAGCTAAGCATGGACTGACCAGAACGCTATCCGTCGCTGACGCTGGTTGTGGACTAAACACACATGGTTGATAAATTAGCAGATATAGATAGATAGACAAACAACTAAACAATATAGTTCAAGTTTTTCGTGTCGGACCCGCTGCCTTTTTCCCCAAACTCTATGAGCAGCGTGTGTGTGTGTGTGTGTGTGTGTGTGTGATATAATAGCCCTATTAACTATTATTGTTAATGTTAAGCAGCCTAAACAATCTCTCTCTCTCTCTCTCTCTCTCTCACACACACACACACACACACACACACACACACACACACACACACACACACACACACACACACACACACACACACACACACACACACACCTGTTGCACCGGACTCCGTTCCGGTGATATTGATTATTTAATAAGTAATAAAAGTATGCCTACGATAGTGGCCCAAGTTTCATATTATTTATCCATAAATAGGTACATTTTAGACTTTAAAAAATGTCTGGTAGTGAAGACAGAAATGTGCATAATGTCAATATGCTGCATTAACATTAACTCCAGCTCCGTTGCTCAAAGCAATAACAGGAAGAAAGACAACTTATTCAAATACAAATAATTCCATAAAT
This sequence comes from Electrona antarctica, assembly GCF_951216825.1. NCBI lineage: Eukaryota > Metazoa > Chordata > Actinopteri > Myctophiformes > Myctophidae > Electrona > Electrona antarctica. The sequence goes on from NC_136804.1 coordinate 2,286,157, forward strand.
GCATAAGCACTCTTGTTTCAATCCTGAAATAAACCACTGAACACATATTTCCATATGGTAGTTTGAATACAAAGAAACCCTCTCAACACACCTGGTAGTGAAGACAGAAATGTGCATAATGTCAATATGCTGCATTAACATTAACTCCAGCTCCTATAAAGACAAACAACATGGAATGATTACAGGATAAAGGCAATGGAGAATATGAATCACTGACACTTATCTGGTGTCACGTTGGCAAGCTAACATTGCAAAGAATAGTTACCCCTGTGCATGTTAATATTGCTTTACCACAGTCATTGCAAAATCCCCAAATTGACTCAAATCAACTCCTGTACGATCATGAGTCAAACAGTGTGTACAGATAACAGTTAATATAGCATTATCATACTTTATATCACTGAAAAGGAGCAGAGTTTTCAATAGCAGCTTACCGTTGCTCAAAGCAATAACAGGAAGAAAGAGCAACGTGACGGAAAAGCGTGACGGAAAAGCGTGACGACACGACACGATACAACACGACACGATACACGACATCGTGTCTGTCTGTCTGTCTGTCTGTCTGTCTGTCTGTCTGTCTGTCTGTCAGTCAATCAATCAATCTATCAATCTATCAATCTATCAGTCTTCAAGCCTGCCTAACTTCTAGTATTTTATTTTGGACGTCATGTCGTGTATCGTGTCGTGTTGTATCGTGTCGTGTATCGTGTCGTGTCCTTCACGCTTTTCCGTCACGCTTTTCCGTCACGTTGCTCTTTCTTCCTGTTATTGCTTTGAGCAACGGTAAGCTGCTATTGAAAAAAAGGAAAAAATAGCAAATTTCTGTTTGCTGGAATCAAATTAAACAAACAAAAATCATCACAAACAAAAATGTTTTTTATATGTTGGATTCAGATTAAAATAAGGCAATTATACTAAGGTCCCCTGACCCATACTATAGTATGTTGTTTTTCACGATTTCGGAGGATTTGAAAAAAGGTGAAATTCACTGAAAAGCGAAAGGCCATGGTCATGGCCATGGTCTCGGAGGCCTTACTATAGTACAGTATGTCGTTTTTCACGATTTCGGAGGATTTGAAAAAAAGGTGAAAATCACGGAAAAGCGAAAGGCTATAGTCCATGGTCTCGGAGGGCATACTATAGTATGTCGTTTTTCACAATTTCGGAGGATTTGAAAAAAAGGTGAAAATCTCGGAGGGCATACTATAGTATGTCGTTTTTCACGATTTCAGAGGATTTGAAAAAAAGGTGAAAATCACGGAGAAGCAAAAGGCTATAGTCCATGGTGTCTGATAAGACAGAAGTTCTCACAATTGCTGTGAGGACTGTTTGCCGCTTCTCCTCCCAATGTATGAATGAATGAACCATTGTAAAGCGCTTTGAGCACTTGGAAAAGCACTATAAAAATCCAATTCATTATTATTACTTGCTGAAAGTTGCAATCAGGTTCCGTGTTCCGGGCTAGTGTCGTTCACTGATTGGAGACTGGAGATGACGTCAGCATTTTTGTTATGCTGACTGGCTGAAGAGGTTGTCTGTCAACACTGTAGTCCCGTAACCAGAGTCCGACTCCACTCGCATGAATGGAAATACGATTTAATGGGGAGTGGTTACCAAAGCCACGGAATTTTTTGACGTCACTTCTTTGACATCCGAAAAAGTCGTTCGAGCAAATTATAAAATTGACTCATTGGGAGATCTAAAGGTCAGAGGTCTTTTGGCGAATGACTATGAGCTTCAGTTCCTGAGGGATTCTCACAGTGGAAAACGACACCACAGAACTGCCAAAACTGCTAAAAACGGCGGATAATAATAATAACAAATGGCGGATAATAATAATAATAATAATTAATAATAATAATAACTAGAGGACAGTGTTGTTTTTGTCGACTAAAACTAAGACGAAAAATGTTCGTCGACTACCTTTTTTCACTGAGGAAAACAAAAATGGAAACTAAATGAAAACTAAGCTATGATGACTAAAATAAAGACTAAATATACTGACAATTTCGTCAACAAATAAACACTAGAATGTTAGGGAGGGACTAGTGGACAAGAGATCCAGTATTAGTCATTTTACACTTGGTTGCATGCTGAAAATAGCCGATCTACAAGCTCACAGCGTGTGAGCGTTGTGAGCTTGTAGATAGGCTATTTTCAACAAGTGTAAAATCAGCCATTACGACGGCATCAAGGCCCACCAAAATACATTTTAGTCGACTAAATCAACTGTAGATTTAGTCGACTAAAATGTTATGATATTTAGTCAACTAAAACAAGACTAACACTAAAACATTCCAGATGACTAAAATGTGACTAAAACTAAATGAAAACTATTCAAGAGACGAATGACTAAAACTAAAATCAAAATTTGCTGACTAAAACAACACTGCTAGAGGGTCATGGAAAACGGTCAAGAAATGTAATTCACAGTCATTCGTCAAAGGGCGGCGCTATTGACAAATGATAACTTAATGTAAACTTTGAACAGGTAGCCTATAACTCATGCTCTGTTTGACTATACAGCCAGGAAACTTCATTGCACAATGCACATACTGTATGCATCTCAATGCAACAATGTGGTACGTGACCTATGACCTCTGTTCTTTAGATCTCCCACCATTTTGAATTATACCCAGTAGGGTAAAGTGCGTGTACGTGACAAATGAAGCCTCCAGGGGTCATTAAGTATTGCACTTTTATGAAAATGATTCCCTCTCTCTCCCTCCACCTCAACTCCAACCCACTGTGTAGGTTATAGAGATTAAAGGGACATTGTTGAGAAATGAACCTTGACAGGGCTGCAATGTTGGATACAGCACAAAACGAAGCAGCAGGTGTCACCACAGGTGCTCTGAGCCTTTGAATTCCAGGCCTGTTATTGAGCTCAGCTGTCAATATACTGAAATAACATACTTGACCATTGACCAAGCAGTCACAATCAGAAGATTTTTCAGAAGCATTCAACCAAGTCATTTAATGGTATGCCTTTTATATTTTGAATAGGTGTTCATCATGCTCGTTCGAAGCACAGCTAGACGTCTACTTCTACAACTCAGATTGCTTTCCTGAAACGACCTGTTGTATGACTCACTCCCGCTGTAATTGGTTCACAAATGGATACATAATCACAATACTTGAACCTATTCAGTGTCACTCAGCTTGTGTTCAGAAAAGCTAATTATGCTAATTATGAAAATTGCTCAACATATGCAAGTCTACATATCTGCATTATTATACACATTTTACAAGCAAAAATCACACCCGTGTGAAGTGAGGGGCGCTCTTATCATCGTCTTATCAAGCCTCGAGTTGAATTAAAAAATAAAAACACATGGCTAGCAGAGGAAAGCCTCCAACATGTATGGGAGCACTTTGCCTTCCCTGTAAAATAAATAATAATGATGATGAAAGAAGGAAGGTGGACAAAACAGAGTGTGTACTGTAGGCGCTGTGCCACGAGAAAGCCATGCATGCGAAAACCCTTCCTCCTCCGCGTCATCAGTGCCCATACCCGAGGCGGGGTTGGCGAAAGGGCCTTTCTGTGCGGAGTTTGCATGTTCTCCCCGTGTCCCCAAGGGTAGGTACCCTCACAAAAACATGCTGTAATCCTGGTCTCTAAACAAACTGCCTCCCCCTGGCCAGCCGGGGCGCCTGATGGAGGGGAAAGGAACTGGTTGGAATAACGTGTTCCTTCCACGCGCTACGTCCAACCAGAGAAACTCCCCCCTGTCACGTGTAAAGGAGTAACTTGGACACTCAGGCAGGAAGGACGCATGAGTTCAAGTCCGTTGCTCTCCCCATGTCCCCCATATATGGGGACTAGGTTGGCGGAGGGTGTGTAGAGAGCCCAGGATCACATTAGATAATTGGCACAGGGGTGAAAAAAGGGGTTACAAAATTGAGGGATAAAATTTTGAAAAAAAAAGAAGAAAAAAAACTTTCTCACCATGGCATTTAAGCAGCCCTTTATACTGCAGAATCATACCGGGCTAAAGCTATTACCAAATCTACTGGGATGTTTATTGCTGCAGACGTGAGAGGCCATACTCCCGATGTAGAAGGTATTTAAAAACATGTTTGACGTGCCAGAGCCCCCCTGTGAAATTCCCCCACGCACCTACTTCAGTTATGAAGGTTGTGCCTGAACTTTATGAACAGGGAAAGATCAAAGTTGTCGCCAAAATATCTGTGCTGACCAGCTGTGTCAGACCCTGCCCTCGGGTTATTAACTTGAGAGCTCAAGTTAGTAACTTGGAGCATTTCATGAACATTGTCAACAAAGAGAGATTCAACATCAGATGAATGACCCTCAAAAGGAAGATCATCCCTAACATAAAACTGAAACCTGTTATGCACATACATTGAGGTATTATACCTCCCACTCTCTCTGATCTATAGTAGTGAACAGCATAGTAGCATATAGCTGATCTACAAACTCACAATGCGTCGCAACGTGACGCATTGTGAGCTTGTAGATCGGCTATACGGTATATAAAGAGTATATAAATGTCATATAGTGTTTATGTTGATTCTGAAAGCCATGTTTCTGAAAGAGCAGAAGATAGATACTTCACAAGATGGTCATACTTATTAGGGCTACATTCAGGTGAAAATTAGAAAACATGAGTGGAAGTTAATGCTCTCATATCTGTCTATTAAATGCTTCAACATTGAAATATTCACTAGTGAATGATTCGTTTGAATATTTTAGAGAATTCAGGTCAGGATCAATGCAGGAGTTTAATTAAGCAATATTACACGAGAGGGTGTGGGTTAACGGGATTATTGCCACGACAGGGATGCGGTGAGGAACGAGTCGAGTTCCGCAAGCATCACTGAAGTGGCAATAATCACGTTAACCCACACCCTCGAGTGTAATATTGCAATTATACAACAGTTACCCTTAAAACTAAGAAAATCGCTGAAAGAATATATATTTTTTAATGACAGATGTAGTCACTACGACCACAAATGTCCCAAGAAACTAGCTAGCCTAGCCACCGAGTTTGCTAGCGCTCTGGGAGAACAGAGCAGCTGAATTCTTTGTTTTGATTAGGTGGTGAATGGTGCTGGTTTAACCCACGGCTAGAAGGCTGTTTCAACCAATCAGATTGCTTCCTCGAAACGACCTGTGGTATAATATATTATTAACATGAGTCAAGATTGAAAATCTTATTACAAAGGTTATTAACAGTGTCGTTCTCACTTGATAGAGTTACAGATTCAGCAGAAGGTGGAAGTTCAATTTCAGAGTTGGTTGGACCTGCAGAGGGGTCAGTAGCCTAAGAGTAGTATTAACCAAGTGTGTATCAACTATAACAGATAAAAGTCCGGTGCTACAGATGCAGAGAGTCGGGAGTGGGTCAAGGGTGAGGGGTAGAGTGGTATGGGAATTCCTGTTCGATCCCGGGATCCCCCAGAGTTAGTGTCAAAGTGTCCTTGAGCAAGACTCTGAACCCCAAATTGCTCCCGATGTGCAGGTTGGTGCCTTGCATGGTTTCCTCCACCATCGGTGTATGAATGGGTGAATGTAATGCACAATCTATGTAATGCGATTTGGATGAGAGCGCTATATAAATGCACAATTTACCATTTGGAGTCACACAGGCACAAATCTGCCATGTGTGGGCTTGTAGATCCTCTATTCATAAAGAGATTGTACAGAGAGAGAGAGAGAGAGAGAGAGAGAGAGAGAGAGAGAGAGAGAGAAAGAGAGAGAGAGAGAGAGAGAGAGAGAGAGAGAAAGAGACAGACAGACAGACAGACAAAGGCAAGCTGGGAAAGCGAGCTTCCATGGTCCCATCAGAACAGCTCGGAATTAAGTGTAAGCCTGGGGGAGACTCATGCAGACACATGAGAGAGAGAGAGAGCAGCAGAGGGACATACAAATAAGAGCAAAAAGGACAGCGGCATCCGTCCCCTCAGTGTTGCTGCTGCCATTTGATAAGACTTTATTTACCAATACAAACACAAAGGGAAGACGGCTCCTGAGTCATATTACAGCAACAGCGCGCTTAAACCGAAAAGGCCCAAAATGCTTCAGTTGGGTTGTAATCATTATGCGTCACCGGCTCACTACGGCTGCCTACATTAAATACCAGCAGGGAATATGGCATGACTCATCCAGCAGCCATTGTTGCCTTCCGTATCCCCCTCTGCCCCTCAGGGCTGATGCAACCTGCACCAGGTGATAACTAAGTGTACACAGTACTGTGCATGTCGACGCCGTTGGCTGGAAACCTCATAATGGGGCAGTATTATGCGTGTCTTAAGTACCAGGTCTTATGACTTAATTTAAGACCTGGAGGCGTGGTCAATGCTGTTTGGCCACTCAGAATAGCCAAATGGCATTGATCACGCCTCCAGGTCTTAAGTTAAGTAATAAGACCTGGTACTTAAGACACGCATAATACTGTGTTCAAACGTTTTAAGGATAGATTTTAAACTTGTAGATCTTTTATTTTTGCTACTTTTGTGTGATGCTGGAGCATGAAGAAGTAGGACATTAATTGACATTTGTTTTTAATAAACAGTTAAATTATGGAGGTTTCTTCCCGATGGCAACATTGTACAGTATAGGTGTTCACCTGGGCATTAATCGCTGCCTGCAGGTTATCCTTATGAAAATATAATTATAGTAAAAAAAAATGTATCCCAATTTTCCAACCCAATGTAGTCTGTATGCCAATAAGTTCCTCTCCCCCGCCCGGGTGTTTTAAACATTATGTTATAATTTAGCTATTGAAAAATAGCAGATCTACAAGCTCATAGCGCGCCACCGAGTGGCGCGCTACGAGCTTGTAGGTCTGCTATTTTTGAAAAATCGTGAAAATATTTATTTCAGAAAACTGGAAGATTTAGAAGAACTTTTTAAAATTTTGAGGTCAGGCCTAAATGTGTTAATTTGTGCCCTACTAGCCGCTCACCTGCCAGTGAGGAGCCCTCGTCGGGATAATGTAGTGCCTCCATCCTGTAGTGCCTCCTGTTCAACATTCCCCACTGACAAATGTGTCTCCACTCTCCAGCCCATGGGAGCACAGTGAAGTGACAAAGATCACTCCCCGCCATGTGATCGCTCCTCGCTCTCTAAACACTGCTGTGGTGGAGGGCAGATATTTTACACCTGTGCCACATGCGTGCCCTTTGGCCAATAGAGGGTATGCGCATGCTTAAAGTGAATGGCACATCGAGTGGCAAATCGAGTGGCAAAGCAACATGCAAAGTGAGTTTAACATTGTTTAACGTTGTTTAATGCAATCAGATAGGACTTTTCTGTTTGGATGCATGGGTTGTCAAGGCCAGAAAGTCGTTTTTTGCCACTCAGTAGGCATTCCTGCATAACCTCCAGGTTTGATGATGATGTCACGTACATACCCTCGATAACCAACCAACCTCATCCCATAGCCTTATTTAGTCTTATAAATTAGCCTAATTTAACAGCATTCATAGACGAAGTGCCTCCCTCTCTCAGAACCACACACTAATATCTATAAAAGGCAAAGGTAGTTTGCACATCAGCCATCCTTCAGCGAGTGTGTGTGTGTGCGGATCTATTTCCTTTTAGACTCTGTACAGGATGGGGGCAGAGCAGCTCTCCACTTGATGACTATTGGATTTCCTTGGGACTGAGCTGTCGGCTCCAAATGACTGTTTCCCACTCTCAGCTCCAATCAGGATGTCTCCTCACCCGGCGAAAATTGACTGATATTGCTCCCAGGAATGACTGGGTAATGCACACGCACGTGCACGCACGCACACTGTGGGTGTCTTCAGTTTTGTTACACATACAGTACACACAACTTCAATTTAGTCTCTCTCTCTCTCTCTCTCTCTCTCTCTCTCTCTCTCTCTCTCTCTCAGTGGTGTACAAAATATATCTTAGTACAGTAGGCCTATATACACAAAGTTCTATTTTTCATGATACCGCACCTGGATCTTTTGCTAATTAAGCCTAACTCCCCAAAACATTTTAAACCATAAAACATGTGCCCCCCCCCACAAGTATATTAACATTATGTGCCCTTTCATTCTTTCAAAATAGTGACGCCCATCCGATTTCGCAAAAAAAAAATATATATATATATATATATATACATATTTTCCCAAGACGTGTACAGACGTCCTGGGCACTGCATGGGATCATTCCTAGGACGTCTGTGGACGTCTTGCGCACAAATTGTGTTAAAACACTTTCAGCGCTCCCTGGTGTTCATTTGAAATTACTGCAGGCAGCCAGGGCATATGTGTGTATATTGGTGCCAACCACTTCCGCCCACACAGCCCAATACAACGAGAGGAGGAGCAGATCTACGAGCTTGTAGATCTGCTAAAGTATAACATAATGCTGAAAACACCAAAAGGTGTTCCCGCCCTGAATGGGTTAATTGCTGGGTGATATACCGGTATACAAATAAAGGTCAACTTCCTAGATAGCCTATTTAATATTGACAGTGATGTTTTATTGGAGTAATACAGTGCATATGTATGGATATTCCTAGAAAAACATGAAAGAAACAAGAATCCCGTTACCTAAATGGGTTGTCACCAAGATGTATGCCTAGTGAAATGACACAACATTCCATTATCCTGTTGATATTTATTTTTCCATAATACAATAGCGGGTGATCAGTGATTTTGCTACCCAGAACTGGACAATCTATTTGACTGATAGGAAAACCTGAGAAATGAAATAGTCCTTGGAACCATGATGGATAGAAAAGGCTTGTTAGAAAGTGGTCGAGTTTAGAATTGATTACACATTTTGTCATCTTGAAGGATATGCTACGTACACCATCCTTTCAGTTCTGTCAGTATAATGCAGGAATTTAATATCTACAAGATCACAATGCAATAAATTTGGCATAACATGATAAAAGTTATCAAACAAGTCTATATGGAGGTCTAACAAACGCGATGGTGACACAATTTAATTGATATGTCTCATTGATATGTCTGGTATATATGCATAAACAAATGAAAATATAGCCAACAGTTTACCAGATTAGACATAAAACTCTAATGTCACGTGGCTAGCTCAGAAAACTATTCTTTACATTAAATAAAGACACAAAATCTTGAAAGACGCCACTGGCAAACACTTAACAAACATTAGCTTATTAAACAGATTGTTGCATTGTGTGTGCGCGCACAGCCAGCACAGTGTGCAGAACAGTGGAGACACCACAACATTTTCTCTTTGGAAATAAACACACAATAAAAAATAAACGAACTGTAAATTAATTAACCATACGAATAAAAGTAATTAAAATGGTAAATGGTGCATTTATATAGCGCCTTTATCCAACGTGCTTTACATAGATTGTGCGCACATTCGCCCATTCACACCGGTGGCATGCAAGGCATCAACCTGCACATCGGGAGCAATTAGGGGTTCAGAGTCTTGCTCAAGGACACTTCGGCACTAAGGGGAGCCCGGGTTCGAACTGGTAACCTCACGTTTCCCATCCAGCTGTTCTACCGGCCACTCTACTCCTGAGCCACTGCTAGAAATAAGTGACGAGAAAAGCCTATTATTGTCCGTAGAAAAAACAACTTAATCCAATGTATTGTGGATATACAATACTGTACATTAGAATCGTCCTCAGGTCTAAATGGAGAAAAAAGTATGTAGTGTTTTGTTTACAGTGGATATGCTTCTTTATATACATGGTCTACACATTGTAACAAATTCATTGTGTGTGTATTTCATGTCATTTCAGTTCTACAAAGTTACAAATATAATGAAATGAAGGAAAAGAGAAACATCCAAAACAAAGAATTTGCCTTCAAATGGAAAACGGTCTCCTCCTGGTCCTTTTTTGTCTTTATGATGTTTTTTATCATGTTTTTTGTCTGCCTGCTCTGCAAGGGCAGGTGGCTATAGCGTCTGAAAACGTGTACGTCACCAAGAGGGGGGCGGCGTCTGAAAAGCTAGGGACGGCCCTCTCGTGGGCATTAAATTCTAGCCCACATCACTCAGAATAGAGTGACGGTGGTATGTTTTTGTAAATATTGAGCTCGTTCTTGGCGACAACATAGTGAACCAACACCAGGATGGATAGAAAGAACATCGGGCCCAAATACATTACAAGGACAAGGAAAATGTTGTGAACAAACACGGCTGTGCTTAGATACTTTGTTGAACGTTATGTATCTGCGCCCGTGCGCCGTACAGCCGAGATCCAAGCCATTCTACGTCTTTTTGTAAACTCGTCAATCTGGGTTCCTTGGTGCTGTCTCCATGCTGGAAAGCTGAACATCTAATTCCGTTTTCTGGCTCATTTCCTCGACACGACCTGCTGTGGCACTTATTTACTGAGCAAGTCTGCGGGAGGCATACTATGGTCCGACGGAGCATTGGTTCGACATGCGTCCGCACCTCGGACTAGCGCCTGCTCCCGTGCTTGCGGTTATGGTTATGTCGTATCTTATGACACGAGACCATACAAACTTAACCAAAACACTGGGAGAGCATTGAGATAATTGTGAGACAGCACGACAGCAGATTAGATGTTCCTCAGAGATGTTGGTTTATTTCGAAGTACACAGCATAGCAAAGCATGGCATAGGCTCCTCCAGCCTCACGGCCTCGGATCGACTGACAATTTGACATAGAAATCAACTTGCTTAAGTACAGTTTTACACAATACACATAGCTCCAGACAGCTGGCCCCCTAGATAGGTAGAGACCCTTTGATCCATTTCAACAGTGACCACTTTGAACCCCTGTTTTAGCATTTGATTGCTCTAGGTGTGAGTGTGTGACTCAGGAACTGAACTCAAACAAAAGGCACTGAAGAGCCATCCACACCCCGGGGGTCCCGAGCCAAGTGCTTGAAGTTTGAGACAAGCATCTCGGACCGACACCTCCAAATAGGATGAGCTAAAATAGGTCTACTGCATGTAAACACATGTCACATTTTGTAAGAGAACATGAGATATTGAAGAATTATGGATTCATAATTCACCACATTCCCCCTTTGACAAACTCTAGTCTGTCACTATGAAATATGAAACCATAATTACCTTACCAGTTACCACCCCCCTTGACCCTCCGGTTAACAATACATTCAAGAGACCAGAATAACAGCATTACAGTACAGAACTTCCCAAATGGTTTTCAAACACAGACATTCAAGATTACACAACTCGACATAAATGATTTAATTTACAGTAAGTACAAATACAATTTCGTCAGTAAATTAAACCCTCTTCAAACACTGTATTCGGCTGCCAATTTAATCACTATCCTGACAAGTAATCTTAAACAATGAATAATGGAAAATGATTAGTAAGTTACAATTAGCTGACGTTTAAACAAGACATTGCCGCTTTCAGGAAATTTAGGACGTGCCATAACATATCTATACGTTTATAATGCTTTAAATAAAACTCTGCTCCACTAAGGTATATAGAACATACACACCAAATCACATGAAACTCTCTCTTTGGAGTTTCACAGGACCAAAATCAAAATAAGTCTCCAGACCTATCCTGACCATAAACAAATACATTAACAGGCCAGAGTTTAAGCAATATTTAACTAATTAATACTCTCTTCACGTCTCTAGGAAAACACCTATTTGATTCACAATTAGGCTACTTATGAACCAACTTACCTAATTATACGACAAAACATACCAACATGAGGCCTATTTTTTCATGTTGAAACAAACATGACGCACAATTTTGAAAACAGAGAGAAGGAAAGTCCATCTTTTCTCTGTACGGACAAAGGAAATTCTTCTGTATTCTGCATTCCGTTACCTCAAAGTTCGCTTCAGCTGCAGATCAAGTTGAGAAAATGTTCACCGCTGTTCTCGCTGAAAGCTCTCATAATCATCTCATCAACACCCCCCCCCTCCCAGCTCTGAAACAACAGAGATGGGAAAACGAGAAAGAAAAGGCAACATCTTCATCACAGACCCCTGCTCAGGTCCGCGAAGGCCCTCAGCTTGTGTCGTCAGTCGGCCATGGAAAGCCAAGCCACCGCCGCCACGGAGATGTGTCCTTCTTCGGCACGTGTCGTGCGTGCAATGTGTGATCAGCACACCGCATACTACACGGCCGCTGTTTGACACTGTCCTCCTGTCCATTCCGAAACGAATTCCCGAAAGTGGAAACCGCCGCGCCAAGCGTCGAGTGGTCGCCTCACCCCGTCGTGGACCTCCGCTGGCGTCCCCGTGCCGTGCTGCGCTGCATCGCTCCCCTGCTCGCCGTCCCCCGCGTAGAGTTGACGATCGAAGGCCCCCGTGTGGCTGTTGCTTCCCCGCCGACCGCTCCCCCTGCCCGCTAGCTGGAAAGAGACGCAGGCCGCCGCTGCGCAACACTCCTCATCGCGGTGGTCCGTCGTCATCCTCGTCCTCGTACCGCTGGAACCCGCCGTCGCCGTCTCTCACAAAAACTCGCTGATTAGACTGAATAAAAAAGCCGCCGATTCTTCTCCTAACTGGTGTAAACACCATGAAGGTCGGGATCGCGCACCATCTGTCGTATCTTATGACACGAGACCATACAAACTTAACCAAAACACTGGGAGAGCATTGAGATAATTGTGAGACAGCACGACAGCAGATTAGATGTTCCTCAGAGATGTTGGTTTATTTCGAAGTACACAGCATAGCAAAGCATGGCATAGGCTCCTCCAGCCTCACGGCCTCGGATCGACTGACAATTTGACATAGAAATCAACTTGCTTAAGTACAGTTTTACACAATACACATAGCTCCAGACAGCTGGCCCCCTAGATAGGTAGAGACCCTTTGATCCATTTCAACAGTGACCACTTTGAACCCCTGTTTTAGCATTTGATTGCTCTAGGTGTGAGTGTGTGACTCAGGAACTGAACTCAAACAAAAGGCACTGAAGAGCCATCCACACCCCGGGGGTCCCGAGCCAAGTGCTTGAAGTTTGAGACAAGCATCTCGGACCGACACCTCCAAATAGGATGAGCTAAAATAGGTCTACTGCATGTAAACACATGTCACATTTTGTAAGAGAACATGAGATATTGAAGAATTATGGATTCATAATTCACCACAGTTAGGTTAGGGGTTGGAGGTATCGGATCAATGAATCGTCGGACCAAACACATGTAACCCAAGTCTGCACCATTGTGAGGTCAGTTTAAAAAAAGAACGTATACAAGCACACGGATAGTCGCTCAATGTAAACAAACCAGACAAGCCAGCAAGTATGGCGGCCGCTACCACGTGACACATATGTTGACGCCCCCTCCAGGAGTTTTGGTACACCCTATATGCAGAGTGAGGGCAGAACAATGACCATCATGCTTTGGTGCACTGCCCCTCCTCGTGGAGCGGGGGGAGGCTGCGTGGACGTGTGACAGGAAGGACGCAAGAAACGCAAGGTTATTTTAACATGTATAGTCCTTGCGTTTCTTGCGTCCGTTTGACTCCCCCACGCAAGGAACAAAACGGACTATGTAGAGGCCTTTAGGGTGCGTTCGGAAATGCGCACTATGGAAATAAACATGTTAACACCTTTGCTCACTGTGAGGCTGAGCCATTAACTGAAAGCAGAAGGCTAGTTTTGGATGCTAATATCCACAAGGTAGTTCTTGTTAGCTTAGCCACAGAATGTAGCATATGAATGAATGCCAAAAACGAACTTTTTAAACAATGTACAGATGAATTCCTTCACAATGAACTGCCACAACATGAATCAACATTGTACTTTATACACAAATAATTGTCTTCCTCAAGAACGCATTCTGTTGGTCAGGTTTGTCTGTGCAGGTTTGTCTGTCACAAAACTGGGGTCCTGTTGCATTAGGGAGTGCCCAAACAGAAGCCTGAACCAAAGGTTGGGTCCTAAAAGATGACTAGAGGTTGCCCAAAATAGGCCTGCACAAAATAAGGCAAATAAATTAATTTTATAATTGCATTTATTTTCTCCTGTCATTCTCATGCCGGTGATTTCTTAGACTTAGGGTATAGCACTGGTCAATTTAAATCATAGTACAGTAGCTTTGCTTAAAATCTTGTCTGGATTCTGGACTCGACTCATGCGACACGTTGTGAGTTTGTATCATTTGTTTTCCTACTTTTGTGTGATACAGTAGAATGACAAGAAGGGTGTTATCATCATACATCATCTCATTCCGGCCAATCACAATTTGCGTCCTCACCTTCATCTTCAATGTTTGTGTTTACGCAATGTTTCTGTTTACACAAACACTCAAATCTGGCCATTCATTGTCAATGGCATTCAATGTTTGTGCTTACTTACACGCTCAAAGCTTGGCCATTCATTGTCAATGGCATTCAATATTTGTGTTCACACAGATCCTCAAATTTGGACATAGGAGGCGCTAGCGCCCCTCAAAAATAAACATAAGAGGTTGAAATAAGGATATATGGGATTTCTGCCTGACGGTGAAGAATGTAAAAAACTGGACACAATCTCTCAGAGTCATTAAGCCAACCAGGTTCAGGTGTGTACTCCCAGGTGAAGCCACTCAGGCCAATCAAGGCTCAAGCATCCACACTCCAGGAAGGAAGAGGTCTTCTGTCTGCTCAACTGCACGCTTCACATGACAGCAGGCTCCCTACTAATGATCACAGGTAGAACTATACCCAATGTTTGATTGATTGATTGATTGATTGATTCTCTCTCTCTCTCTCTCTCTCTCTCTCTCTCTCTCTCTCTCTCTCTCTCTCTCTCTCTCTCTCTCTCTCTCTCTCTCTCTTTCATATAGGGTTCAGCAGATCATTTATTTTAAGCCTAATCAAGCTATCCAGGATCCTGGTGAATCATGCAGAGAAAAAAAAGGAAAAAAAAGAAAGAAAGCTAAAGAAAGGGTAGGCCTACAGTATGTATTAAATGTACTATATCATAATTCAATATATTAAAAAAAGGTTTTATGGTCACGATTCACAAGGATCCTGGATCGCTTGATTCTATAGGCTTAAAATAATTGATATCAATATTTTTGTAAATCTCAATGGGAAAAATGAATGGGCGAGTTTTCAGTGGAACCAGAAAACCATGCCCACTGCTATGCCCTATACAGAAGAAACCGTATAACCTTTCTACTTCTAAAAGTAGAAAGGTGCTGGCTTTGGTCCCCTATATCATTTACCAGGACTGCCAATGTGCTCCTGAGCCAAGGACAGATGAAGGGAAACTAACATTTATCAGTGCAGGTTACAAGGACAGGGGAGATGAGGAGAGGAAAGGAGGTTTAATCTTTATTTGATCAGGTGTGTTCTTATTTACAGTGGCATACAAAATGTAAAGCCTCTTGAGGCAAGGACCTGAAATATCAAAAGTTAAAAAGCTAAGTTAAAAACAAACCTTTCCAACGCACCAACTAGGCCTACTTGTAATTGTGACGCATTGTGAGCTTGTAGATCGGCTATTTTCAAATTGCCAAAATGTATAGCGTTGAAGTGGTTAATGTATGTTTTCGAATCAAAATTAAAATCTCCAAACTATAGTAACTAAATATTTCAAATAATTGTAGTGAAGTAAAAGTACAAATGTTGGCTCTGAGATGTAGTGGAGTAGAAGTAAAAGTACTGGAAATTGGAAATACTAAAAGTAAAGTACAAATACCTCGAAATTGTACTTAAGTGCAGTACTTAAGTAAAAGTACTTACTTACTTTCCACCACTGGAAGTAGCTAGGGCATTCATTTATGACAACGCTATTCTGTCTAGACAATATCAGGCAATCTGACAAGACAAAACAAAGACGAACAAAGCCTGTTTGTCTTGTAATGTGACATATTTGTAATAATAATATGATAATATCCGTGCCAATAGAGGTATCAGTGAGATTAATGAAATCCTTTAAACTGACATGGGGATTAACTTTGTTTTGTTTTTTGTTTATTCTTTTGCAGGTTGTTCCAGTCTTTGTGTAGCTGCAGACTTGAGGTGAGTTTGGGTATGGGCTTAACCACAGGAACCCTATAGTATCCCTATTCTGGGCATGTCACAATACGTGAACATTTGCCAGAAATAGTAGATCTACAAGCTCACAACAGGTTGCAACGTGATGCGTTGGGAGCTTTAAAATGAACTACATGCTTCTCCAGATCTGCTGTTTTCAACAAAAATAATTGAGTGAATGTGAACGGGAGACCTTTGTTAGTCCTGTCTGTTGTAATCTAAATACTGGACCCTCGTCTGGTTCTGACAGACAGGTAGTGTGTGCAGGCTGGGTGGTGTGTGACAATCCTGTTGAAGTATTCCTTTGGTACGGCGACTGCGACTGCGGCGGCGGGTACCCGGGAGAACAAATTAACGAGACACGAGACAGTATCACGCTAAGGTTCACAAAGTTTATTACACAAACAGGAAACATATATAGTGCTGGATCATAATGACGTGACAATAAGATATGAGACAGACGAACGTGCCTACTGCAGCAAGGCTAGTTTGACTGACCATTCCAAAGGTTTCCAGAGCTTGCAGAGAGCTGATCAGATGCACCTGTAAAGGTGATGTATACCTGCAAATGCAGCAATGCAAATTTGGACTGTTCCCCACTTTGCAAATGCAATTGTGACAGCTAGGCAGAATGTGCACAGCTCTATAACATGTTTCGCACTATGATGCATATTCATTTGTATTCTTCATTGCAATAAAGGTGTTATTGATGATATTTCATGTTCTGTGACTTTAATAATGTCAAAATAAGTCAACTTTATCACATTTGGAAGTAATCTGATCATTTTATGATGTATATAGTCTGAAAAATACTAGGCGGATTTTCACATATTTCACATATTTCATTGATATTGATAGTCTTGCAATTTGATATTTAAAATAGATATTTGACAAGGGCTCCTAGGCTAAAATCATTTAGCATGACGTAAAGAAGCCTCATACAAAATTTGGCGCTTTTATCCGCAAGTGCACTATTCTCCTAAAAAAGTGCACTAAGCCTCTGGACTAGCTGACCTTGCTGCCGCCTAGATGTCTCTCGTAGCCTATCTATAAAGTATGCTACAGTACCGGCAGTACACAATACATATCAAGTACACTGTATCTCAAGTTCAAGTACATAGACTAAGATGTACTGTGCATGGGCTAATATCACAACTCTGTCTGATAAGCAGTGTATCCGACATCTTGAATCAGCATTCATTCATAAACTCTCTTTTTATTAACTAGTGCCCTGTCTTATTAACATGACCATCTGAGCAGCCATCAGCTGAGTGAACAATCTGCAGGGTTCATCCAAGTTTAGTGACAAGGAAACTACATCTTCAAGTACTATTTCCCGGAATATTTTGGGCTGCAAGTGCGTGCCAAAATTGGTCAATTTGAAAACAGCCAGGCTTTGGCCTTTCAAACAGCTTGCGCCGTCTTTATTTCCAATTTGCCTGAGCGGCACTCGCAGTCTGCAGGGGATCTACTGTAGATCTAGGAAAGGAGAAGGGAACCCGCACAGGCGCACACTCATATGCTCCAAAAGGTTTATTTATTGACAACGTTTCGAGCCAAACGTCGCCAATAAATAAACCTTTTGGAGCATATGAGTGCGGGTTCCCTTCTCTTTTCCTATGTCATTTTTTTAACCCAGTACCTCCACGAAGTGATGTGCGTATTTTACTATAGTTTCTGTATGATGTAGATCGCCACGCTTTGTGCCACAAGAACAAAGTTGAAGGAGAACTGCAAGCTCACATTCAAACAGGAACTGGATTTTTAGATCTTGTTTTCTTGACAGGGCTGTGCTTGTTAACAAGGCCTCTACAGCTCTCAAAACCAATCCCATGCATCATTTATTTACACATGGGATCAGGCTCGCGCTAAACCAGTGGTTCTCAACATGGGGGCCGGGGCCCACTGGTGTGCCGCGAGGATATTGCAAATGGGTGGGGCCGAGAAAGGCCCTTATTGGAAAAATAATAATTAGTGATGTTTATTGGTGAATAAATAAGAACTTAAAGTATACTGTACTACGTAGGTTTCCTTGATCCAAGATGGAACACAATCGATTGATTGAAATAAAACATGCTTTGAAATACAAAGGTGGGCCCTCCATAAAAGGTTGAGGACCACTGCTCTAAACCATTGCACATATTGGCCAGCTCATGTAAAAACTGTTCAAGTGCAGGTTTTTTTTTTAGGATTCGTTTACGACTGATCCAGCAGTCAGGCTGTGCAGCAGAGCAATTTGTTCAAACACAGGCAATAAAACAGTGGATGCAATATCACACCAGACTGGTATATATGGAGGGAGTTATATTTATTTTTTTTGAGGAGAGGGATGGTGGATTGGGGTGAAGTTGAGCGGAGTGAAGGGGAAATGAGAGTTGAGGAGCGGAGGACAGAGGGAGAAGAATGGAGGAACAGAGAGGAGTTGAGGATGGAGGGAAGAGGAGAGGAAGGAGGGAAGAAGAGAGGAAAGCAGAGGATAGTACAAAATAAATAAAGGGGTTATTTAGGAGAAGAGGAAAGGAGACCACCAGTTAAAGCAGGGGTTCTCAACGTTTTTGGCCGGGGACCCCGGAAATGCTTTGGCAATGTCTCGGGACCCCCGCCCCGCCCGACCCCCAATATAAATTGACTGCTACAATAACCTTAAACCATTTTGGGCGGGAACCCCTTTTGGTGTTTTAAGCATTATGTTATAATTTAGCTATTGAAAAATAGCAGATCTACAAGCTCATAGCGCGCCACCGAGTGGCGCGCTATGAGCTTGTAGGTCTGCTATTTTATTTTTTTTAATAATTTGGGGACCCCCTAAAATAATTTGGCGACCCCCCAAGGGGTCGCGACCCACGGGTTGAGAACCCCTGAGTTAAAGAAACACAGCATTGCCGATTTTTCATTCACCTCCAGCGCATCTTCAAACCCATTCGAAACCAACAGCGAGTCATACAAGCCCCCGTGTTGCCATGCCCTTTTAAAGCTATACTTTAATGAGTAATCCGGCCTTTTTAACATTATTTGTTCATTAGCATTCAGAAAGCAGCGTGACCTGCAGAGTCTGTCACACGCTTAGGACGGGGTAGGTTTGTCTCGCAAATAGCAGCAATTAAACATGACATTTTAAAGTAAACTTTTCAACGTTGACTAATTGAAACGTTGCCCACCTCTGCTTGAGTGTTGTTATTCTCCTACCCCCCCCCCCCCCCCCCCCCCCCCCCCCCCCCACACTGTCAGCGGGCCTAGTAAGTATGTAGCTGGGCTATAGCCCATGATATATTTGCTCATGATATATTTATCATGAACCACAATTTGATCCATAATGCTTGATATGGAAAAGGAAATATAGAGTAGTATTTTGTCAACTACTTCAAAGTAACACACATTTAACTGTGTTTGCCCATCAGCTGCAGATCACTCTTCCTTGTTTTACTTGAGCAAAAGTACAAAAGAAGTTAAAGATGGAGTGCCGTGATTTTTGTACATATAATATTCAAATATGTATTTTTGGTTTCTTCCTGAAAGCTGAAAGCCTTTAAGTCAAAAGGCCCAATCGAAATAACACCATTTTAGTGACATCATTACCCTAACCCCTCCCCTAACCCCTCCCACATTATCATACAACAACAGCTGTGCGTGAGGCTTAAGTTCAGGTGGGCGGTACTAAGGTGAAAACCGGTGCTGAGGTGAAAACTTACTATGATTGCCTTTTTGTATTGGATTGGATTGATGCCAACAGATACATTTTGTTGTATACTTGTGTCCAATGACAAAATAAAATCCATCCAGGTATACTTAATGAACTATTGAGTTGTGCTTGAATTGTACTGTAATTCTGCAAACTGTTAATAAATATTTCAATCAATCAATCACCTGGTGGGTGTGGCCACATAACATAATTTTAACACTTTCTGTACACTTTTTGAAAGAAATCTTCCTCGTAGTATAATCATAATACCTGATGATCATGTTTTTATTTTGGGGGGGGGGGGGGGGGATCACGACACTCCATCTTTCAGAACTGACATAAAATATACTAAAATATACTCATGGGTTATCAATGTAAAAGTATGTTGCAAGCAAAGCAACGTAATCTTTTCGAAAATAGCAGCTACAAGGTCACAACATGTCACAACACACTGTGAGCTTGTACATCTGTATATAATATAAATAGGGTTTAAGTGGTTACTAGCATACTGTATGTAGAACTGCAAAGTAATTTATAGCAACTAAAGTTGTGAGTTTGTTTTCATAAAATGGCATGACCGCGGCGAAGCATCAAACTTCAATGCCAAACACAAAGTGAAAATAGCCGATCTACAGTACAATGTCAAGTTTGTTTTTTCTATGTAACTTCAGATCTGATTGCCATACAGACTTGTGGATGATGTCATTGGACTCAGATCACAGGTTGATCAAAAAAAATATATATATCTTAATAAGATTATAGTCATAAGAAGAGTTCCATAGGGAGCTATAAACACATAGATTGGAAGAGAATTGTCATTGTGTTTGAGAGAGGTGTTTTAAACCTTTTGATATTCAGAACAACAGGAAAACATCAGCATGCAAACGTTGGTTTCTGGTTGGAAAATCCACATAAAAACCCCAGGCAGAAACACTTTGTCAATATGTCAAAAGTAATGTTCTGATAAAATGCTTTGAGGCATGTAAATGACGATTACATTTATTTAGCGTCCATGTAAACAGATTGGAATCTCCGATCGGAAATTAATGAATATTGGCCATGTAAACACAGTGACTGCCGAGAAGTACGTGCTTACAGTTACAGACAAGATATGCATCCAAAGATAATTGGAGACGAGAACACATTTTACAAGGGAGGAGGATGATCTGTGTCACCACCGATCATGGCAGCAATGTTATCAAGGCAATTCCCTTAAACGGATGGCAAAGATTACAATGTAAACAAACACAACAATGTCACTATGGAATGCACTTCCCATTGCAATTAGAACTGCCGACCCAATCTTCCGCCATCGTCTAAAAACCCAACTCTTCAGACTCCATCTTAACCCGTAGCACTTGCCCTAGCCTCAGCGACCTTACAGGCGTATGCAAAGGCTAAACTTAAGTAACTTAGGCTAAGTAACATTGTATGTACAGACATAGCACTCTATAGTGTATACGTATAGCTTCATTATATAGATATTCCACTTTTAGGTTCTTAGCTTACGTATGATTCATGATGTACTTGATGTATTATCATGTTTTTGTTCTTGCTTACTATACTGTAAGTCGCTCTGGATAAAGAGTGTCTGCCAAATGCCTAAATTGTAAATTGTCGTTTATAGCATTGCTCTCAGGAATGTTTTTGAGTGAGAAATAGACAATGCAGTAACCGAAAATGTATCCTATTTGATCAACACTTCCTGTTGTTTTCCGAGGCGACACGTTGCATTGGACACACTGGCATACATTTATTGAATACTTTAACGTAGGCAAAGAACCGTTTGTTGTTACTTTTGGGTACATTTATGAATTAAGTAAATAAGCTGGATATTTGACAGCGGGCCAGTCATTGTTGAGAAATAAACCCCTTGTGACTCTGTGAGTCGTGACCATACGTCCTCTTTTTGGGGGCCTGACCAGTAGGTAGGGGGGGTTTCCTAAAACGTCCGGGGTTTTATCTGATATCACTGACAGACCAGCATTGTATTTACAATGCACGTTCATGGTTCATTTGAAAAATGCACTCTGAAAGGCGGAGTTCCACCCCGAATATCCATTCATTGTAAACCAGCGGCTCATGCCGCCAGCCGCCGTGCGCTCCCAGATCAAAACAAAGGTTACAGACGTGCAGTGATGCTAGCCCTTGTCCAGTGCGTTAGCAAGAAATCGCTAACGCACTGGACCAGAGCTACAGTGAGGAGCGCCCATGCACTGTCCGTGAGAGTAAAAAAATGCCGAAACGCAAGACCCTTCCGATTTGCATCAGGGTCTGATCACCCTGTCTGGCTTTATTTCTCAATAATGACCAGCTCGGCATCTAATATCCCTCAAGTAACTCCCTCAATCCTGTGTTACTGACTTGAAGAAGACTTGAGGTACCAGGCCGGACCACTGGTTTGCACTTGCTTCAGGACATCAATTTGGGATGAGACACCTGTACAAGGTTGAAAACAGACGGACCTTCTCTCTATAGGCGGCCTCTCTACCCATTTAGCCATGGCTGCCTCATACGCACAGCAGCTGTCAAACCTTAGACATTTTGCACAAATCATAGAAGCAGATGAAGTCCTTCTGTTTGAGAGACAGTCTTTTCGCCTGGGATGTATTTATGCCTGTATGCAAATGTAGTTGATACAACGCAAGTTCAGGAGGTAAGACCACACCTGATAACAATCTCCTCCCCCTCGTAATCACCTCCAGTCAGCCTGATATCAACAAGATTGTAATCTTTTCTGATAACGACTCCTCTCTTATCTCTTCCACCCAAGGCAATCAAGGGTTATATTTATACCTCGCTGTGCAGCCTGTGCTCACCTGCATTATTTTGTACTCAGTTTCTTGCATCCCTCCACCACCCCATTCTCCTCCTCTTCTCTATACAATGTCTTCTTCTGCTATCAAATTCCTCACAGGGACGGTCGTAGACCCCAAAGTCAAATTCCCCAGGGTTCATGCCCCTCGGAAACAAATTAACCGAACGCCTCTGGCTCCTCGACCCCTCTCCTCTCCATCCCTCCTCCTCCCCATCATCCCTGCCTCCTCTCTTGCCTCTACCGCTCAGCATTACATCATTGTTTTTGTTTTTTTAATTCTTATTCTTAATTACAACCGAAACTGATTCATTGTCTGAAGCTGTGGTCTTTACTAGTGAAAAATGTATTTCTCTTATGATGTTTTGCTTGTAGTTTAGTGTTATACACACATGCACATTGTGTTTTAGGTCAGGGGTTCTCAACGTTTTTGGACGGGGACCCCCGGAAATGCTTTGGCAATGTCTCGGGACCCCCGCCCCGCCCCCTCCCGACCCCCAATATAAATTGACTGCTACAATAACCTTAAACCATTTTGGGCGGGAACCCCTTTTGGTGTTTTAAGCATTGTTATAATTTAGCTATTGAAAAATAGCAGATCTACAAGCTCATAGCGCGCCACCGAGTGGCGCGCTACGAGCTTGTAGGTCTGCTATTTTTGAAAAAAAGTGAAAATAAAATTTAAAAATAAATCTTTTTTTTTTTTTTTTTTTTTTGAAAATAATTTGGGGACCCCCTAAAATAATTTGGCGACCCCCCGAGGGGTCGCGACCCACGGGTTGAGAACCCCTGTTTTAGGTGATCTCCCACTATCAGTGCAAAGAACAGCACGATGTTCAGCGACTTGAGAAGATCAGCAACATAATCAAGCAGTTCCAGCTCAGGTGCAGCCAGTAATCAGACCCTCCAAACGTACAGCTTAAATTACACTGAATTGCAGCCTGCTTGACACATGCACTTGGTGATTCTGATTTGAGACTTGACAGACTGACAGCCTCCTTCCAAAGTATGGAGGTGAGGAACTCCAACTTTGCAGCCTTCATCGACGCCTTTACTTCCAACACATACGTCATGGTGATCATGTCAGACCCATCCATATGTAAGTATGGACCTAAGAGTGCATAGATATATGCATTGCATTGATTATTTATAACACTTTATACACATAATATGATTGGACAATATATGGTGATATCACAATATTACATCGCCTATATATCAGTGTTGATTTCGTCCACTAAAACTAAGACGAAAAATGTTCGTCGACTACCTTTTTTCACTGAGGAAAACTAAATGGACACTAAATGAAAACTAAGCTACGATGACTAAAATTAAATATACTGACAATTTCATCAACAAATAAAAACTAGACTAAAATGTTAGGAAGGGACTAGTGGACAAGAGATCCAGTATAAAGGGCCTTGCAAACGGGGAGCCATAAAACGCTGACACCTGCGTTTTTGCTCGGATAAGTCGCGGTGCGACAACGCAAGCGTATTTACGTGAGCGCGTTCCCGTGAATTTGTTGCGCACGTGCTCGTTTGGTGCACACGACTCACCAGACCTGGATTCGGTTTAGCTTTTTTTTTACGCTTGCGTTGTCGCGCCCCTCTTGAGCAGACCTGTAGCAGACCTGTCGTTGATCCAGGCAACAACGTGTGCGTTCCTCGCTCCCCGTTTGCAAGGCCCTTAAATCATCTTACACTTAGTTGCATGCTGAAAATAGCAGATCTACAAGCACACAACACGTTGCAGCAGTGTAAAATCAGTCAATACGACGGCATCAAGGCCCGCAAAATACATTTTAGTCGACTAAATCAACCGTAGATTTAGTCGACTAAAATCTTATGATATATAGTCTATTAAAACTGGACTAACACTAAAACATTCCGGGTGACTAAAATGTGACTAAAACTAAATAAACTATTCAAGAGACTATGACTAAAACTACAATAAAAATTTGCTGCCAAAAACAACACTGCACTGAGGAGAAGGGGGCAATCCCATTATGAGGAGAGTGTTGCGCAATGCGTCTGATGACCTCACCCTCTGCCACTTATATTGGCTTATGTGGCACACCCGTTATGCGATGCTCAGCCAATCACAGCGCGCAATACGGGCAGACGATTCCATCCTCCTTTGGTCGTGCTTCACACACTCAAAGGGTCTGGGCACACCTAAGATTTCATGCGTTGGCCAAAGGAAGCTGTCTCCCGGGGTCTCTTCCGGGTTTTTAGACAGCTGGTGGATGGAAATGAAGCTCCACCCGGCAGAATGCCGCGACGGCCAGATTCCCGGAAAAGCTTGCCCCAGCAGCATTCTGCCGCGTGGGTGGAGCTTCATTTCCATCCACCAGCTGTCTAAAAACCCGGAAATGACGCAAAAGACAGCTTCCTTTGTCCGCACATGGAAGTTCAAGTGTGCCCAGGCTGAAAGAGATTCTATGTAAATAGGCGACACTCCCATTAAGTCCTTTTTGAAGAACTTTTTGTAATCCTATTCTACTCTCATATATTTATTTATCATATTTATGAATGGATCAAAGCAGAAAATTAGTAACCTATTCATTCAGAAGGGTGCATGTGCGCATGCATGTATGGACATGCACACGCAACCGTGCATGTTCACATGCGCGTTTGAGGTGTTTACAGAGACAAAGTGTTGCCGTCATATTGGAGTGATGCCGGCAGCACTACCACTGCGCCATCTAGTGGCGATTCCAAATATTTAAGGACTGTCGCCTCTTTACGTAGAATCTCTTTGACACACTGTTGTCACTGTTGTCTTGCTTCACATGACATCACAGTCTATAAGTTCCCAGATGATTTCTCATGACTCACGTCAGTGCAACCACACAATTTCCCAGAATTGAAATTACTATTATTATTGTTGTTGTTGTTATTATTATTATGAAAATCATCGTAATCCGTAATACGTGTATTTTATTTTACAGCATCTGCAGCGACTCTCGTGAATATTCACAACGCTAGGAAACACTTTGAGATGTTGGAGAGTGTGGATGGACCCAAGCACGGTCTGCTAGCAGAGGCGGATTTACCGTTGGGCTAGGGTGGGCTGAAGCCCGGGGGCCCCCGACTAGGGGGGCCCAAAAAAAAAATATATATATATATATATATATATATATATTTTTTTTTAATTATAAAATTGTAAAGTGAAATCCAATTCAAGTGAAATGTGTGTATTGTTATTGTATTTAGTTGTATTATGGTTAAACCATTGAGAGCTTCTGGCTGCCTGCCTCTCTTTTTAGGGGCCTGGGTACCCCAAAATGAAAACAAAATAGCCCAAAAAAAAATCGGCCCTCAAATTTGCTCCAGCCCGGGGGCCCTCAGCAAGGTAAATCCGGCTCTGAGTAGGCTCGCTAAAAACCATAACTCTATATGGACATAATAATAACATGCAGCAGGGTGTAATCAGCCCTCAACAGCTTCACATTGTGGTGGTGGTGGTCTACATGTTCAAACGGATACAAATCCAAAGAGTTTCAGTTGAATCAGTTGTAATTCAATCTGCGATGAATTTCAGCTGTGACCAATATATAGAGATGCCTTGCAATGCGCGGTGTCACGCATTGCAAAGTGAAACAGTATGAAACTCATCAGCTCCGTAACGTTGTGCTAGAAAGTTGTATGTGTGTGTGTGTGTGTGTGTGCGCGCGCGCGCGCGTCTGCCTGCCTGTCTGTCTGTGTCAACTTAGTGTTAAAGTGCTAGTGTTTTAATCAATATCATGTTGTAGTCTACAGTGCCCACAGTGACTTTGGCTAGGGCCTATATTATTTATATTTGTATATATTATTATGATTTGGAATGAATTAGCCTTTTGTGTGAACACGTGCCTTGCCTAGCCGAATAGGACTGTATTTTAACATGAATCATAATAAGGTTGGAACTTGAGAGCCAAATATTTTCTGAGGAGGTTCGATCTGCTTGTTGTAAAAAGGTTGAGAACCACTGATTTAACCATATTTCTGTTGTCCTTTTCTTAATTTCATAGGCTCAACATTCCTGTCTGGTTATCAATGGTAAAACATGTTTTATCTAATTAAATAGAGTTTTGCTTAAAAGTAATCCAAAAGTAACTGAAAGTAACCCCCTACTTTTTAAATTGTGGTACTCGGATTACGTTACTGACTACAATTTTTAGCAAGTAACTTGTAACTGTAGGGGATTTTTAAAAGTAACCTTCCCAACCCTGCCTAAGGTGTAAGATCTTAAATTATTTTTTAAATGTTGTTCCTATCTTCTTCCCTTGACATGAAGCTACATGTGGGGGTGGTTTGGGTGATTAGTGAGTCATTATGGGTGGAGTTAAGTACCTATTGTTCCTCCCATTGACACACCCATGTCTAGACAGCTCTAGGTGTCAGAATGTAGTGAACATTCAAAGGAGCTTTTCTCAGTTTTGGGGAAATCACTTTAAAATGCTCATATCTCCTTCAAATATTTCCAAATTTAATTGAATGATACATCATATGAAAGCTTACATTATGTACTGAAACATGACTCTTGTCGAGATGAGGGCCTATTTGCCAGACTCGGTCACATATCACAATGCGACAATATCATTATGCTTACAATATTAAGAATTCTGTTTTAAGTTAATAGTAGTGGTAAAATGTAAACTATATTTTTGGGGAAGTTAATCATTCAGTCTATCCACTATTGAGAGTATGTTCAGTAAGTCTTGAATAGATTAGTAAAGATACAGAGATATACAGAAGGGGGCAGTAATGCAACTATTAAGGATGCAAACTGCCATAATACCCCATGAAGAAGAAAGATCAGTAAATCTGTGTTCCACCGAATGGGTCTAGAGACAAAAAGCCAGGCTGTCTATTCAGCCAGGCTTTATGATCCTGGCTCGCTAAATCCGCCCATTCTAAGCCTCGCTTGGCTTTAGTGGAACGGAATAAACCAGGCTGTAATACCAGGATTTAAAAAGCCTGGTTTTGGCCTATATCCTGGATTAGTTAATCCAAGTTTTGTGGAACAGGCCCCAGGTTTACACAAATACAGTTGTTGCTATTGTGTCTCTGTTGTTAATAACAATGTAGATGTAACAGAGTGGCTCAGAGACATCTAAAGTCTGACTCGGACTGAGTTACTTACGGAGAATTCAACACGTATGAACTGTTTCTTCTTTTTTTCCGTAGTAGTAGTGGTCTCACATTTAACGGTGGGGTTTTAGTTATGCTCTTTGCAACTGGAGCAATGAGGACTCAATGCATGCTGCCTGCAGTCTGCCTATTAGGGAGCACCTGACGACTTTCATGGCTAGACTATACTATCCCACAAATTTGAAAGCTGAGAAAGGAAGCCATCATCTGTGTCATTTCAGTCACAAAAATAGCCTACGTTTTAAAATGATATTTTATATTATTTAAAAATATTTTTTAAATTTTTCAAACTATACTTTATAGGCCGAACTAATTTGATTTAGGCCTATATTATGGTTATGACTGCAAAAGCGATACGGAAGCGGGGGGCTATAGTCGGTCCATCCTTATTTTCTCTAGGATCGTTTTCAGAGCTTCCAGACAAAATGTTCCGTTGCACATAAGATATTTCAAAATGTAGCTGATGGGGGGGATTTCCATGAAAAAAAAATGAACCTCTCTGTCATACAGTGTATCGTTGCTGTCGGGTAGAAACCTTATACTGCGTGTTCAAAACTGTTAAAAGGATGACAAATATGTCTTAAAACATCATACTTGCTGTGAGTGGTGACCACTGAAAACTACAACGTGACGTCACACCGCGGTGGTCACCGCTCTCACACAACACATCTCTCCGTCTTCACGGAAAACTGGACTATGAATGAATAACCATGTGTTCCAAAGGATCCAATGTAGTTATTATTAAGTCACAAAACCTTGTTAATACTTTTCATTGGTTCAGTATTTATAAAAACCGACAGACACGCTTAACAACTTTCACCTTCAAAATGTGCTGAAAAAGAAATATCTATGCCATCTTATTTTGCCTTGCTTCCAGGACAACTTAAGCAAAAAGTGGTTCATCTTACCCCGTTCTCCCCTAAATAGAGAGGCAATAGTAAACGTTTTATTATTAAATCAAGTAACATTTTGAATTAGGTCTACTACTGAATGTTTGTATTGTTATGATAATTGCACCTATGTATTGCACTACTTAATCTAGTATGGAAGACTAGTATTCATAATTGTATTCATGTAAATAATAACAATTAGTAGACTAGTTGAAAATTAGTTGAAAATATACACTATTTGGATGTTTAATCAATTGTGAATATTAACTAAATAGATGAATAGATGAATTGTTATATGGATACAATAAATAAGGAACATATTTGAACAATGTTTATTGAGTTCAAGCATGAAAACATTGACCTATTTGGCCTATAAAGGACAACACAATGTGCCCTTTAAGAAAAAAAGAATACAAAATAATATTCCAACATAATCCAGTCAGTGGAACAAAACAATATCACTGTGTCCATCACTGCTCCGTCGTTCCAAACGTCAACGATCAACAACATCATAAAAACATTCGAAGATGAAACAAGGCATAAATCACAATATACAATATACTAAAATACTATTGTCTATTTAATTGTGAAAAATATCAACTAATGCAACTAAACTAGCAACTAATGTATTTAACATTTTAGCAGTACAATTACATTTAGCAGACGTTCTTAATCAAGTGCAACTTACATTAAGCAAGGGCAAGAGGTAATGCATCATTTTTAGAGAAATAGTAATCTAGGATCATATGTAAACCAATAACCTATCATTAGTCTAACAAAAAAGAAAAAAAATCTGTACATTGATGCTATAAGTTTCGACATTTGATACATTTTCAAGTATGCTTGAAACATTGTATAATGCTGCTGTGCCATGAATACAATTTGAAGCATTTAAAAGTGAGTTGCGAGCCCATATTTGTGCAAAGGTTTCAGTGTAATTTGACTATATGTTGCCATCAGTATAAAATTAACAAAATGTAAAATTCCCATCAGTCCAGCAGACACACACCCACAAACACACATTAGGGCAAAAAATTAAAACAGGCCATGTCATCAGTCGGTGGGGATAAACCCATCCTAAGTAATCACACTATGGGGAAAACCAGTCACCAGCCTAGTGGATAATACCAATACTAATAGTACAGTATCTTCATTCAACACTTGTTGCAGTAGTTATGTGGATGCAGTGATGCTTTTTGAGAGTATCCGTTCTACTGAAACTCTTTCCACACTGTTCACAGTGATAGGGTTTCTCTTTTGTATGTGTGTCCTCATGACGTTTTAGATGACTTGACGTAGTAAAACTCTTGTCACATTGACTGCAAGGATAGGGTTTTAATCCTGTGTGCATTAGCTTGTGATGTCTTAGACTATTTCGGTGACTAAAAGTCTTTTCACACTGATCACACTGATAGGGTTTAATTCCTGTGTGAATTCTGTAGTGACTAATTAAATTAGATGTTGTCCTGAAGTAGCTCCCACACTGGTCACAGTGATAGGCTTTGAATCCTGTATGAATTCTCTGGTGCTTTGTTAATGAGGATCGCTGAGAAAAGCCTTTTTCACACTGGTCACATTGGTAGGGTCTTTCTCCAGCGTGAATTATCTGGTGTTCTCTAAGGTAGGCTTGAAGTTTGAAGTATTTCCCACACTTGTCACAGTGGAATGGTTTTTCTACAGTGTGGATTTCCTGGTGTATTGTTAATTCAACATATGTCTTGAACCTGCTCCCACACTGGTCACAGTGGTGTGGTTTTTCTCCAGTGTGAATCATCTGATGTGTTTTAAGGTGCTGTGTCTGAGCGAAGTGTTTTCCACACTGATCACATCCATAGGGTTTCTCTCCAGTGTGGCTTCTCTGGTGCTGTATTAAATGAGCATTTGTCCTAAACTTTCTCCCACACTGCTCACATTGGTATGGTCTTTCTCCAGTATGAATTCGTGTGTGTATTTTAAGGCTAGACGTTTGAGTGAAGTGTTTCCCACACTGATCACATCCATAGGGTTTCTGTCCAGTGTGAATTCTCTGGTGTAGCATTAATCCAGCTTTTATCCTGAACTTGCTCCCACATTGGTCACAGTGGTATGGTCTTTCTCCAGTGTGAATCCTCATGTGTGTTTTAAGGCTGTCCTTTGTGGGAAAATCTTTTCCACACTGGTCACAGCTGCAGTGTTTTGGTTTAGCCAAGTGTCTTTGTTCAATTACTGCTGGTAGAACAGGGAAGCCAGATGGAAGATATAACACTGGATTGGAAACAAGACAAAGGTATAATTGTAAGAATTATAATTAAATGTTAAACTGTTATGAATCCTTCCTTAACAGCCATCTTTATGTTAGTGCATGAATAAAGGTGCAATGCTATCTAATACATTTTTCTTTGATATTTTAAAGTAATGGGAAATTCATGACAGACAAACAACTGCAAATGCGGAAAGAGAAAGAAAGAAAGAAAGAAAGACAAATAACTTACAGGGTCCTTGATGGTCTTTGGTTTCCACGTGTTGAGCAGAATTGTTCCTGGTGGGGTTGAGAGAGTTCATCCTGGAGTCCACAGTCAGTTCTGGTTGAAATTATTGATATCCTGGAGGAGTTGTGGAGAGATTACAACTACACACTCTTCTTATACTAGAGAGCCTGAGGAGTGTGGAATCTCGATGTGTGTGTGTGTCGCCTCGGACGGAGCAGGAGAAAGGAACAAAGAAAAACCCGCGATGTTGGTCTCATGACATCCGCATTTATTTGTTAAACACGAGAGTCAGGGTCGTAACAGAACATGCATATACAAAAAGTACACGCCTTGGTCTGTCTCTTGTCAGCCTCCGGTCCAATATGAGACTAAGTCGATACAGCCCTGAATGTTGACATTACATGGTATTATATACACTCAAGATTCGCCGTCCCCCAAGAAGTCCCTCCCCTCTCTGGGCATAAACACTTCCTGACTTCTAACCAATGAGGTCTGAGCCTGGCTTTCTGTTAGAGGCGGGCATTTCTAGACAAAAGGCAAGTCTTATGGTAAACATTTGTTCCATTGGTGAAATGAGAATACTTTTAACGGAGCAAGAAATAATACCACAATAATGAATTAAAGATACAATGAAGATATAAACCTAACGGAAATATATGAACAGAACTATATGAAACTAAACAGAATGATATGAAACTAAACAGAAGTATATAAAACTGAACTGACTATATTTAAGAAATGAATGAGCTTGATACATAACACTATATTCCTGAAATACCCTATGTTAAGAGTACATTTTAGATTAGTACTAAATGCTCTTAATAGTTTAGTAACCAGTTGTATATTAGTTTCCTAGTGTTTTATCTTTATTCCATAATGACAGAAGAGTGTTTTAAGACTTTTTAAGAAAGTCAATCCAACGTAATGTTTTAAAGTCATTGCATTAGACCCAAGCCTGAAATAAGATACTGCAGTAAAACTAGCCGTCTGCTTCACACCTTCTGTGGGCTTCAAACGAACTTAGAACAAAAAGATTTGCATTCTGTCCTTGTAAGGTGTTGCTAGCTCAGACGTTAACAATAGCCCCTTTTGGTCCCGCTCGTTTAGTGTAAACATACCTCACTCATGGTAAAATAGGAGTCGTCTACTGAAATCTCCACCTCCATGAAACCTCTGTAACTGTCCAATTTTAACATTGTATTTTCTATAGTAGCTACAATATATGCTTATATGATTCATAATTTACCACAGGAGGAATCACTAACCGCTTGCAATGATTGGCCAAAGAGGAAAACAATAGATCTGTCCACCAATCACAACCTAACCCACTCTTTATGTTCAGTATTCTCTTCAACACTAATTTAATTTAATTTGCAGTTGTGGACATTAATACAACACTACAATTGTAAAAAAATGTTAAGGCCTACAACCTGATAAATACATACATGTATACTTATTAATACATTTGTGAGAAAACAAACTTAGTGAAATTATAAACTCAGCAACAAAAGTTCCGAAACTTTGGTCCATTATTTCTCCACTTAAATAATACCAATCGGTATTGTATTTTATATCATTTTAATCATTGATTAGTCACCTTTACAACGAGTTATAGATTGTAACGATCGGGCCTTCGTGGAATGAGCAACACATGTGTGGGAAGCGGCAAATGGTTGGTATTCAACCCTTGCTTTGAGTTGCTTAGTGGATCTCAGTCAATCACAGGTACAAAAGAAGGGAGCTTATCTCACTATTTGAAATAACTGCCTTTCCCCACAACACCTACAAACCACAGATAAAAAACAACTCTTGACTTTAAACATGTATTAAAAACATTTACAAAAACAATACAGGCCTATTTGTTTTCCAAAACACAAACTTCCACCCACCCCCTAAATTTGTTTTGTTTTAATATTAGCATTGACTTAAAAGACAACTAGTTGTCTCTTTTTGTAAAATGCACAACAACTGCATAGAGATATATAATTTAATTATAAATTGCTGCTAAAATGGTGTACATTAACATCACAGTTTTTGCTATGAAAAGGCAGAACATCGCTAAATAAACTAGATTTCTTTTTTGTGTGTGTGATTTTCGTTTTTTTCATATTAACACAGTTTGAATATTGAAGAAGGTTTTCAGTCCAAAGTATGCTTGTTTTTTCGGTAACTTTACTCTGTTTTGGGGGCGGAGAAGAGCAGTTCCGAGATTTGCATGTAGCTTTCGATTGGCCTTTGGAATGTCTTTGTCCTCAGGTTTCAGGCTCTCAGCTCATTAGCGTGCTTGTGTGTTTGTAAACACAGAATTCTTTAACATAGCTATAGTGCGAGGGGTTATACTTTACAGAAAATACTTACTTAATACTAGTACGCATGCATGGCACATGATGCGCTGTGTGTGTTGCTGCTGCTGCTCACTGCGCAGTGAACACAGGCTCGGCGCGCGACCGTTCAAATGACACTTTAACACTGTAGTAGTAGGCTCGCTAAAAAACATAACTCTATATGGACATTGTAGAATGTCTGTGATTAAGAAGTAGGCAGGACAGGTAAATGCAGCAGTTCAATGGCTGTTTATTTGAACAAACGATAAATCATACAGGAGAAACCCCACGTAGGCCTCCTTCACAGGGGTTCAGTACACAAACAATGCCTCTGTTCCTCAGGCGTTTCCTCTGCCTGGATAGGGTGAGAGTAGGGTGTTAGGGTTTGTATTGCAGTTATACAGTCTTATTTTCGAGCGCTCTCCTCACTGGAGGCGCGAGCTAGTCTGACAGGAGTTCCCTTTCTTCGGGTGACGTCATCCGTCTTGATCGCTAGCAGTCCCTCTCTCCCTGTTGTCAGGGGTCCAGCTCAGCCAGAGCGTACAGCTATAGATGAGCTGAACTCGGCCACTCCAAATGAGCGACTGCCCAGGGCAGTGCTCAATATATTATATTAGAATTATAGGTTTCTTTCAGACCTTAAATGCTCCACGTCACCGCTGCTGTGGCGGGGCTGCGCTCCTCCCGCAGCGTGGTGCGTGGACTGGGAATCCCCTTCCCTTCTATTCATATAGTCCGGTCGTTTCCTCCGTCCCTCTGACGTTGCCTGGACCGTTCCTGAAAGCCTGGGGTGGAATGAGAGTGACAGTTAACACATGCAGAAATGGAGCCATATAGTTGAATGGGCTACGGAGGGAGCGTGTGTGTATCTTACCCCCCGACGGTATTCTCTGTGCGTGCCTCCGAGCGTGTGAACCAGCCGCTGTCAAACTAAGAAGTGAGATCCTCTTCTTATACTGCGGCTGTGGCTGATTGATTTGGGTGTGGTCGTTCTGTCATCTCAATCTGGCGGAGGAGGAGGTTTGGGATGTAGACGTGCCCTGCTACGAGGCCGAGGGCGGGCCTAGTTGCCCGAGGCGTCTTCTGTCTGACAGCGTGTTCGGTTGCCCTGGCAACGCACTTACCGTCTCGGGGAGTCGCTAGCGAGACCCCACAACATAATAACAACATGCAGCGGGGTGTAATCAGCCCTCAACAGCTTCACAGTGTGGTGGTCTACATGTTCAAACGGATACAAATCCAAAGAGTTTCAGTTGAATCAGTTGTGACCAATAGATAGAGATGCCTTGCAATGCGCGGTGTCACGCATTGCAAAGTGAAACAGTATGAAACTGGGGCCCGTTCCACGAAACTTGGATTAGAGATTAAGCCGGGATTTAACAGATATCCTGGCTTAATATATCCTGGATCAGCGATTAACCGGTTTCATGAAAGCTGGTTAATCTTGCCAGATTAATTTAACCAGTTAACCTGGATATGTTGAGGCTTGATTCGGTTTCATGAAAGTGATGCTACATTAGTTACCATGGAAACTAATGTTTTGGATTTAGCCTGCTCCGGACCAGGCTAACAGCCAGGTTTAACCTAATCCTGATGTCTTTACTGTTCATTAAGCAGTCAAACTGATCACAAACCAATGATGTTTTCCACACTTATTCAATTATTATGTGTTTATGTTGCCTTATTTTTATCGGTCTGCATTAAAGGACTAATTTAAGCACTATATCAAATCAAAGAACCAAAATATATAGGCTGCACAACATCATGACAGCTTGTAGATCAGCTGCTTTTGGTGAATGTTCCCCAGAATAGGTTTGCTGTCGTGCAAGTGCACGGTTAAGAAGAATTATTATATTTTTTTTTGTAAAAGTGAAAACCACTAAATATTACCATTACTCATTGTTTTACAACATATTACCATTGTAACGTTTCACCCACTATTGAACCCATGACCCACAGTTCACCTGTCTGGACAACAACCCCCTTCCCCATAGGTAGCTCCCTCAGAGGAGGGAGTTATGGCCAAATATCACAATGCGACAATATCATTATGCTTACAATATTAAGAATTCTGTTTTAAGTTAATAGTAGTGGTAAAATGTAAACTATATTTTTGGGGTAGTTATTCATTCAGTCTATCCACTATTGAATATGTTCTCTCTTTAATTACAGCAGCAGTATTTATTTTAGAAGCTTAAGTCCTTGTATCAGTAAGTCTTGAATAGATTAGTAAAGATACTGAGATATACAGAAGGGGCAGTAATGCAACTATTAAGGATGCAAACTGCCATAATACCCCATGAAGAAGAAGGATCAGTAAATCTGTGTTCCACCGAATGGGTCTAGAGACAAAAAGCCAGGCTGTCTATTCAGCCAGGCTTTATGATCCTGGCTCGCTAAATCCGCCCATTCTAAGCCTCGCTTGGCTTTAGTGGAACGGAATAAACCAGGCTGTAAAGACCAGGATTTAAAAATCCTGGTTTTGGCCTAAATCCTGGATTAGTTAATCCAAGTTTTGTGGAACAGGCCCCAGGTTTACACAAATTTAGGGAGCACTTGACGACTTTCATGGCTAGACTATACTATCCCACAAATTTGAAAGCTGAGAAAGGAAGCCATCATCTGTGTCATTTCAGTCACAAAAATAGCCTACGTTTTAAAATGATATTTTATATTATTTAAAAATATTTTTTAGATTTTCATTTCTGCTAAGCGTCAAACTATACTTTATAGGCCGAACTAATTTGATTTAGGCCTATATTATTGTTAAGACTGCAAAAGTGATACGGAAGCGGGGGGCTATAGTCGGTCCATCCTTATTTTCTCTAGGATCGTTTTCAGAGCTTCCAGACAAAATGTTCCGTTGCACATAAGATATTTCAAAATGTAGCTGATGGGGGGGATTTCCATGAAAAAAAAAATGAACCTCTCTGTCATACAGTGTATCGTTGCTGTCGGGTAGAAACCTTATACTGAGTGTTCAAAACTGTTAAAAGGATGACAAATATGTCTTAAAACATCATACTTGCTGTGAGTGGTGACCACTGAAAACTACAACGTGACGTCACACCGCGGTGGTCACCGCTCTCACACAACACATCTCTCCGTCTTCACGGAAAACTGGACTATGAATGAATAACCATGTGTTCCAAAGGATCCAATGTAGTTATTATTAAGTCACAAAACCTTGTTAATACTTTTCATTGGTTCAGTATTTATAAAAACCGACAGACACGCTTAACAACTTTCACCTTCAAAATGTGCTGAAAAAGAAATATCTATGCCATCTCATTTTGCCTTGCTTCCAGGACAACTGAAGCAAAAAGTGGTTCATCTTACCCCGTTCTCCCCTAAATAGAGAGGCAATAGTAAACGTTTTATTATTAAATCAAGTAACATTTTGAATTAGGTCTACTACTGAATGTTTGTATTGTTATGATAATTGCACCTATGTATTGCACTACTTAATCTAGTATGGAAGACTAGTATTCATAATTGTATTCATGTAAATAATAACAATTAGTAGACTAGTTGAAAATTAGTTGAAAATATACACTATTTGGATGTTTAATCAATTGTGAATATTAACTAAATAGATGAATAGATGAATTGTTATATGGATACAATAAATAAGGAACATATTTGAACAATGTTTATTGAGTTCAAGCATGAAAACATTGACCTATTTGGCCTATAAAGGACAACACAATGTGCCCTTTAAGAAAAAAATAATACAAAATAATATTCCAACATAATCCAGTCAGTGGAACAAAACAATATCACTGTGTCCATCACTGCTCCGTCGTTCCAAACGTCAACGATCAACAACATCGTAAAAACATTCGAAGATGAAACAAGGCATAAATCACAATATACAATATACTAAAATACTATTGTCTATTTAATTGTGAAAAATATCAACTAATGCAACTAAACTAGCAACTAATGTATTTAACAGTTTAGCAGTACAATTACATTTAGCAGACGTTCTTAATCAAGTGCAACTTACATTAAGCAAGGGCAAGAGGTAATGCATCATTTTTTGAGAAATAGTAATCTAGGATCATATGTAAACCAATAACCTATCATTAGTCTAACAAAAAAGAAAAAAAGAAAAAAAATCTGTACATTGATGCTATAAGTTTCGACATTTGATACATTTTCAAGTATGCTTGAAACATTGTATAATGCTGCTGTGCCATGAATACAATTTGAAGCATTTAAAAGTGAGTTGCGAGCCCATATTTGTGCAAAGGTTTCAGTGTAATTTGACTATATGTTGCCATCAGTATAAAATTTACAAAATGTAAAATTCCCATCAGTCCAGCAGACACACACCCACATTAGGGCAAAAAATTAAAACAGGCCATGTCATCAGTCGGTGGGGATAAACCCATCCTAAGTAATCACACTATGGGGAAAATCAGTCACCAGCCTAGTGGATAATACCAATACTAATAGTACAGTATCTTCATTCAACACTTGTTGCAGTAGTTATGTGGATGCAGTGATGCTTTTTGAGAGTATCCGTTCTACTGAAACTCTTTCCACACTGTTCACAGTGATAGGGTTTCTCTTTTGCATGTGTGTCCTCATGACGTTTTAGATGACTTGACGTAGTAAAACTCTTTTCACATTGACTGCAAGGATAGGGTTTAATTCCTGTGTGAATTCTGTAGTGACTAATTAAGTTAGATGTTGTCCTGAAGTAGCTCCCACACTGGTCACAGTGATAGGCTTTGAATCCTGTATGAATTCTCTTGTGCTTTGTTAATGCGGATCGCTGAGAAAAGCCTTTTTCACACTGGTCACATTGGTATGGTCTTTCTCCAGTGTGAATTATCTTGTGTTCTCTAAGGTAGGCAATTGTTTTGAAGTATTTCCCACACTCATCACAGTGGAATGGTTTTTCTACAGTGTGGATTACCTGGTGCATTGTTAATTCAACATATGTCTTGAACATGCTCCCACACTGGTCACAGTGGTGTGGTTTTTCTCCAGTGTGAATCATCTGATGTGTTTTAAGGTGCTGTGTCTGAGCGAAGTGTTTTCCACACTGATCACATCCATAGGGTTTCTCTCCAGTGTGGCTTCTCTGGTGCTGTATTAAATGAGTATTTGTCCTAAACTTGCTCCCACACTGCTCACAGTGGTATGGTCTTTCTCCAGTATGAATTCGTGTGTGTATTTTAAGGCTAGACGTTTGAGTGAAGTGTTTCCCACACTGATCACATCCATAGGGTTTCTGTCCAGTGTGAATTCTCTGGTGTATCATTAATTCAGCTTTTGTCCTGAACTTGCTCCCACATTGGTCACAGTGGTATGTTTTTCCTCCAGTGTGAATCCTCATGTGTGTTTTAAGGCTGTCCTTTGTAGGAAAATCTTTTCCACACTGGTCACAGCTGCAGTGTTTTGGTTTAGCCAAGTGTCTTTGTTCAATTACTGCTGGTAGAACAGGGACGCCAGATGGAAGATATAACACTGGATTGGAAACAAGACAAAAGGTATAATTTTAAGAATTATAATTAAATGTTAAACTGTTATGAATCCTTCCTTGACAGCCATCTTTATGTTAGTGCATGAATAAAGGTGCAATGCTATCTAATACATTTGTCTTTGAGATTTTAAAGTAATGGGAAATTCATGACAGACAAACAACTGCAAATGCATATATTGATTGACAGATACAAAAGAGAAAGAAAGACAAATAACTTACAGAGTCCTTGATGGTCTTTGGTTTCCACATGTTGAGCAGAATTGTTCCTGGTGGGGTTGAGAGAGTTCATCCTGGAGTCCACAGTCAGTTCTGGTTGAAATGATTGATATCCTGGAGGAGTTCTGGAGAGATTACAACTACACACTCTTCTTATACTAGAGAGCCTGAGGAGGAATCACTAACTGCTTGCAATGATTGGCCAAAGAGGAAAACAATAGATCTGTCCACCAATCACAACCTAACCCACTCTTTATGTTCAGTATTCTCTTCAACACTAATTTAATTTAATTTGCAGTTGTGGACATTAATACAACACTACAATTGTAAAAAAATGTTAAGGCCTAATTACAACCTGATAAATACATACATGTATACTTATTAATACATTTGTGAGAAAACAGACAAACAAACAAACTTAGTGAAATTATAAACTCAGCAACAAAAGTTCAGAAACTTTGGTCCATTATTTCTCCACTTAAATAATACCAATCGGTATTGTATTTTATATCATTTTAATCATCGATTAGTCACCTTTACAACGAGTTATAGATTGTAACGATCGGGCCTTCGTGGAATGAGCAACACATGTGTGGGAAGCGGCAAATGGTTGGTATTCAACCCTTGCTTTGAGTTGCTTAGTGGATCTCAGTCAATCACAGGTACAAAAGAAGGGAGCTTATCTCACTATTTGAAATAACTGCCTTTCCCCACAACACCTACAAACCACAGATAAAAAACAACTCTTGACTTTAAACATGTATTAAAAACATTTACAAAAC
Organism: Electrona antarctica; assembly: GCF_951216825.1. NCBI lineage: Eukaryota > Metazoa > Chordata > Actinopteri > Myctophiformes > Myctophidae > Electrona > Electrona antarctica. Next base: position 2,325,886 of record NC_136804.1, read on the forward strand.
CAATACAGGCCTATTTGTTTTCCAAAACACAAACTTCCACCCACCCCCTAAATTTGTTTTGTTTTAATATTAGCATTGTAAAATGCACAACAACTGCATAGAGATATATAATTTAATTATAAATTGCTGCTAAAATGGTGTACATTAACATCACAGTTTTTGCTATGAAAAGGCAGAACATCGCTAAATAAACTAGATTTCTTTTTTGTGTGTGTGATTTTCGTTTTTTTCATATTAACACAGTTTGAATGTTGAAGAAGGTTTTCATTCCAACAGATTATTGATTTGGGTAAATTAAATGTATACATTTATAAGTCCAAAGTATGCTTTTTTCGGTAACTTTACCTCTGTTTTGGGGGCGGAGAAGAGCAGTTCCGAGATTTACATGTAGCTTTCGATTGGCCTTTGGAATGTCTTTGTCCTCAGGTTTCCGGCTCTCAGCTCATTAGCGTGCTTGTGTGTTTGTATTCAACCCTTGCTTTGAGTTGCTTAGTGGATCTCAGTCAATCACAGGTACAAAAGAAGGGAGCTTATCTCACTATTTGAAATAACTGCCTTTCCCCACAACACCTACAAACCACAGATAAAAAACAACTCTTGACTTTAAACATGTATTAAAAACATTTACAAAACCAATACAGGCCTATTTGTTTTCCAAAACACAAACTTCCACCCACCCCCTAAATTTGTTTTGTTTTAATATTAGCATTGTAAAATGCACAACAACTGCATAGAGATATATAATTTAATTATAAATTGCTGCTAAAATGGTGTACATTAACATCACAGTTTTTGCTATGAAAAGGCAGAACATCGCTAAATAAACTAGATTTCTTTTTTGTGTGTGTGATTTTCGTTTTTTTCATATTAACACAGTTTGAATGTTGAAGAAGGTTTTCATTCCAACAGATTATTGATTTGGGTAAATTAAATGTATACATTTATAAGTCCAATGTATGCTTTTTTCGGTAACTTTACCTCTGTTTTGGGGGCGGAGAAGAGCAGTTCCGAGATTTACATGTAGCTTTCGATTGGCCTTTGGAATGTCTTTGTCCTCAGGTTTCCGGCTCTCAGCTCATTAGCGTGCTTGTGTGTTTGTAAACACAGAATTCTTTAACATGGCTATAGTGCGAGGGGTTATACTTCACAGAAAATACTTACTTAATACTAGTACGCATGCATGGCACATGATGCGCTGTGTGTGTTGCTGCTGCTGCTCACTGCGCAGTGAACACAGGCTCGGCGCGCGACCGTTCAAATGACACTTTAACACTGTAGTAGTAGGCTCAGAGGCGGATTTACCGTTGGGCTAGGGTGGGCTGAAGCCCGGGGGCCCCCGACTATCTTTTTTTTTTTTTTAATTATAAAATTGTAAAGTGAAATCCAATTCAAGTGAAATGTGTGTATTGTTATTGTATTTAGTTGTATTATGGTTAAACCATTGAGAGCTTCTGCCTGCCTGCCTCTCTTTTTAGGGGCCTGGGTACCCCAAAATGACAACAAAATAGCCCAAAAAAAATTCGGCCTCGCGGCTGTGCCGCTCGGACAAATTTGCTCCAGCCCGGGGGCCCTCAGCAAGGTCAATCCGGCTCTGTCTGCTAGCATATGCAAACGAGCTAGCTGAAGGAATGCAGGGGATACACTCAAATACAGACCCTAAGCCGTTGCACAAGTATTTCAAACTTGATTACAATTAGACTTTTTTTTTTCCTGAAACTAAGTAGCATATCTAATAGCTCACAGCGTGCTGCAATGTGACGCGTTGTGAGATTGTAGATACGTCTATTTTTGACATTTCTGTTGTACAACAAACGATACAGGGTTAAATGGTTAACCAGGCTAAACGATTTAGTCGATTATAACAAGAAAACATCTATTTGATTTTTTTGCCTGTCGATTTCCTGATACAGTATAGGAAAAATAACGATAAAAAAGCGTTGCTTCTCGGTTATTTGAAAGTTAATTGTAAGTTGGTTATTTGTTATAAATACCAATTTTGATGTATCTTTGGTTGATTGCCCAGGCCTACACTGAACCAATCAGTGCACAGGATGTGGTCCAGCCCTGATTCAAATGAGCAGCCCTGCACTGTATGTGTGTATTTTCACACTCAATCACAATCAGTGGTGGAAAGTACTCAAACACTGTACTTGAGTACAATTTTGAGGTACTCTTGAGTCGAATGGAATTTTCAATACTTTTACCCCACTGCATTTCGGAAGCAAATATTGTATTTTTGCTCCATTACCATTATTATAAAACTTGAGTTACTAGTGACTTTGTAGACAATTTGTATTGACCACTTCAGGCTTATGCTTCAGGCTTTATATTTGAATTGCAATACTATTGTACTTTTCTCAAGCTAATTTTGAATACCAGACTTTTACTTATAATAACAGAGTATTTCTACATTGTTGTATATTGCTACTTTTACTTACTGATCACAATTATTGAGTTATGGTTTGAAAATCTGTTTTTGTTCAGTCTAATTTCTACAGTGATCAATCATCATTTATCACGATCGGTGATGCTATTCTACTGTTTGTCTTAACATAAAGAATTATGTTAGCGTTAATATTATATTAATATATTAATATTAATAAATATTTGTTATTTTGTTTTAAAACTCTGGTCTCCTTCCCTGGTATTTGTCATGAATAATTCATATTATTAGCCATGGAATTCCACAGACAGAGTACTTAATCTGAAGTGACAATTGCATTTAATTGATCATTTTCTCTGTAATAATGAATGGAACGTTGTGTGTGTGTGCGTGCGTGCGTGCGTGCGTGCGTGCGTGTGTGCGTGCGTGCGTGCGTGCTTCAGTGAATGATTCTTCCACAGTCTCTGTTCTATTCAGTGAATGCTTAGAGCCTGGTACAAACACCCCTGCTTTTAGATCTACAAGCTGCTTTTAGATCTACAAGCTGCTTTTAGATCTACAAGCTTGCTTTTGATCCATAAGCTGACAATGCGTCGTTGTGATGTGTTGTTGTGAGCTCATGGATCACCTATTGTGGACATTTGGTGTGTCCAAGTAAAAAGTTTATTAAGTCAACATTGGCCAACATTGGTTTTGTATTCATGATCCGGTTTCACGCACATCCCCCTTCATTTGTGCCGAGAAACAATTTAAAAGGGAAGGCTTGTTGGGTACTGTAACTATTACTAGAATAAGATTGGGGCACTGTGGACTGGCATGGGGCGTGGCAAGGATGGGAAAACATCCAGATGGAATCTGTGACAGTGTTTCCACACCTAAGCGCAAAACGGCCGACAGCCGCGCACGTCTTACGCTGTCCGCAGCTTATTTTCCGAGTTTTTAGACAGTTGGTGGATGGAAATTAAGCTCCACCTCCGCGGACGACTTGCGCGGAGGAGAGCGTTTCCGGGAATCTGGCCGTCGCGCAAGTCGTCCGCGGAGGTGGAGCTTCATTTCCATCCACCAGCTGTCTAAAAACCCGGAAAAAGAAGCTGCGCACAGCCGAGAACGTGCTCTTTAGTAAGTCTGGCAGCACCTTGACACATGCAATGAAGAGCAACCTATGATAGTCGGGGAGCCAGTCTCCCAACATTTGAGAGGACATGTGATGTCATGACATACGTTTTATTTGTGTTTTTGACGGGCGCTAGCCCCTCCTATATACAGGTTTAATGTTTGGTTTTAGTTCAATGTTTAATGTTTTTTTCTATTCACTTGGTCATTAAGGTCCACAGAATGAGAGGCCTGCTCTGCCGGAAACATCGCGAAAAAGTTATGTCCATTTTTGTATACCACACCATAGACAACCTACTGTATATAAGGCAACATTTGCCAAATTTCATCATGCTTTTAAGTAGTAGTAGTAATTCGGCCATAGCCACTTGAAACCCCCCTAATTTGATATGTCACATGCTACTTAAAGTATGATGAAATTTTGACAATTTTGCCGTATATTGGTTGTCTACGGTGTGGTATACAAAAATGGCCATAACTTTTTTTCGCGATATTACCGGCAGAGCAGGCTTCTCATTATGTGGACCTTAATGACCAAGTGAATAGAAAAAACTAATAAAAAGTATGTCATGACATCACAGATTCATCTCTATTCCTTGAGCTTTTGGGCCTATGGCTCCCCGGCTATGAGCCATGTGCTCATGGACTTCAGCCGTTACACAGAAGAAAGAAAGAGGATGTATGCAGCACAGCATGTGCAGTGTCAAGTGAGCCCACAAGTACTGGATTGTGGGTTTGATATTGGCTCATTCTGTATTTTCATAGTAAAAATGGTACGTTCCACACAATGTTACGTTTATGTTGCATTCCACTTCCAAAATGTTACGTTCCACTTTCAAAATGTGTCACACTGATCAGTGCACCGGAGATTAGCTTTTCACAGACAAACACACCTGGACACGCAGATGAAAGAACGGACTTGTGGACACAGACATTTACATCTAAAAAATACCAGAGACAGAGACACACCCAGACAGACTGACTGGTGGCACTTGACTAGTGTGTTGATGAATTATAAATGTGTTGGATAGTGTACTCCACATGCACTCTGCCTGCAGTGTGGGTGGTTCGTTGATGCAAGCTGGCATGCACACGCTTGCTCGCTCACACACACACACACGCGCGCGCGCGCGCATGCACGCACGCACGCACGCACGCACAGGGCATTAGCTACTTGTGATTTTTGCAAGTCGACTTCCTGTCAGTAAAAGTTTGGGGATAAAGTTTGCGCTAATGTTCTGACTTCTCTGACACAGTGCAGCGCAGCCAGTCAATCAGTGGGAGAAGATGCATGAGTGCATCAAAGGCACAGTCACAGCTGCACAGAGGTTGTTAATCAATGGCTGAGACTGAACTCTGATGCAGCGCAGTTGGAAAGGGAAATAATCACTTCTGTCCGTGACAATGACCAATCCTACAGTTTGAATTCTGTACACACACACACACACACACACACACACACACACACAATTGACTTTCGACTTCTCCTAATTTGTGTCGACTTGTGCTAATGAAGTCGACTTGTTGAAAAGTCTAGGCACGGTGGCACAGTTGGTAGTGCTGTCGCCTCACAGCTAGAAGGTCCTGGGTTCGATTCCCGCTCGGGACGCTGTGGGCGCTGGTGGCGTGTCTCTTCCGCGTCATCGGTGCCCATACCTGAGGCGGGGTTGGCGAAAGGGCCTTTCTGTGTGGAGTTTGCATGTTCTCCCCGTGTCCCTTAGGGTAGGTACCCTCACAAAAAACATGCAGGAATCCTGGTCTCTAAACTGCCTCCCCCTGCATGGCCGACCGGGGCACCTTATGGAGGGGAAAGGAACTGGTTGGAATAACGTGTTCCTTCCACGCGCTACGTCCAACCAGGGAAACTCCCCCCTGTCAGGTGTAAAGGAGCAACTTGGACACTGAAGGAAGCATGAGTTCAAGTCCGTTGCTCTCCCCATGTCCCCCATATATGGGGACAAGGTTGGCGGAGGGTGTGTAGAGCCCAGGATCACATTAGATAATTGACACAGGGGTGAAAAATGGGTTACAAAATCGTGGGATAAAAAATATATATTTAAAAAAGAAAAGTCTAGTTTTTTTGTAAATTCCACACACACACACACACACACACACACACACACACACACACACACACACACACACACACACACCCCTTCCATAGGGACATCTATCAGAGAAACGGCTCCTTGCTGCTGGAAAGTCTGGGTAACAGGTTGGAGAGCCATGCTAGCTGTGTGTGAAAACTCCAACCTGGTCGCACCCAAACATGGTGAAATAGCACGGATTGGCAATTCGATCCGTACATAGAATAGAAAATATGGAATATAGAAAAATGGAAAACCCCCCCAAAATACATATTAGACTGAAATCATCCCCACAGACTGCGACGGAGGAGCGCCGTCTCTACCGAAATTGAGCCACGAGAGACACCACCACCAAGCGAGAGTTGCCGTGTCGAGCGTTGCGAAGTTCTGTCAAGCCAATTAACTCAGCCCCGTCCGAGTCGTAACCGAGCTGCACAGAATAGTAAATGATGTCAAACCCGATCTCACCGTGAAATAGCACGGATTGGCAATTCTGCACATACTGTACAATACTAGTGAAAGCCACGCCTCTGTCGCGGTCAAAACAGTAGTAGTATAATATGTACAGATTTTTGGGTTTTTTTAGGCGTGTATGTACGTTACTACCAATCCGTGCTATTTCACAGTGTTTATATTAGGTGAGATCAGGCTGTTGGTGGGAGAGAAGAGGAAGGGAGGCCGTTAGTGCCAGCTCATTATTGTTGTGATTATTAGTTATTAGCAGAGGGACATGTCAGAGGTGTGGTTGAGGAGAAGCAGGGCATGGCCGGAGCTGAAGGTGCAACTATGCTTCGTTAACAAGGTACTGCAATACACACACATGCACACATACAGTAGTGCACACGCACGCAGGCAGGCAGGCAGGCAGGCAGGCAGGCAGGCAGGCAGGCAGGCAGGCACGCACGCACGCATGCACGCACACACACGTCAATCTTTTAGGAGAGTGATTTTGTCAATGTCATTTTTAACCCTATTAACCTATGCGATAAATGGATGATCTATTCGAGCTTATACATCAGATGTGAGCTTTTAGGTCAGCTATTTTTGCCAGCACACAACCAAAGTAAATGCTATTTACAATGATCGGGGACATTCTCCCCTCACATTCTGTTGTACCACATTTGGCTCTCACAAGTATAGTACGCACGCACGCACGCACGCACGCACGCACACACGCACGCACGCACGCACGCACGCACGCACGCACGCACGCACTGTAGTGGGAACCTTAACTCATAATCAAAGTGTAATGAAGTCGAAGTCCAGAACCAAATAAAGGGTTAAAAGTGTTGGTAACACAATCACGGGTTTAATCAAGAGCGCTCCTGGAGAATGCCATCCACACGAATGTATCATGACATCTCCCAATCACAGGTTGACACCCTCTCTTATACAGCTCGAGAGTTCTCAAAATAACAAACACATGGTTGGAAAAGAACAGGACACTCATTTAACACATGACTTTATATGGTCTTTTCCAGTCTGCTAGAATTCACACAAATAGGCTTTTGACTGCTGGTAACAGGTGGAAGATGGCCTCCTGTTCTACCTCTGTGAGCAAGAAAGGTTACATGGATTGAAATGTCATTTTCCCATTACAATCCCCCCTCTGGCCATTTCTCATGGCCATTTGACAGTATGACATTTTAAGCACTTCAAATTTATTTATCTGACAACAAGTCTAGGCGAAAACCTTATTAATTCTTCATTTTTCTATGTAAGGAAATTCCTAAACGGCCCCCATGAGAGGTTTGTTTTGTTTGTTTTGTTTTCTCTCTACTTTTTTGAGCGACCACCATTCCGGCCTGAAGTCAGATAATTTGAATCAGTTACCATGAGTCTGTTAACTTACATTTTCTCATTTTAACTTTAAATAAAATCACCTCACATCTATAGAGAAATATACCAATAAAGTTTTAGGCACATCTATAATTAATTTAAACAGATAAAATTAAACACATCTAGCATTGAATTAGACAGATAAACTTAAACACATCTAGAATTAATTTTAGAACAATGAAATTAAACACATCTAGAATTAAATTAGAAAGATAAACTTAAACACATCTAGAATTAATTTTTAGAACAATGAATTTAAACACATCTAGAATTACATTTTTAGAACACTGAATTTAAACACATCTAGAATTAAATTTTTAGAACAATGAATTTAAACACATCTAGAATTAAATTAGAATTAAACTTAAACACATCTAGAATAAATTTTTAGAACAATGAATTTAAACACATCTAGAATTAAATTAGAATTAACCCCAAACCATTATCCCCCATCAGAAACACCACCCACATCCCCACTTCTCCTATAGTTTAAACAATATTACTATTGTTGAAAGGTGGTACCCATTGTTGCCTTACCGGTTGGATTATTACCTCAGGTGCTGGTCCAACAATTTTTGACATTACTGCTCGAATGCAAGTTGAAATGCAAACAAACACTAAAAGGAATACCATCACCGTCATGACAATCAAAATCAGTGTACGTGTCCAAGTGTTTCCAATCCCTCCAAACCAATCCTCAAACAGTCCCCAGAATAGCCCCCCATGATTTTTGTGCAACTCCTGCACCCCCATCTGGGTATCATTGTGGAGTCTAGCGATTGCTTGTGAGGGATCGGAAACATAGCTACAACATTCTGTACCAATTACCTTGCATGCCCCACCTTTACTTGCAAGCATAACATCCAAAACCATCCTATTCTGTAAGGTAATAATCTTTATTTCATTCACTTCAAGTGCCAAAGCTGACACGGCTGTGTCGGAGTCATTCATGTGTTTCTCTAAGACAGTTGACAGGGCTTCAAGTTCGTTCTGTGTATTGTAGACTCCGTAATTAGGGATTATTACACCTAGGATTTTCTGCCACCAATTTAGTGTACGTTTTTTACGAGTCGTTTTCCTCATGTGCTCAGAGTATAAAGTTTGGATTTCTGTCATATTTACTTTTCTAATCATTGGGATAACGCGGGCCAAATAACACAGCCCTTGGCTATTTGAAGGGAGATGCGTGTACGCTTTTCCCCCACACACAGCATAAACTTTTTCTGGTAAGTAGGATGGGCGACTAAGATTTGTTATCATTATAGTTTCACTTTCACAAGAACTTTCACCTACAGGTACATTAATTTTGTTGATCTGTCCCGTAAAACAGTACTTTACATTTGCTGCCTGCAGAATGGGCATAATTTTACATGCAGATGAAGACCGGAAGATAGCTTTAGTTTGTACGTGCTTCTGACAATCATAAGGCTGACATGTCATCTTTCCAGATATTTGAGGTGTCTTCCCTCTAGGGTCAAATAGTATTTCAGAATAGCAATTAAGGAAGGGTCTAGACTTCATTTGTGTACATGCAACTAAATCCGGATTCTGTATAGTACAATTTGTTTGACCATGGATTGTTTCAACCTTGAATAAAAACTCCCCAGTCTCGTTTCCCACAGTCCCAGATTTTCTCACAGTCCCAGATTGTAATGCCCCCACCCGTAATATCACAGTTTTATTGAATCCCAGGGGTAACTTCTCTCTATTCACCCCCGCTGCTATGAACTCAAGCACTTTTGCATATTGACTCCATGGGTTAACCGTTATAAACACTCCTATTTGTCTGTATCGGCTTCCAGGATTAAGCCCCAGATTCTTTCCCTTATGGCACTCGTGATCCCATAGTACGTGGTCATCACTCAACCCTTGCCAATCATACTGTAGCCATTCATCTCTTGTCAGTGGGATACTCATCCACAATGGTGCAGTCGTACTAGTTGGTAAATGTTGACAAATCCAACAATTTGTGTAATTCATCTGTACCGCGAAACTCAGCGTCATTGACATGGCCAAGTTAGGGTGATGGATGTCCCGCCGGACTCTGTCTTTCACTGACCCTGAAAATTGGGGTTTTGGTTTCGGTCCTGGATCCTCCCCCCTCGTCCACACCCACACTGCCAGGCACAGAGTGAGACCAGCTGCCATCATGATCCAGGAGACCTTGGAAGGGTTATTCTTGGATGTGTATATGGGTGTCATTGTTTTCTTTCCTCCAATATACTCACGACGCAGGCACATACTGGTCAGTGTGGGGTAGTGGATGGGTGTCGATCGAATCGTCTGCAGTGAGAGGCGTGAATCCAGGTATCCCTCTCAGCAACTTTCACTGCCGTTGGTGTGATGAGAAGAACTTGGTAGGGGCCTAGCCAGCGCGGTTGATACCAGTACTGCCGGCGTAAGTCCTTCACCACCACCCACTCGCCTGGCTCCAGGTTGTGCAACTGTCCTGCCTTGGGGTCCGGTAGCGCTGCCTTCACCTTTGGATAAATATCCCTTAGGACTTTGTTAAGTGCGAGACAATATTTAATCATCTCGTCGTCAATATTCATTAATGTCATTCTACTCTGTGGGAAAGGCATGTTAGTCATTCTCATTGGTCTGCCCATTAAAATTTCATAAGGGGACAGACCAAGTGTCGCATGTGTACGTCCTCTCATGTACATTAAGGCCAGAGGAAGCAGCTGTACCCATGTCAGATTTGTTTCAGCCATCAATTTAGTCAATTTATTCTTCAAAGTCTGGTTAGCCCGCTCCACTGGGGCGGCTGATTTTGGATGATAAGAACAATGCCTCTTTAAATCAAATTGAAGGTTTTCTGCAAGACTCTGGATCACTTTGTTTACAAAATGAGAACCATTATCCGAACCCAATTTACTACAAAGCCCCCATCTTGGAAAAATATGCCGTAATAGGATATCGGCCACTGTTTTGGCACTCTCATCGCGACATGGGTAACATTCCACCCATCTCGACCACATGTCCACAATAACTAGAGCATATTTGTAACGCTGACATGGGTTCAATGTGATGAAATCCATCATAAGATATTCAAAAGGCCCATCCGGTTTTGGTTGGGCCGACATTGGCACAACTAGGCCTCGTCCGATATTATATGTCATGCAAATTACACATTTTGAACAAAACCGGTCAGCGTAGGTTGTAAACCCTGGGGCAAACCAGTATTTGTTTACAAGGTCAGTCATCTTAGTTTTAGATGAGTGATCTTGTCCATGTGAGATTTTAGCCAAATAAGGGAACACGTTTCTTGGCATGGCTGGGAGACCTGAAGGGTCCACCCAGATGCCAGTGTCTGTGTCAAGTGTGCACTTTTTCTTCCATAGTGCTTTTTCTCGTGCGTCCGCTCCTGTCTGTAACAAAGATACATCATTAATAGAAAAAGGGTCCACTTGAGCTGGGAGCACTGCCATTTGTAGCACGGTTGCAACTGGGGATACGGCGGTGGCCTTGGCAATCTTATCAGCAAATGCATTCCCCCGTGATACAGGGTCTGATGCTCGAGTGTGAGCTTGGCACTTACAAACAGCTATTGTTTTAGGTAACATAATAGCTGCTAACAAATTCTTTACCAACACGTGGTGTGCAATAGGCTTGCCTGAAGATGTAAGGAACCCTCTGTGCTCCCATATTGCATGGAAATCATGACAGACACTAAAACAATATTTACTGTCTGTGTAGATGGTCACCGTCTTACCTGCCGCGAGGACACATGCCCTAGTCAACGCAAATAATTCTGCAGCCTGACTTGATAAGTGTGTTGGTAGTTTAGCACTTTCAATGATTGAGGTGTCTGAACAAACAGCATAGGCCACTAGTGGCACTCCGGTGTCTTTACACCGCTGTGCTGAACCGTCCACATACCAGATTATGTCGGAATTTGGCAACTCACTGTCTGTCAGATCTATTCTTGGCTTTGACATGACATCCACTAATTGTATGCATGCATGCGGTTCTCCATCATCATCTGTAGGAAGGAGATTAGCAGGGTTAAGGACTGTACATCTTTTCAAAGTGACATGAGCCATGGTTAATAACACATTCTGGTAGTGTAAAAGGCGTGCCGGTGTCAAATGTGCAGTTCGTGCCTGCGAGATCAATGCATGTACTGCATGTGAGACATGGACAGTTAAAGGATGCATTGCCACTATGTCAGCTGTTGCTAAGACAGCTGTGGTGGCGGCTTCGACAGCCCTGAGGCATGGGACTAACCCTCTGGCCACACTATCTAAACGTTTGGAATAATAACCCACTGGCCGTTGCCTGTCACCATGAGTCTGTGTCAATACTGCAGACATGAAACCCTCTCTTTCTGCAACAAACAAATGGAAAGGTTTGTCATAATTAGGCAGACCAAGACATGGGGATTTAGTTAAAGCCTGCTTAAGGACTGTCAGGGCACCTATTGCCTCAGTTGTCCATTCTAGGTGGTCTGACATAGCTAATTTTTTCCCACCATAGATCAAAGCGGACAATGGTTCTGTTATTTCCGCGAAGTCCTGAATCCACGGCCTGCAGTAGCCAGCAACACCTAGGAGTGACATCAGCTGCTGCTTATTTGTTGCTTGAGGAATGGCTAAAATAGCACTCACCCTGTCTGGCCCTAAACTGCGTCCATCTGGTGTGATAATGTGACCTAGGTATTTGACCTCTTGTTTTACAATTTGAAGTTTATCTTTAGAAACTCGGTGTCCGTTCTCAGCAAGGAACTGTAACAGGGCGATGGTGTCCCCTTCACACGCTATTTTTGAATTACTGCATAAAAGCAGATCATCCACATATCCTATTAAAATGCTTCCATTCGGAGGCACAAAAGCCTCAAGATTAGTTGACATTGCCTCTGAAAATAGTGTTGGACTAGCCGAATAACCTTGTGGCATCACGGTCCACGTCCATTTTTTACCCTTGAAAGTAAACGCAAACCAAAATTGGCTATCTGGATGGACTTTCAAACTGAAATAAGCATTCGCCAAATCACACACCGTAAAATAACATGCAGTCGCTGGGACCTGTGACATTATAGTCACCACATTTGGAACCACTGGGGCTGGTGCGTACACCGCCTCATTAATTATGCGTAAATCTTGGACAAATCTCCATGCCCCAGACGCTTTCCTAATCGGAAGGATGGGACTATTGCAGGGAGAACTTGGACATTCTATGATCGCTCCCCTAGCAACCAAGGAGGCGTGTACTTCTGCTATCCCAATTTCTGCCTCTTTACTTAAAGGGTACTGGGCCTTATACGGCCTAAATGTTGATTTAGGAGAGACAATAACGGGCTTTGCGTTTTTTATACACCCTATGTCATACTTGTCTTTTGCCCACAAAATGTCTGGCACCTGTGCAAGTAATGAGGATGTCTGCTCTGGGGTGTTATCTAACACCATTAGTTTACACAACTGCTCCTGTGACTCCGTGCTGGTTGATGTCCTAATCATCATGCAATCTACATTTAAAAGGGTAGAATATGTCTTTTTGCTAGGTGAAAAGAATGTGTCTGTGTTGACCTGCTGCCAATCTTGAGCCTGGACCACTAATTGTAGCCATGGCCCTATCTCACCCCACTCCCCTTGTGTTTTCCCTAGGGGTATGTGTGCGATTTTCCCTGTATAATACAACATCTGTGTTTCCGTTAAATCTACAGATATTGCACTAAACTGCCTGTTTGTGTATATTCTTCCTAAGTGTATGTCATCTTGATTCTTGTTATTGAACCAGAAATTCTCATAGGTCAAATCTCTTGTGAATGGTGATAAATGAGCAATGCAGCTCCATAGTGCCGGCTTGGTGAAACCTTCAGGTATCATACTGTGCAACTTTCTAGACAAGTCTCCATCAGAAAGGTCCCAGCAATAATGCCAGTCTGTGGGCTTACCCTTTGTGACAGATAAATTGTAGAGTCCCAGTGCTGGACAGGATAACAGTATGCCGTCACTGGAACAATCCAATTTAACACCAAATCTGCAAAGTAAATCACGCCCCATCAAATTAACAGGGCATACAGTGGATGACAGAAATGTATGCTCTATTTTAATGTCGCCATGTACGACTGGTAATGGGTTCGTTACTGCTTCTATACACGGCTCACCAGAGGCACCAATCGTAGTCATTGATTTACAGGAAAGGGATGCATTAGGCATCTCCTCCCTTCTTATTACTGACACACTGGCACCAGTGTCAACAAGAAAAGAAATAGACTCACCATTCACAAGAAGATTCAGGACTGGGGCCTCATCTGGGGTTACTGAAACTTGCATGAACTGACTGACCTTAGTTTCTACCTCTCTAGTTACCCCTTCAGCCATTCCTCCCGTATCCTATAGGCGATTCGGATTGGTGACTGTCACATTGTCACCTGGACCATATTGCCACTGGCCCCGACCCTCATGGTCCCATTGGCGTCGGTCTCCGTTGTCTCTCTGTTGCCTGCCCCAGTTGTCTCCGTGTTGCCTGTCACCGTGGTCTCCGTTGTCTCTCTGCTGTCTGTTCCCATTTTCTCCTTGTTGCCTGTTCCCGTGGTTCCCCTGCTGTCCTTCTCCGTGGTCCCTCTGGCGTTTGTTGCTCCTCCTTGTGTCCCCATCGTCATTCGAGCTGTGCCACCCAATCTGTGGATATGGGGCCTGTGTGTCCCTGCTCGCATTTCCATCAGGCCCCCCCCTCTGTGAAGAGCCGGCACCTGGCTCGTCACACTGATCTGTGCGGCGCAACCATGCTCTCCTATTTATAGGGCAATCTCTTTCCATATGGCCATCTTCAGCACAGTAGAAGCAGAAGAAGTCTTGCCGGCCCCTCTGGCTCCTGCTACCCCCTCTCCCTTCGCTCCATTTCCGGGCCTTGCCAGTCTTCTGCTGAGTCTGTTGTCCCACCTGTTGTCCATAAAACATCAACTGAGCTAACTCCAACTTTTTCTTCCTCCCTTCGTCCTGTGATAATGCGTACCGCTCGGCATGCTGGGCGTGAGTCCACACCTCTGCTAGGGGTCTGGTCTCCCAGCCGATGCAGGAAATCATCACGCGATTATTAATTGAGGGGAGTAGGCCATTTATCAGTGCAGTCTTTAGCAAGTCATTGTAGGCTGCATTGTCTTGTGCAACCCCACAGTATTTCTGGAAGCAATCCTCCATTCGATTTCTGTAAGTGTCACAGGCCTCATCCAAAAGCTGCTTTGTACTGTGTATTTTTGGCCAATCTGTACGCACAGGGAAGGCCTGTCTCACTCTGTGAAAAAGGCCACCTTGATTTTGCAACTGTCCCGTGACGAGATCATTTCGGACCCCATTCACGTCAAAATCCCCCCGGAGACGCTGCCACTTCAAACCAAAGTTCTTGCGGAATATGGATTCCAATTCTCTCGCTGACGGCTCATACATGTCAATCAAGTCCAATATTGCTGTGCACCATTGTTCCACATCGACCCTGGGATTGGGTAATTCTCGGACTATGTCATTAAATTCATCTGGAGTCCAGTTCCGTTGGACTTGTACCATATCAGAATAGGCTGCTATGTCGGCCTGGTCTGCTCCCGGCCCTGGCCTAGGATGAGGGTTTGGGTACGGGATCAAAGGTAGCAACTGCTGTCGCTTCGTGTCACTGCGAAGTGTCATTTTTTCCTCCTGCCCAAGAGAAAGTCCTTCCACCTTTCTCTCAAGCTGCAATAAGTCCTGCTGTAGCTTGCCCATCTGTTCTCCCTTCTCGTGAATGCCGGCACCAGGAAGCTCCAATAAGTCTGCTGTTACCTTCTCCCCCACCCCAAGGTGACCCCCCACAGCTCCCCCGACCCCTTCATCGTCCAGTCCAAGCACAGGGTCAGGCCTGACAGCTGCATTGTCCGCTAGCAGGCCAGCTGCCGCATACAAGTCCCCTGCTGGGTTAGGGGGAGGTTGTGGTGCCAATGCTGGGGGTTCTTCTTGTTGTTGTAGTTGAAGTGGTGGCAGGCCTTGCATGGCTAGAAGATGCGGTGGGACAACTGCTTGCACGCCCTCCTGCTGTGCTGGTGGTTGGGCACAGGCATACGGTGGGGGCTGAAGGGTGTCTTGTCTAGTATTCTTTAATCTTTTACGTCTGCCCTGTTCCTCACACTCATCTTTATATAATAAAGCTTTTGTTTGCCTACTCTCTCTGCATTCAGCCTCCCTTTCCCATTTTCTGAACCCATCCCAGTCTATGTATTTTCTTTTCTTCCCTGTCGTTCTCTCATACTGCTCTAAGGACTCCCTACATTCTCTTAATTTAGAGGTACTTAAAGTCCCCATAAGTGGGAACTTTCCTTCAGTTAATCTGTGCCATAAAATGATCTGCTCCAGGATCCCCACTCCCCATTTGGCCACCATAAATTCTGCTGACCCTGACAGCGTCTGAGACACCCCACCTTGCTGGTTGCCCATTGCTCCGTAGACTCAGGGAAAAACACAAAAGAGAAAAGAAACAGAAATTAGAGCAGAGTCAACCACTACCTCATAAAGTCCTAGGCTCACACTGAGTACATTTGTGTTTTCACACTTAATTCTTTCTTCTTTTCCACAATTGTCACACGTGGAATCACAGATATTTGCAGCCCTAGGGACTTGCAGTACTAATTACAGATTTGTTTGTTCAGCCGTGGCTTGCTACAGGATGACCTCGTTCATACCATGCATGTCTCAGGCATACGTCACCCTTTACAAATCCTATTGTTCAGTCTCACACACATAAACACACTTCCCCAAATCTATGTATACATACGTCCCCCCTTTTTTTTTTTTTTTTTTTTCAGCACATATATACACAATACAGGATACCCGTACGAAGCCTATACTCTTTCAACGTGAACGAGATGTTACATCGGCATGTTGATTATCGATATTAAATTATGTTCAACTTAAACTATACTTCTTAAACTATACACTTCTTAAACTATACATATTAAATTATGTTCAACTTAAACTATACTTCTTAAACTATACACTTCTTAAACTATACGACCAACACTTTTAAATATTGACGAGGGACTGTCACCACTCGGAGTATTTACCATACACTTTTAAATATTGACGAGGGACTGTTACCACTCGGAGTATTTACCACACACTTTTAAATATTGACGAGGGACTGTTACCACTCGGAGTATTTACCACACACTTTTAAGACGAGGGACTGTCACCACTCGGAGTATTTACCACACACTTTTAAGACGAGGGACTGTTACCACTCGGAGTATTGACATTTACCAAAAACTAATCATCCTATTTTACGGATTGTATCACAACACTTTCTTACCTTAAAAGACGTGGTCACCTGCCCATCCAACACCTCCAAGTCCACGGAACGGCACGTCACTGCGTTTGAGTAGCGCGTATTTGCCTTGCTGCAGCTGATTCAATGAAAAAAGAGTGTGCGGACGGACAGAATGACACGACCCTTGCTCACTTGCGTCATAAATGTAGTGGGAACCTTAACTCATAATCAAAGTGTAATGAAGTCGAAGTCCAGAACCAAATAAAGGGTTAAAAGTGTTGGTAACACAATCACGGGTTTAATCAAGAGCGCTCCTGGAGAATGCCATCCACACGAATGTATCATGACATCTCCCAATCACAGGTTGACACCCTCTCTTATACAGCTCGAGAGTTCTCAAAATAACAAACACATGGTTGGAAAAGAACAGGACACTCATTTAACACATGACTTTATATGGTCTTTTCCAGTCTGCTAGAATTCACACAAATAGGCTTTTGACTGCTGGTAACAGGTGGAAGATGGCCTCCTGTTCTACCTCTGTGAGCAAGAAAGGTTACATGGATTGAAATGTCATTTTCCCATTACAGCACGCGCGCACACACATACACACACACACACACACACACACACACACACACACACACACACACACACAGAGTGAGTGAGAAGCACGTGTCTCTGGAGTGTTTAGACAACAGAGATTACACTAGTTTCTAATTAAGTGTGTGCTGAGAGTCAAGGGTCTCTGCTGTCATAAACATGCCCAGCTCCTAGTTTGTATGCCAGCACACAGCAATGGGATTAATTAATACTAATATGGTTGATAATGAGAGCCATGAGAGAGATATGGGGGGGGGGGGGGGGGGTATGGTTAAACAGTAACCTTGTATCTTCATATTTCAATTTAGAAAATGATGGACTACATCATAGTAGTCGCACAGAAATGTGTGTGGGGTGGAATTCATTGACATAACTAATTTGGGAAATATACGGAGACCTGGAGTGGCTCCGTATATCTGGCGTATGTTCAGCCAGATATACCTGGCTCTTCTGTCCACTGGCTGTCCCTCAGTTGATGACAACGTCACACGTATTTTGCTGCCAAAAATGCATTTGGACGGTTCTCCCAGAACATATTGAAGTGATGAGTTATTAATGGTGGATTCAAATTCTTTATAATTTTCTTTAAATGTAGGGAAGAATGATTCTCTGATGTCTTTATATTTGTCGCATTGTAACAGAAAGTGTAGCTCCGTCTCCACCTCCCCTTGAGAGCAGAGTGAACACAGTCTGTCTTCTCTAGGCAGCCAGTTCTGTCTGTGTGCCTGTTTCTATTGCCAGGCTATGGTCTCTCTCTCTCACACACAAACACTCGCGCACACATACGCGCACACGCACACACACGCACACGCACACACTTCAATTAATGTCATTGTTCTCAGTGTTTTGGTTGTCAGGTACATTGCCTGACAGTGTGTCCTCGGGGACAGATGGCTGATGTTCTGTCCCACAGTAGGTAGATAATTGTCCTCACATCAAGCCTTCATTCACCAACATGAATAGAAGCATTCACAGCAAAGTGTTCCACATTCACTCCTTAAAAACAACATTTTGAATGTTCTTCAGTGGCAGGAAAATTGTCTTCCATCACGGGTGCTCCCGCTCACCTCACATCTTTCTTGCTACTGTCAATTCCGCACATTCCAAATTAATCATGCAAGAAAACAGCACCACATAGCAAGGATTTTGTCGTCTGTATAGACATGTGGTTCTTTTCCAGATACTCAAAGTTATACTTCAAATGGGGGATTAAAGCCTGAAGCATTTTATGTAACAGGACATGGCTAGAATCCGTTCATAGCCGTTAAGATATGCTACTGTACACTGGGGTGCATTCATAAAGGTTAAAAAGATTATGTTGTGCTGTTCTGTATTTCAAAGCAGTCTTGTACGTGACGAGGCGGTTCATGTTAAAGTTATAACAACAAATGCTGATATAGTCACCGTTTTTTCATGATTTGATATTTTACAATGTCAAGCCCCAGAGAGGTCACCTTTTCCCAATTTGTGCTCTTCCTTTGATGGCATAAAAAGGATCTCATGCTATGAATTTAAAGATCTGTGCTCCCCTCCCTGGGATGATTCCATGTGTGGAAATCAACAACTTGGAGTTGCTGGCGGTGCTGCTAGCATTACGCCACTTCAAACGCTACGTCAAAGACTGCCACGTTCTTGTAAGATCAGACAACACCACAACGGTGTGTTACATCAACAGGCAGGGCGGACTACGGTCCCCCGCACTGTATTCACTGGCGAAGCGACTGACGCTATGGTGCCACAGGCACCTCCTCTCGGTCAAAGCCTGCCATGTCCCAGGGCTCCTAAACGCAGGAGCAGATCTGTTGTCCAGAGGGCCACTCCGTTACGTGGATTGGTCCCTCCACCCGCAGATAGCGGCTCAGATATGGCATAGATTCGGGACCCCAGTGGCAGACCTCTTCGCCTCGGAGGAGAACAGGAAGTGTCTCCTGTTCTTCTCCCTCCACGGAGTAACGACGCTAGGACTAGACGACCTAGGGGCATCTGTACGCGTTCCCTCCCCTCTACCTGATCCTGAGGACCCGTCGGTTGTCTCTGCTCCTCATAGCCCCAGCATGGGGCTCATGGAGGTCAGAAATAGCTCCTCTCCTATATGACCAGCCATGGCAGCTCCCGCTCAGACGGGACCAGATCACACAGGTGGGGTTCGAGATATTCCACCCAGACCCGGGGTCGTTGGACCTCTGGGACTGGCCCGTGAGAGGATGAATCTCCATGACATAGGCCTGCCCGCGAATGTGGTTGCCACAATTCAGGGAGCCAGGGCCCCGTCCACCATCAAGGTGTACGACATAGCATGGACGGTTTTTGAGCGCTGGTGCGCAGCACAACCCATACAGGACTTGCCTTTTCAGGCTTCGAAGAGGGAGGTTCTTACTTTTCTACAAGGGCTCCTGGATAAAGGTAAATCCTTTTCCTCGCTGAAGGTGAACCTGGCAGCCATATCGTCTTGCCACATCGGCATAGACAACAAGGCCCTGAGCGAGGACACCCTCATGAGGCTGTGCACTGAAGGGTGCGCATAAATTACGCCCGGTGACCCGGTCTCTAGTTCCACCATGGGACTTGTCGGTGGTTCTGGGGGCTCGTTCAGAAACCCCGTTTGAACCACTAGAGACAGTGGGTTTGAAAGCCTTGTCTTTGAAGGTCATCCTGGTGGCCCTTACGACGGCTAAACGTGTCAGTGACTTACAGGCCTTGTCTGTCAGTCCGGACTGCACGGCGTTTAATGAGGACAAGACTAGGGTGACGGTTAAACCTAACCCGGCATTTGTCCCCAAGAACTCCAATGCCACTATTGTGCCGGTGGACCTGAGGTCCTTCCACCCTCCTCCTTTCGCGTCAGCTGAGGATGAGAGGTTACACACCTTGTGCCCAGTCAGTACATGGCCAGAACGGTTTCCTTTAGGAAAGGAAGTCAGTTGTTTGTGGCATGGGGTACCAGAGCCATGGGGAAGCCGGTGACTAAGGTCAGGCTGTCCCAATGGATTGTGGAGGCCATTCAGATGGCTTACTCCAGCAGAGGTACTCTAACACATGTGGGGTTGAGGGCTCACTCTACCCGCAGTGTGGCGGCATCCTGGGCTCTATACAAGGGTAATTCGGTGCAGGATGTTTACTTGGCGGCGAACTGGTCATCGCCTTCAACCTTTTGCAAGGTATTACAACCTGGACGTTACCGAGCCCTCAGTGGCTCATGCAGTCCTACAGGTCGCCGAGGAGCCTGTGAACCGCCCTCAGGCCCCCTGATGAGGTGGTTGGGACCAGTATGGTTAGGTCAGGGCTTGGGCAACTACGGTTGCCGGGCCCCTGGCAAGTGTGCAAGGCCCTTGGGGCAGGGACCCATTGGGCTTTGAGCTTACCTCTCCAACTCAGACCGCGGTCTGACTGGTAGATTGATAAATCCCAGGGGAGGCATGTTATTGTTCACCGTCCAAGGATGGGTACAGCCAGGGATGGTTGCTCTCTCTCTCTGTATGGATACAGTTTTCTGTAAAATGGAACAATTGGGATGTTCTCACGTGCAATCTATCGCAGATGTTATGGTTAAATAACCACGGTTAGTATATAACCTCCAGTTGTTATTAATATTAAATGACTGGGCAAAACAATCAAAAGGGAAAGGTATATTCTTGAACTGTCAAAGGAAATAGTGAGAACGGCCAATGTAACAACGCCCCAGGTGTCTAAATCAAATCAAACTTTATGTATAGCCTATGACACATTTAAAAACAACAGTTGTTGCTGCACAAAAACAAAGGATCAATATAGTATACAAAAGCGAGTGCACTCATGGGCGCACTTGACATGCACATAAACCCAACAATGATTACAATGAAATGAAATGAACTCGGATGTGATTAAAAGCAAGGGGAAAGATATTTAACTTAGGGATTTAAAATCTTCAATAGACTGGGCCGATCTAATAGGAAGGGGCAGGCTGTTCGAAAGCCTGGGGGCAGCAGCAGCAACGGTGCAGTCACCTCCTGCACATTTGGACATTTATCTTGTTTTCCAGACAACCAAACAGTAGACCTCAGAGCTCTGACTGGGGTCTAGGCGTACAACAATTCAGAGAGCTAGTTTGGTGCCAGCCCTTGTGTGGAGATTCAATTCTAATGATAGGGAGCCATTGAACGAAGTACAGCTAAAATTGGGGTGATATAGTCAAATATGTTTTCGTGCCAGAAAAGAGGCGAGCAGCTGCATTTTTCACCAGCTGCAGGCACCCAATTAGATGTAAAAGTAACAAAATGTATGACATCTCTTACTATTGCAAGCAAAGCAATTGCACCTATATGTCTCACACAAGCACCGTGTTGAATTATTGTACAGCTCTAGTTTGAGTTTTTGGACATGGGCCCCAGACCAGAGGCAAAACACCCACTTGCTCCCAAGAGCTTTGATCGCCATGTGTCAACTGTTCAAAGACAAAGATCTACAGTTGGAGGCCATCGATATTGTCCTTTTCTTTTTGCTGAGGTTTGCGTGATCTGCGCAAAAGGACAGTTAACCCATTTTGGGGCGGGAACCCCTTTTGGTGTTTTAAACATTATGTTATAATTTAGCTATTGAAAAATAGCAGATCTACAAGCTCATAGCGCGGCGCGCTACGAGCTTGTAGGTCTGCTATTTTTGAAAAATCGTGAAAATATTTATTTCAGAAAACTGGAGGATTTAGAAGGATTTTTTAAAATTTTGAGGTCAGGCCTAAATGGGTCAAATGATAAGGGACAATATCGGTGGCACCCAACTGTATGTCTGTGGAAGATATGCATGCAAATTTCCCCCCCAACCCCCGTAGAAACCTGTGTTTTCACTTTATGCCATTGTACACTGAGGAAAGAGGGAGGCGGGGGGCAGGACGGGGACGGGGGACGCATAATAAGTTAATAACAACAACAATCGAAACTAGCAATCGAAACCAATTACTGGAAAAAATGGGCTTCGTTCTGAATCACCTTGGATCATAATCGGAAGTTCAAGTGTGTGTGCGTGCGTGCGTGTGTGCGTGCGTGCGTGCGTGCGTGCGTGCGTGCGTGCGAGAGAGAGAGAGTATTTCTGAGTGTTTTGTTATATTATATCTCACTGACATGTTTTTGTATTGTCTTGGTGTTATAATCTGCTATGTGATGTCTTGATGTCCCCCATCTTTCTCTCTCTAACGCACGCACATGTGTTTTTCATGGATAACTAACTAATTATAATTCATAAAGTGAATGTGATGTCCAGGGATTAAAAAGTGCATAATCTTCCACAACAAAAAAGGGTGCATGGGTTACTGTGTGACTGCTAAACTGTGTATTGTCCAGCACTGCAGCAGTGTGTGTGTGTGTGTGTGTGTGTGTGTGTGTGTGTGTGTGTGTGTGTGTGTGTGTGTGTGTGTGTGTGTGTGTGTGTGTGTGTGTGTGTGTGTGTGTGTGTGTGTGTGTGTGTGTGTGTGTGTGTGTGTTTGACTGATAAACGTCATTTGATGTTCTCTTCACGGCAAATGGGAACTGACTGTCATCTTTCTGGAGATTCTGTCAGTCTGTCCTGGGGAGATACGTTACGAACTACTGTATCTCACACTGATCTCTCTCTCGCTCTGTGACTCCAGAGTAGTAACCCTATCTATCTCCTGAATGCATTGTATTATCGCATATCACATTTAACCGGGTTGATCGTTGATAAGATTCAGTGCATTCATGGTGCAAAGGTTATACGCACGCACACACGCACGCACGCACGCACGCACGCACGCACGCACGCACGCACGCACGCACGCACGCACGCACGCACGCACGCACGCACGCACGCACGCACGCACGCACGCACGCACGCACGCACGCACGCACGCACGCACGCACACACACACACACACACACACACACACACACACACACACACACACACACACACACACACACACACACACACACACACACACACACACACACACACAGTTTGTATTACTAGCTTGTAGATCTGATCATCTGCTATTTTCACTCTTTTCAATAAAGTGGTTAATTCATAATGTAGAGTTTAATGTATTCAAAAGTAAAAGTCCTGAGTTGCCTATACAAATATATAAATACTCCAGTAAAGTATACTGTACACTCATGTGTTAGGTAGACAGCTTCTATGTTTAGCTTTAGCTTTTTTTCTCTTTTCTTTTTTCAAAGCATGTGGCAGTTTCACACTGAGAGTGAAATGCTAATAGCGTTGTGTCAAGAAATGTGTTTTTTTGCCATCTGAATATGTAGTTGCCTGAATGTCAAATATGATTACCAAGGAAATGATGGCTTGTTATTGTCGTTGTTTTCTTGCAGGATAGTCACTGCCACCCTCAGGGAGAGTAGCGCCCAGGATTACAGCTTAGGCAATTGGCTCCAGGTAAAAAATGGGTTTAAATATAGGTTTAAAAAATATATATATAATAAAGCAATAATTACCCAGATGAACCCTAGTGTCGCTATTTTGGGTAAAACATTCTGCAAAAAGAGCAGATCTACACGCTCACAATGCAACGCAACACAGCTATTTACAGCAAAAGGATTTGGTGTGGAGTGGTGGTCTTAAACTGTGAACCTGTGATTTTCTTTAAAACCATCAAAAAGGAGTTTTCATTGTGATGAATAGGAAGGAACTTATAATATTGATCCAAGCCGGGTCACAATCGATAGATTGATTGATCATTCAAAATAAACATGCTCTGAAAATGCACACGGCCAACCAATCTGACCACTTAAAGGGATAGTTCACCCCTGAAATGACTTTTGTTTTTTCTATCGATTCACTCACCCATATCTCCTGTAGAGAAGTTCAGTCACGCGCTGCTTCTTCGCCTGGAAAGGAGCCAAGTTAGGTGGTTCGGGCATCTGGTTAGGATGCCTCTCGAGGGAGGTCCTTGAGGCACGTCCCACTGGGAGGAGACTCCCAGGCGGACCAAGGATGAGATGGAGGGAGTACGTTGACTCACTGGCCTTGGAACGCCTCGGGGTCCCCCAGGAGGAAGTTACTAATGTTGCTCTGGAGAGGGAAATGGTGGAGCTGTTGCCCCCGCAACCCGACTACAGATAAACGGTTGAAGGATGGATGGATGGATTACTCACCCCATGGAGAATTGAATTCATGGATATTGTTTCGGTTTTGTCGCATTCCTAAGCCAATCATTTGATGACCAGCTGTGGTTCCCTATGGAGACACAAAGGAGACTCTAGTGTGTCCAAACGGAAGTGCAGCCAGTTATCAAATTGTTGGCTTAGGAATGTGAAAAAGAAATCCATGAATTCAAGACTTCATGAGGTGTGTAACTGATAGAAAAGAAGTTATTTTTTGAGCTATTGAACTACTTTAACACATCAGCCGAATGGTCCCCATGTTAAGTGGTCAGATGGGTGGGCCATGAACACTTTTAGTATAGGGCTTAAGTGGTTACGCTTAAGAACAAGACATCCACTGTACCACTTCTCCCGTTCTCCTTCAAGACTTACATGATGTGCACAATCAAACAGCATAACACAGCAATGCTGCCGTTTTCTTTTTTTTGTATTGCAATCCTCAAGACAGATGTATTATGCATGGGCAATTTTGAATTATGTGCGGTACATCGCAATGTAATGTTCACAGAAATGAGAATGGCAACTGTATCCTAGGAGATCACACAGAAAATGTTGCCAGCGGGCCCCAAGAGAGAGCTCTATAGATGAGGAACTCTTACCGTGTTCCATATCGCTGCCGCCATGGGGAAAATAAAACATAACCGCAGTGTTGTGTCTTGATTTCTCATTATTTTGAAGTTAAAAGTCAACATGGTCATTCATGTCCTGAAGGAGGTTGTATGGTATACCCCTGGGCCCTTGGAACCTGTCGGGGAAAAAAAACTAGCTGTACTGTATATAAAATAAGAATGTGATAAAATTCAATGGGTGTCAGTGGAAAAGTCTGACTTAATTACTTCCAGCAGATAATATCCCAGTGCAACGAGTGTTACGGTGCAGATATACTGTATGTGAGAGGAGCGAATTGCACTTGCCGCTGGTGGGCTGGTAGGTGTTGCTAAAATGCAATCAGATTAAATGTTTAATCTCCGTATAAATTAAGCCTCAACAATCCACAACACCTTTCACCATGCTCCATTTTGTTGGTAAGTACCGATTCAGAGAGATTGTTAGGGCTCCTGGTGTAAGAATATAAACAGTCCATACAAAACAGAAGACTGGGAACAGACACTTAAACCCATACTGTACTTAATTGACCAGGGATCTATACTAGACTCCTTCCTTTTACCCTCGCCCAAAATACCCGATCAAGCCGAGCTTGTAGATCTGCTGTTTTTGCCGGATGTTCGCCCCAGAAGGGTTCATGTAGTGAGTAGTAGTAGTAGTAGTAGTAGTAGTAGTAAGAGCCATGTGGCCCACTGTAGCATGAGGCGGCTTGATGTACAATTACTGGTTCTTGTATGTCGTGGGAACTTGGATACCAGAGAACTCGCCAGTTTTCCGACTCGCCGCGGTTTAGTGCATTTTAGTTTTACTTCACCTTCATTTAAATTGCCTTGAATTGAGAGAGAGAGAGAGAGAGAGAGAGAGAGAGAGAGAGAGAGAGAGAGAGAGAGAGAGAGAGAGAGAGAGAGAGAGAGAGAGAGAGAGAGAGAGATGATAGTTTACACTAGATGAAGTAGGAATGCTAAAGTTTAAACACCAAAGTACCGAAACAATGTAATCCATTACAATATCCTGAATCGGTATGCCTACTATCATTGGTATTCACATTCTCAACTTTATATCATTATCTATAGCTGACCATTTAATTGCAGAAAATAATTTGATCACTTTGGAAATTAACTATAACATCTGTGGGTTTGACATACTACACTGACGAAGACAGCATGTTAGCATAACGATGAAGACATTGATGAAGAATTTTCTCGCTGCGGCGAGTTGGAAAACTGCAGGCGAGTTCTCCGGATACCGGGTACTTATTTGAAATTTATTTTAAAAAAATAGCTATTTTTCAATAGCTAAAGTATAACATAATGCTTAGTTAAAACACCAAAAGGGGTTCCCGCCCAGAATGGGTTAACCATAATTTTGGTGTTTGTTTTGGTAGCCCAAAACGTCCCGTCACAAATACAATGAGATGGTATAGTGTGCTTCTGCAGGCAAACACCACCATTAGCCTATACTCCAGTGGCTGATAACTGTGAAACTGTGGGAAGATGAATGGTAAAACATTTATATATTGTTTTGTTATGATTAATTCATAATAGTTTTTGCGGAGATTGTGTAAAAAGTGACAGAAATGCACACAGAAAGGTTAAAGGACCTATAACGTAAAATTCAACTTTTTCAATTTCTTTTGTGTTTTTGGGGCTCCCATATGTGTTTTCTATCCCCACAAATAACCAATTTTGAACAATCAGGCTTTCACATCATATAGGTGCTTTAATGGAAATTGCTCTCAGGAACAGCTCAACTGATTTTGTCATCCTATTTGTATAATTCCTCCTTCTTCAGTCTTCAGTTCCAAATTTGCATTTCCACTTTGTTTACAATGTCCACCATTGTTGATTTTTCAAGCTGGCATGGAATGGAAACAAGCCTAGTTTTATCTAGCATCAGTATTATAATAGCCTGGAACTCACCTATGCTTTTTATGGCATAGGCAGCTCCCGGCAGGATCCGCCGGCAGAAACTATGCGCAGCTGCTAGACATGAGACTAATTAATTAGAGCGACAGAGAGTGAGAGGAGTGTGTGTGTGTGTGTGTGTATATGTGTGCGTGTGCGTGTGCGTGTCAATTTAACAAAGGTGCAGACGATCAGAAATCAGCAGAGAGTGAGTGATGTTTGCACTACTCTATGCCGAATTGAAGTGGACTCGGACCCAGACTTTTTTTTTCTCCCTGGAAATAAAAACGTCTGGGTTTCCGAGGCTAGTATTATAATGACTCAAAGATTAAATAATCTGCATATCAGCACCCCCACCACCTCAGGACATTGTGGTACTGCAGCTAAAACTGCTTTCAAAGTCCAGAAAGAAAATGACAAGGACTGGTTATATCAGAGTGGTGATTGAGGCTCAAACCATTAGAAATAACATTGAGGGACATAGACAAATTAGACAATATTATGATATTAAATATTAAAAGCAGTTTTAAAATGCATGTTATTTGCGCTTTAAACAATGTCCTCACTACGCTGAGGAACTCTGAGGAAGGCCTCCTGGCTGAAACGTCCGTGTTTGCTGCTGGGGGAAACCCAAAATGAAAACAAGAATCCTACTGGATATAAAGTGAGTGCTGGTATTCATTTCTATGGACTGTCTCGATCTGCCTGAACCGTGCACCCGATACATTTTAACGTTGAGTTACTCAACTGAGTGCTTGCTTCCTCTCTTCTTTTCAACTCACTAGAGGCATATCACAAAACATTCTCAGGTCTCTTGTCAGCTCAAAATATAAAGCCACTGACAAAATCATCATTATTCTGATCGGGTAGATATGGTGATTCAACACCAGAGCATGCAGTGAGACTTACATCCGACTTCCAGATTCTAGCAAAGAAGAAAATGTTTGTTTTAATTGTACAAGAACAAGTACACTATCCTATGCTGCTGACAATGTATAATGCATTAAGTTCATGTCGAATAGCTTGAAACACAAACTCCAAAGAGTTAAAGGTAAATATGTGTTTTGTAAAACGATTTTTATTTGTATTTCTTTATTTTGTTTAAAAGTTATATCTCTATGCTGTTAGTACTGTATTGCAGAGTGTTCAGTTGTTCTGTGACCTGACATTTGCTTTGTTTTCTACAGCAAAGGTTTTGTTGGGCCCTTGCCTGTACCTCTGCCCAATCTTTTGATTTCTTGTGTCTTTGACTTTTTTCTTTTCTTTTCTTTGTTTCTTTCCCTTTTTTGCCAACTTTCCAGAGATAGAGCCTTGTCTTCCTGTCAGACCTCTCCACAGTGCCTAACACCCACTGGTCTCTGAAGTTTTACCAGTATAAAACAGTATTTTGGCATTCTGTGCGTTCCGCCAATTCAGTCT
The DNA here is from genome assembly GCF_951216825.1 of Electrona antarctica. Taxonomy (NCBI): domain Eukaryota; kingdom Metazoa; phylum Chordata; class Actinopteri; order Myctophiformes; family Myctophidae; genus Electrona; species Electrona antarctica. The sequence continues at coordinate 2,354,177 of NC_136804.1, forward strand.
GTACCCACTTAGAACATGGTGTTATCACAGCTGACTGGAAGACGGCACTCAAATAAAAAACAGCTGTTGAACTGGGGAGATTGACTGAGTTGACTTATAGTTGACCAGTGTCCCCCAGGGACCTGTCCCTCTACACCAGTGATTTTCAATTAGCCCCAGTTTGATTTGCAATAGACCACGTACCGCCATTTGTTTAAAAAAAAAACGTTTTCTTTTTTCTTTTTTCTTTTTGCCACACCGGGACCCCAATATACATTGTGGATTAACTGTTAATTTAACTTTGAGGGTGTACAAATGGAACCAAATTAGACCCGGAGACCACAGGCTTTTCGTTAAAGCCTGGGAAAACGAGACACATTTCCTAGTGGGAGTGAACGACAGTGCAGACTGAGGGGAGTCGCTCCAAATTTGGTGACGTCAAGGTGTTCACCGCTTTTTTCTACCAGGGAAACCAGATATCACGCTGGCTGGGCCAGGCTAGAACCAAATGGACCCGTAAAAACTAGGGGTGCACGATTATGAAATTATGACCGATATCCGATCTCCGATTATTTGCAGGGTCATATCTGCCAATACCGATTCTGACCGATACCGATATTATACAGAAGACAACAATGGCAACAAGCCTAGGCCCAAAGCCTGTTAATAAAGTATTCAATCAATCAATAAATAGCATAATATTTTCTGTCTGTTTTCACAACTGAATGACTACTGAATGAGATGAGTACACAAATTAAATGCAGATTATTTTTTTCTATTTTTTGCTGGTGAAAACCGATTAAATAATCTGTATTATTTTGAGACCATTCCGATATGGCCTATTCCGATTATGCTACCGATAAATCGTGCATCCCTAGTAAAAACCCAGAGTTACAGACCCATAAGGGTCCATTTGGACCAAATGTCTTTACTGAAAATAGACAGCACGTTGTTGTGAGCTTGTATATCTGCTATTTTTTGCCGAATGTTTGCTAATATTAGTTTGTTAATTTTGTACTGAACTGAGCATTGACTGAGCTGATGTGAAATGTAATTGCAATTGGCGACCCACCTGAAAATGTACTATTTTCATTTTATTAAAGAGACTGAGAGACAAGGAGACACTTGTTACTAAAGGCTTGAGCGAGAATGAGGATTAAAGGGGAATACGAGCTCATTTTCAACATTTTATCATGTCATAAATATATCTTAGAGCTGTGGAAATAATTTAAAAAAGTCTCCCCCATTCTGTGTGTCCTAGAACTGGAGGTATGAAAAAAAAGCATTAACATTGTGAATCACATCTTGATGACATCATCAAGATGTGATTCACAATGTTAATGAATGGGGGGACTTTTTTATTATTTCCACAAAACAACTCTAAGGTATATTAATGACATAGTAAAATGTTGAAAATGAGTGATATTCCCATTTAAATAGGGAACCATGACTGGCTTGACCGCACATTGGTTGCAGGTGGTCACTCTGGCAGGAAGCAATTCCACACACAAATAACAGACGCATATAGGTTTAGAGTGCTCATGTGGCCTAGTCGCTTGTTTGGGCTTGTTTTCCCAGACCTGCTTTCTCTTGCAAAATCTGGCAACACCGGTTTAATGTTCGTAATAGTCAAAGAGAGCCATTCGTAGAAATCGAGCTTAGACCTAGGTTAGCCTTTTCCCTTCGCTGTCACACAAACCTATGCCGTCGACTCTTCTGTCAGTGACAATGACACATAATAATGCCAAATGGCCAGTGACTCAGCTAAGAGGTGTCATATTTATTACATACGGTATTTGTGTGACGCTGGTTAAGAGTAATTGTTTGTGCGTGCCGTGTGTGAGTACAAAAGCACCAAGGCAGCATGCTGTAGCAGAGTGTTTTTATTTTTGTATTTATGACAATGCTCATTAATCAAAAAGTCAGTTTTCACATCCATGTACGTAAATGGGCCAGAGTTAGCCATAAGCTCATTTACATATGTAGTCCCTGAGAAGGCTCTTTAATGGTAGTACAACTATACATACAAAAACACATACAGTACAATACAAGAACAATAAAACATTGCACAGGGGACAAAACAACTGCAGAGTGAATTGAGAAATGACACCAGTGTTGAATAGGGCTGATAATTACTCATGATTACAGATTTGATTTGTTTTTAGCCACCTCTTCAAGATTGCTTTATTTGTCATTCTTTCCAACTGCAGCAGCAGAAAAAAAACGACATTATGTTTCTCCTAGTTAAAAGACAAGAATACATATATCAAGTTCAAGACAATACTCTGAATATAAATAAGTCCTACAAACTACAGGAATCCATAAAAAAGCACAGCCAGAAAAATAGAATAAAAATAAAAAAACATTTAAAAACTGAACATAGAGTTCATGTCCTATCTGCCAGGGAGACTAGTGTTCAAAAGTCTGATCGCCTGGGGAAAGAAACTACTCCGCATCCTTTCCGTCCTGGCACTGATGCTCCTGTACCGTTTCCCAGATGGCATAAGTGAGATCAGGCTGTGAGAGGGGTGGGTGGCATCCTCAATGATGCCAGTTGCTCTCCTCATGCATCTCTGCTGGTCTGCCAGGGAGGGCAGCGAGGTACCGATGATCTTGCTAGCTGTTCTCACCGTCCTGTCCAGCTGTTTTCTCTCCTCAGCTGTGCTGTTTCCATACCAGGAGGTAAAGCAGTAGGTGAGAATGCTCTCAATGGTGCCTCTATAAAACAGGCAGGCAGGTCGACTTTCTTCAGCTCACGGAGGGGGTAGAGACGCTGCTGGTTGAATTCAGGTTGAATTTGAAGGTCAAATAGTTGGAGGTCTCTCTTACTTCTGTAGGGAGACTGTTCCAGTGATGGGAGGCTCTAACAGAGAAGACTGTTTTACCAAACACACTACGTCTGATTGGCACTTCACAGTCCCCTCTGGTAGTTGCCCTTGTTGCTCTATCACCACTGTCCCTTCGACCTATAAACTGTTTCAGTGGTGGAGGTGCAAGTCCATTTAAGATCTTAAAAATGAGACAAGCATCTGCAAAATGTTTGAAGCTGTCGAAAGTAAATAAGTTTTTGGTCAAGTGTTTTTAATGTCGGTTTGTAAAGTGATTCTATGGGTTTTAAAGTTGACTGATTTGTCTGTGACCAGGTTGTGAAACAGTATGTTATGTGTGAAAGAATAATAGCATGCATGAAGAGTTTAGCTGCGTCACAACAGACGCAAACCTAAGTGTTGATTTTATTGGCTAATGTTTTTTTGTGGCTTTCACCTTTTATTTTATATATTTTTTATGGAGGGACAGATAGTAGGCTGACAGGAAATGGGGCGAGAGATGGGGGGAAGACATGCAGTAAGTCGAACCCACGGCACACTGCCAGACTGGATTGCCATGGCCCAGACCATTGGCTACATTTTGTATCTGTTTTTTAAATGTCAAGTTTGAGTCTAGTGTGATTCCAAGATATTTAAATTCTGATACTACCTGAATGCTGTTACCCTCGATAAGAATGTCAATGTCAGGGTCTGTGGAGTTACGTCATACAAACAAGGTTTTTTTGTGTTCAGATGCAAACATGAGTTCCTCAGCCAGTCAGATACATGGACCATGGCTGCAGTTATAGTTTATGTGCTGCTAGTTGTTTATTTTTTAGCATGTATAAGAACTGTGTCATCAACATGATGACACAGTATGGAGACAGTTGGACAAACAGAAGGCAGATCATTTATATATACTAAACAAAATAGGTCCCAGTATTGATCCCTGAGGAACCCCAATGTTGCAGTTGAGATATGATGACGGAGTGTTACCAATACGAACGCTTTGGTTCCTGTGTGTTAAATATGAACTCATCCATTTGACTGCGTCTATAGAAAAGTAAAATTAAAGAGAGCTTTGACAAGAGTACATGAGAGTAAATGAGAGAGAGAAAACAGTGGTTGCAAAGTAAATATACTCAAGTACTGTACAATTTCCAGGTAGACCTTGACCTATATACATTAACTTGAGCATTTGCATAGAAGCCATAGTTCAAAAAAAATCTATTGATACTTATACCTCAATACATCTCCAGAGGCCAACATTGTAGGCCTACTTTGGGCTGCAACTAACATTATGTGAGAGTTACTTTTATATATTTAGATTACTAATACAAAACGTACATTAACCACTTACATGTTATTCTTTGCCTATTCATCAATAACTGAACTAGAGGCTCACAAGGCATTGTACAGTATATACTGTATGCATTGTGAGGTGCTAGATCAGCTATTTTGGGAAAAGGTTTGACAATTCTGTATTCCAATACTTGTAACTCACAATCATTTTAACCACTTTATCCATACTTTGGTTATTGAAAAATAACAGATCTACAAGCTCACAGCTCATCACTTTGTGCTGCGCTGCAAGCTTGTATATCTGCTATTTTTTTAAATGTATTAAATAATTTGGAATGTGTGTGTGCGTGCGTGCGTGCGTGCGTGCGTGCGTGCGTGCGTGCAGTCAGACAATCATGTCTTAAGACAGTAATGACAGTATGTTAGGTAGCCGATCATCAGTTCAGTCAGTCAATAAGTGAATCAATAATCTCAGTAGCAGCAGTAAAGCCTTCCAGTTGCTTAGCGAGTTCAGACATTCAGTCAATCAGACAAGCAGTCGTTCAGTAGTCCAGCCATGCCTGTCATTCATGCCTTCAGCTGGTCCAGTGGTTTTCAACCCTTTTCATATCAAGGCTCAATTATAAGCCTATCTCACAGAATTTCCCCGCCCCCCTAAATACGCCCCCTTTCGGGGTTAGTGGTGATAGCGTGACGTCACTCCATAGACGCTACATGTTAACAGAGGTAATTTAAGAAGTCTACAACTTTTGTTTTCTCAAGGTAAGGTTTGTTCTATCTGTTCGACCTGACTTACCATCTTGTTTGCTTCATAATAATATTGGTCTGTCACATTTTTACATTAGAAAATGTACTTAGATTCTCCAGAGAAAAAAACGTGTAAATGCTCATGTTAAAGACACCACTATTTACCGGAAGTGGGCGTGGAAAACGGGCTGTGAGATTGTGGGCGAGACCAGTGTAACATCTTAGAGACTAAACGTTGGCACCTCATCATTATCATCATCATCATCACCTTTATTTATACTCGGAGATACAGTTGAGGGCAAGCCCTCATTTTCAATGTAGCCGAGGTTACAATACACAAAATACAGTCAAAAAACAATACATCAAACAAACATTATAAATCAGGATAAATTACAACGGAACTTTATACAGAACAAACATCAGAAAAATAGATCAATTGAAGCAGGAGCAATCACGGTGAAAATTCTGAAAAATGTTCTGGAGCATTCCTTTGAACTGACCGAAGGATGGCAGGGAGCTCAGTTTTAAAGAGTTTTGGAGTTCATTCCGCAAAGTTGGGCCATTGACAGAAAAAACTGTCCTGCCCAACTCCGTCTGGGCCTGAGGAACCTTGAGCCTTAACCCATTTTGGGCGGGAACCCCGTTTGGTGTTAGCATTATGTTATGCTTTAGCTATTGAAAAATAGCAGATCTACAAGCTCATAGCGTGCCACCGAGTGGCGCGCTACGAGCTTGTAGGTCTGCTATTTTTGAAAAATCGAAGAACCGCTGACATGGAAACATAGCTTTTTCAGAAAACTGTCAGGATGTAGAAGACATTTTTAGAATCTGATCTCAGGTCAAAATGGGTTGAGAAATCACTAGAGCGGGTCTGATAGGTGCTATTGTTCAGTTCCAACATGGAACAAATATAGTCAGGGAGCATCCCAGCAATGGCTTTATATAAAAATAGGTGCCAATGCTTATCTCGCCTCTCAGTCAGGGAGGATAAACCCGACTACTCCTACACACTTTCACATAGAAACTCTGTTCAAACTTTGACATGTTCAGCTTACTGTGGAATCGTGCAGGTATTTGAAATGGTTTGTAGTTTTAGAAATATTTTTCGTTTTAAAAGTTAAGTGAGAAGACTTTGGACTCTCCCTATTCCTTTATACTTTCACCGAGAAACTCAATTCACAGTTAAAAATAATCCACTTTACTGTGGACACGCTTGAGATTATTACTTTGAAATAATTTGCAGTTTTCTAAATATAACCTCAAGCACCCAATGCATTGTAAATGGTAAATGGTGCATTTATATAGCACCTTTATCCAAGGAGCTTTACATAGATTGTGCATTACATTCACCCATTCACACACACATTCATACACCGATTGCAGCGGAAGCCATGCAAGGTACCAACCAGCACATCGGGAGCAATTTGGGGTTCAGTGTCTTGCCCAAGGACACTTCGACATGTAGACAGGAGGAGCCAGGATTCGAACCGCCGACCCATGGATCATTGGACGACCTGCTCTACCTCTTGAGCCACAGTCGCCCCTCTTGAGCCACAGTCGCCCCTTGTCAATGGCTATGGCCATTTGAAGGGTAGCAACAGCAAAGAACACAAGTCTATATCTTTTACAATGCTCTTGTAATCCAGATTGGGGAGCCCAGGGAGCCAGGTTGCTCATATGCTGAGTTGCTTTTGCCAGGATCCGATCCCAAGATCTTGTGGTTCAGAGACAAGTGCTCTTCCTAATGAGCCACAAGAAGCCATTTAGATTAACAGACCATGAACGTGTATTTTTCACACTACAGATATGTTTTGTGTGCGCGCGTGTGCGCCAGAGAGAGACAAACAGACAGACAGACTCACAGACAGACAGACAGACAGACAGACAGAGAATGTTCCACTGAGGTGGGTGATTCATTTGTGATGTAGTCCAATAGGTGAGCCACCATCTCTTTTTGGACATATTTTTCCACCCAACTGCAACGCAGTGCCACTTTGCAATTCTGGGTGTGCATGTGAAACTGTCCAAGCAACGGTGTGTGTGTGTGTGTGTGTGTGTGTGTGTGTGTGTGTGTGTGTGTGTGTGTGTGTGTGTGTGTGTGTGTCTGTCTTCAGGATGGATGTCCCTGTCAGCCGTGATAGGCAGAGTCGTGTCAGCCTGTCAGGTAGGCAGTCACGGTGTGTGTGTGTGTGTGTGTGTGTGTGTGTGTGTGTGTGTGTGTGTGTGTGTGTGTGTGTGTGTGTGTGTGTGTGTGTGTGTGTGTGTGTGTGCGTGCGTGCGTGCGTGCGTGCGTGCGTGCGTGCGTGCGTGCGTGCGTGCGTGCGTGCGTGCGTGCGTGCGTGCGTGCGTGCGTGCGTGCGCACTGCATGCGTGCAATATCATGTCACAGCCATCGACAGGACAGCCCCCCGTGTCATCAAAATGTATGAATGCATGCCTCAAGCAATCGAATCTCAGCCCATTTACATTCCTCTCTCTCTCTCTCTCTCTCTGGTAAGGGCGGTATCTCTCATTGGTTAGGTCAAGGGTATGGATAGACAAGGTAATGAAAAGTCTGGGCATTTTTGTGCAACAGTGGTGTTCCGTTTTGATCGATTCATTGGATATTTTAGACAGAAATGCAAAAACAGTACGGTGGTCAAACACTTTGTTTAAATGGATTCAAAAAAGTCCCTGCGTTCTTGTTTCCATTGGGGTCCGTTGAGGATGAGAGTTGATGTCTGGGTTTAGTTTTCAGGTAAAGTAAAATGCCTTTTTAGAGAGACGGAGAGAGAGAGAGAGAGAGAGAGAGATAATATTGGCACATAGAGATGGAAGGATAATGAGAATGGATGGCATCATCGTAGGTAGAGAGACTGATGGATGACTCAGAGGCACACAGATATGTGCATGCATGCACATACACAATCACATAAGCACACTCAAACAGTCATAGACAATCAAGTATGCACAGACACACTGACAATCAGACAGTCAACATAAAACAAAAACCCAACAATGGAAGCGGTACCAACTACCAAGGTAGGGTACAAGTTCTGCATTCACAATTTGACTTGCGTAAAAGTATGCTTGCATTAAAATATACCTAAGTTAGGTACCAAACATAAAAGGACCCATATGAAGAATGTTAGATTTATTTATTATTTTCCTCTCTCCACAAGCTTTAAAATGTATACAAATATATTAGTTTGTTTTGTAATTATCTAAATCTACAAAGTAACTTATTTTGGACGGAATCTCCCATAGTGCTCCTGCCCCCACCCCTCTCTTTCTGTAAATGTACCGGTACATAATATTTAGCTGCTATTTGTGTTATGTGGTGATTGTATGTCTTGCTAATGAATAGAGTACAATGGAAAACTTTGGAAACGCCCACATAATCAAGGAGGGTTTTTTAATAAAGTTAAAAAATATATATATTAAAAAACCCTCCTTGATTATGCGGGCGTTTCCAATGTTTTTCATTGTACTCAGTAATCAGTGAATGTCTGATTAATCACGTACGTCTAATCGAGTAACTAATCGTCTATGATGGAGTACACAAATTGTAAAAAATAAATAACCGATCTACACGCTCACAACATGAAGGTCAAAGTATAATATCTCCTCTGCCCAAACAGGCTTTCCTTCTTAGCTCAACACTGCAGTTAATGTCAAATCACTATTGAACTTAACAACAAATACAACATACTTTGCAGTTTGTACCAGTTATACATCAAACATCTTATTCAAGAATTCCTTTAGATACTACACCAAGCAATATGAACTCAACTTCTAAGCCAACAGTGATGGCAGGATATTAACTTTGGGAAAGGTCACTTGTAGTGGCAAAAGTTACTCACTCACCCATTCCCATCGCAAATTCAAAAGCTCATCGTTCACATTCCACAAAGTTCCTGCCAAAACATCCCTTTTCGAGGTCATGAGACCGAAGCGATAAGCAAAAGCAAACTTGTGATTTTGAGATTGATGATGCATCCTTGAAATACAAGTCACCTGCCGACAAGAAGTGATTTTCCATCCAACAAACACTTCTCACGACGCGTTGTTAATAATAGATCAGATTTAGATTAACAGTTTGACTGCGGAATTAATTAATCACAATGCCCCGTTGACTGCCTAGATTTCACTAACCTTTGAAGAACCACCGCGCCGACATCATCGTTCCATTTCACGAAAATCCACTTTAAAATGGTGTGATCCTTCGTCGTATATCACATGTCTAAATACTGAATCAAGCAACTTAAAAACTGTCTGGGGACCTCCAGGAGATTGGCTTCAAAAGGACCTGATGGAATGGGAGGGGACATGATGTTGTAGGAGGTTAGCAAGGTAGGGGAGAGCCAGATTATTGAGTGCCTTGTATGTGGTGAGCAGGAATTTGTAATAGATTGTTTGACAGGAGGCCAGTTTAGGTCATGGAGGATGGGTGTAATATGGTCTCTGGAGCAGGTACTGGTGAGCAGGCGGGCAGCTGCTCTGAACGTATATTAGAGTTTAATAAGGACTTTGGAGGTGGTTGTTCACTTCTTGTCCGAGTGTCTGAATTACACGTGAGAGCGATGATGACAAGGGACAGTCGAAATATGTAGTGGAGAGCAGGACAGCAGGCGGAATGGAGTTTGTGGACGTTTTAATAAGTGACAGAATATGATGGCAGCCCTTGGTGCTCTAGAGGATGAGGATGGAAACTATGGAAATCTCTGCAGTGTGACTTTCTCTCTCTCTCTGTGTGTGTGCGTGTGCGTGTGTGTCTAGGATCAGAAGTATCAAGTATTTACTGACTTATTTGTGAAAAGCCAAATCGGATGGTGTATCAGCATTATTGATCATTATTGACATTGTACATGCAACACTGTCACACACCACATGCACACTCACTTTCTCTCTCCATGGCTTACACACGCACACGCACGCACACAAGGAAGCAAAGCCTGGTAGCTCTACTGGATGATCGTTATCTCATTCTCTCTCTCTTGCACGCACGCGCGCACGCACGCACGCACGCACGGACACACACACACACACACACACACACACACACACACACACACACACACACACACACACACACACACACACACACACACACACACACACACACACACACACACACACACACACACACACACACGATATCAGTCTGTTGCATACTTTAATTATGTAGTGATGTCCTAGTGTTTCCTGTTTTCCCTTGTTAACGTTTCCTCTCTTGTCTCACCTCCCTGTGATTACAAGGTTTTCTGTGTCCTGTTAGTCTCCCAGCCAATCCCTGTGTTGATTGTTAGGTCTGTTCACCTGTGCATTGTTATCCTGTGTACTTAAACCCTCAGTTCCTTGTGTTCCCTGACAGATCAGTGACAGTAAGATCTGGCCAAAAGATGGACCCAGCAGAACAGAAACTATTTCAACTAAAAGGTGGAATTTGAGAATGCAAGTGTCTCGCCTCATAACATCAGCTCCCAAACAGCGTGCTGAAATTGAAAGAAGGATTTTAGAGCGGGCAGCTATGGTTCCAGGAGTGGCCATGGGTGAGCTACTTTGTGCCTCACCTTAACATTGTCCGTGAGAGGCTAAAAGGTTTTCGTCATTCCACCTCAGTTACCCCTGCTTCCCCTGCCTGCTCCTCCTGTCACTGACTTCCCCACTGAAGACGGAATCTGTGAGCCTGCTGCACTATTTTAGTATAGCAAGGTTAAGATTCCTATACCTATACAGAGCAGCTGCTATAGACCCCACGCCTTCTGATGCCCAGTTGGGTTCTCGCAAAAGGCCTGGTCGTCGCCGTTCCCGGCACCACCCGCGTCCCTCAGCGCTCCAGAACCCGCTCTGCTCGGCGCTCCAGAACCCACTCTGCTCGGTACTCCTAAACCGACGCTACTCAGCTCTCCAGAGCCCACGTTTTCCAACGCCCAAGAACCCCCTCTGTCGCCCAGCGACACAGAGGCTCCGCTCAGCGCCACAGAGACTGTGCTGCAGCCCGGCGCCACAGAGACTGTGCTGCAGCCCGGCGCCACAGAGACTGTGCTGCAGCCCAGTGGCGCTGCAGAGACTCAACCAGCCGCCTCTGCTGATGACCTACCGGAGATCATCGCCGTTCAAGCCAAGCCCTCTTTAGCAGTCTGTATTAGTGACTTTCAGCCCTCACCTAATCCTATATCTACTCCTGTTCTGAGTCATGTTCTGAGCCCTGTCCCTAGCCCTCCTATTCTCAAGGTCACAAATTCCCATGTTCCCCAATTTATCAGTCCTCCCGTTTCTCGGCCTCTCAGGTACCTATCTCTCACTTTCGCCAGTTTGCTAGCCCTCCCGGGTCCCCCGTCACACCTAATTGTCTGCCTGTGTGAGTGCCAGTCTGTCTGAAAGCCTTTTTGTTTGTCAGACTACTCCCCGGTACTCCAGTAATCTTTCTGACCTATCTACCTAGCTACTACTATGTCGCCTGTTTGTCTGCCTGGCTACCCGTCTGTTTGTTCACTTGTCTGTACCTCGGTCTTTCTCACCTTTTCTCTCAACCTGGTTGTCTGTATGTCTGTCGGCCTGTCTGACTGTGTGCCTGCATGTTTGTCTGTGTGTTTACCTATCAGTTACATATCAGTTAGTCTCTTTGTTTTGGGGCCCCCTGTGTTTAACTTTTTGTCTTGCCCTAGCTGCCCAAAGTCTGTCCAGTGTTTGTTTTGTCCTAACTTGTTTTGAGCTTGTAGATCTGTTATTGTGCTATTGTCCTATCAGTTCTGTTCTGTGCCCAAGTATTTTCTGTAGCCCCTGTAGCCCGCTGCAAACTAATTGAAACCAGAAGCAAAAAGCATTTTTTTGTATCTATTCCCTCAATTCCTTCCTTACATCCTTCCTACCTATACCTCCATCCATCATCCAAGTGTACTGCTTTCCTCCCTTCTTTCCAGTCTGCAATAATGACACAAAATAAATAAATAACATTTGCCCGGGAATGGCACTCCTTGATCACACTATAACGTCTCATTTACGATAGGCCTATCTCACAGCATTTCCCCGCCCCCTTTCCAGGCCCCCTATTGGAGCTAATGGGTGTTATTTTTTCTGCGGTCCATAGACTTCCATGTTAAAAGAGGTATTTTCACAAGCCACAAACTACCGTTTTGTAAAGGTAAGATTTATTCTACTTATTTGAGTTGTTATACCATTGTGTTTTCTTCATATTATTATCGGCCTTTGACATTTTAACATTAGGAAATGTACTTAGATTCTCCAGAGAAAAAAAAGTGTAAATGCCTAATGTTAAATGACACCACTAGCTACCGGAAGGGGGCGTGGAAAGGGGGCTGCTTCTGGTCCTCTTCTGAGTCCCAGAGCGCTTTGTGTGTGTGAAGCCTGACTAACTTATACTCTGTGGTGTCACGCAGCAAGAACAGAGGGTATGCGCATGCTTAAAGTGAATGGCACATCGAGTGGCAACGCAACATGCAAAGTGAGTTTAACATTGTTTAATCAGATTAGGACTTTTCTGTTTGGATGCATGGGTTGTGAAGGCCAGAAAGTAGTTTTTTTGCCACTCAGTAAGGCATTCCTGCATAACTTCCGGGTCTGATGATTATGTCACGCGCGCATACCCTCTATAGCCAAGAAAAGCAGACGTACAAGACCCACAATACCTTAATTATTATTACGCTTATTATGAATTTTCATTGGTTCAATATTGATAAAACAGACACCTCTTTCAAGTCATTGTCTAACAAGCAAACAAACTTTTGTGTGACAGTCAGATACCGTATAGGGAGTGCGCACACACACGCACGCACGCACGCACGCACGCACGCACGCACACACACAGAGTCAATGTTTAATCTCTCCTATTCACACATACTCAGAATCACAGCGGACCACTCCGCCCCGATCGTGTAGTGTGTTTGCTCATTCTAGCAGCACGTAACCTTTTCATGAAGTGACCTTTAAGCGACACACTAAAAATTCCCGCAAGACGCCTTGTGAGGACGGAACGCAAATGAAAATGATCCCATGGATCACTAGCGGGCCGCCGCGCAAACCGCCAAAAATGTCCCCTCCATGCATCACTGCCGGCCGGGCCGCCGCACAAACCGCCAAAAAATGTCCCCTCCATCACGCCCACTGGACAAGGTCGGCGGGCGGTGTACGGCAGTGGTTCTCAAACAGTTTTTCCTTTTTTTTTGACTCAGAGACAGCCAGGGCGTCCCTGAAAATGACTTTCTCATCCATGGCACCACCTAAATTACAATCTTAGAACGAAAATACATCCCATGGATGCAACTGGGACGTATCCTCAGTGATGTATCCCAAGGTCATCGGGGTTTCGGGTCTCGCGAACATCATACCCCTCACTCGGGTGACCCAGCCGGGGTGATCAAGTCCCGACTTACTCCCAGTAGCTACCCTCGATCAGACCCACTAGGGAAAGACCAGGGCCACACAATCCGTTGGAACCACTCCGGAACTACTCTGCCGGGGCTGAGAGGTACTATTCTGGCATATGGAGGGACTAGGCTCTGTGGGTTAATTGACTCCTGTCCGGGCCCCTCCTACGTCTCACCAGGTCCACTCCTGCTCTCACCAAGAGTACAGCTAGGACCTGTGCGTTGCACCAGACTCCCAGCACCAGACACTTCATTCAGGAGTGGTGGATTCTTGAGCCGCAATGGTTCTGCAGGCTCCACCGCTGGGCAACGGTAGTACTGCAGGCTCCACTTGCGGCTCGAATGGCCCTCCTAAAGGCCTCATCGAAGGTTTTTGGGCTTCCTCCTCACGGAGGATGCAGGCTTATGTCATATTACGGTACGTAAATATGCACATTTTCCTCCTATACTGTATGTCATGGGGGAAAACTTGAGAGAATATCAGTTTCCATGACAGGACAGACTGAAAATAACTGTACTTTACATTTAGGTATACCACTTGAACCCTAGGATATCCCTATGCTGGGGGGAACGTCCAGCAAAAATAGCCAATCTACAAGCTCACAACGCTTGTAGATCTGTTATTTTTGGTGAAGACAGTTGGTGTGGATGGGAAAAGAACTCATATACACAGTGCAACTCAGTTTGTTTTTTACAAAATCTAGAGGGTCTAGGACGGTGATGTTGATCCATTCCATATATTATCAAAGTATTCTAAGGCAGTGGTTCCCAAAGTGGGGTCCGTGGACCCCCAGGGGTCCTTGAGGGAGTTCCAGGGGGTCCCCAGCTAAATAGTTTGGAACCAAATGGACCCTTATGAGTCTTTTTTTAAATAATTTGTATCCCACGATTTTGCAACCCATTTTTTTTCACCCAGTGTCAACGCTCCACACGTCCCAAACTCTTCTCACTCCCAATCTTCCGTCGTAGTCTGAAAACCCACCTTTTCAGACTCCATCATGGCCCATAGCACTTACCCTACCCCCTTAGATAGCATTTCTGTAGACTTAGATAGCATTTGATACAGACTTATAGCATGTTATGTAGACAGCAATAAATTGCATTGTATGTAGTCATAGCACGTCATAGTACATATGTATAGCATAGTATAGTATATATGTATAGTTTATATGTACGTATAGTTTCATTATATAGATATTCCACTGTTACGTTCTTAGCTTACGCATGTTTCATGATAAATGCTTTTTTATGTGATGTATTCCCATGCTTTTTTGTTCTTGCTTAATGTAAATCGCTCTGGATTAAGAGCGTCTGCTAAATGCCTAAATTGTAAATTGTAATTGTAATTGCATGTTTTTTGTGAGGGTATACCCTAGGGGAGAACATGCAAACTCCACACAGGACCTTCTAGCTGTGAGGCGACAGCACTACCGACTGTGCCACCGTGCCCCGTATAGGTCTGTAACTCTGAGTGTACAAATGGAACCAAATGGACCTGTTAGGGTCCACTTGGTTCCAGAATTAAATTTACATTGATTTTACAACATAAATTGGGGTTCCCAGAAATAGAAATGCCATTAAAGCAGCATTCAGTGATTTGGAAAACCCCCTGGTCTTCCCCGGTAACAAGATGTGCACATGCACGCACTACAGTGGGGGGGCACGCGACAGGCCAACAGCACGCACACCAAGGCCCGCCCCTGCTCGATCATGATTGGTGGAAGGCCCCTCTCTATCCTGATTGGATGAAGGCTGGGCCACCTAGCCAAAAACGAAACCTAAGGGGGGGGGGGGGGGGGGGGGGTTTACCCCAGGGGTTAACTGGGGACAGGGAGGAACTCCTTATATGGTCAGCACACTCTATAGTAGGGAGGATTATCACAACAAAACAAAAAAATAAGTGATATTTGAATTAAGTGAAATCACTGAATATACCTTTAAATGGGGGTCGGTAGACTAATGCATGTCAAACTGGGGGTCCTTGAAATGAAAATGGTTGAGAATCACTGCTAGAGCCATACAAATCTTCTCTTATTGGGGTCCACTGGCATGTCTTTTCAAATGGGGGTCCGTGGGCTAATTTGTGTCAATTTGGGGGATCTTGACATGAAAAAGTTTGGGAACCACTGTTCTAAGGAACCCCTGGACTTGTGTCACGGCAGACGGCACCCTACGGTGCCATGGCACCCACTTTGAGAAACGCTGGCATATACGGGACAGGATGGGCAGCCATTGTGTGCCGTGACGGTAGCCTCGGTTGCATGCTGACAGCCCAATCACCCACAGTGAAGGGTGCGACTGCGTTGGCCCCATGGCTGTGACAGCTACACGGAGCAGGGCACTGGCTTCTTTTGTCAATACCGTATACCGCTGGCGGGATGGTTTGTTTGGATCCAGCAAGCAGGATGTTTATCGTTGTTTTTGTAATGGCTGTTCCTCATGGCATTTTGTGTTTCTCAGAGGCAAGCTCCTCCCATCCATCGCCAACCCCACTCCCATCGCACAACATTCTGACCTATAGACCAATTATTTGTTTACAAAACATTGGGACTGGGCGCCTGGGTGATTGTTTCATGTAATCAATTCCCAAGGCCTCAAGCAAGACACATTGTGTCTTGCATGTTGGGAGTGTCATGGCCGCTTCAATGGATTTCCAATGGGAGTCACATGGTTTGAAGACACAACCTTGTTGCATGGGGGGGATGGCAGAAGACAATGCAACAATGTTGTGTCATGAAACCATGTGACTCCCATTGGAAATGCATTGAGATGGCCATAACACACAGAAGACACAGGACACAAGTGTGTCTTGCGTGTGTCTTACGTGTGAATGAGGCCCAACAGATCGCCAAACCTGTTGTTTTGGGGAGCGCTGGGAAGACATTTATACTTCAAAGCGCAACAGTATTGCGCACAGAGAACAGCTGATATAAAAGCTCACATCGCATCGCGGATGCAACTGTTGTGAGAGGTCGTAGAGGTCGTAGATGTCTGCGTGCGCGACACCATCACACAACAGAAACCAATGGATTATATATTTCAAGAGTGAGAGATCACAATAAAAATCCTAATCATTCTTCCTCCACACTGGGAGAAAAACAGTATCTGAAAGTTTGATGGGGCATTTTTTTTTTTACACGTGAGTGCAGTGAGAACCTTTCCATTGCATCTTATGAGAGGTGGGGTTCTTGTGCTGCCGGTCTGCGCTCGCATGCTGGTGCTTATCAGTGTGACGTCGTCTGTTAAGGCGTCTATAGTCTGGGATTAAACTGTAGGCTATACTAGCATACTGGACAGTTGGCCAATCAGGGAAGCCAATGCATTAAATCTCCCGAAAACACAGATAATCGGTGTGTCATTCTCAGACCTGAGTCCAGGCAGGTAGGGATATTTGTGTTTTTTCGGTTCTCGGAAACCGTTGGTCCGCCCCAATGGCCACTCGGCACGACGGCACCACACCCGCCAGGGTCATATGAGACACAAACTCCTGCTATTTATGTTTGTTCTCTCCTCAGACAACCTGGCCAGACAGATACAGATATTCAGGTGATTTGTCATACATGCATGAATCTACAGCTATATATGAGCCTATACTGTAGATCTGCCTCTGGGATAAAGATGCCCCTTCATCACTGCCATACTTCTATGACATTCGTCCATTATTATTCCTTCCTTCTGTTCCACTTAATTCGCTGACACCCATATTGACTATGTGGCACAAAGGGGGGACAAATTGGCTGCATAATTGCAGATACCATGAGTCAAATAATGAGATATATATATCCCACCGATATATATATATATATCGGGTGGGATATTGATCCTGGACTGTAACTGCGAGGAGATGCAAGAGTCAGAGAGAGAGAGAGAGAGAGAGAGAGAGAGAAATATTCCTCCTGCAAGACTAGCTGGTTAATCGGTATGGACTTGCTGACAGCTGTTTGACTGCCATCTAATTGATTAATTGACTGATTAATTGGCTGAAGTTCATTCTAGCTGAATTCCAATACCCCAAATCTCGGCCACTCACTCACTCACTCACTCATACTCGGTCACTCCAGCATGGCGGTTTTACTGTTAAGTTGGTACATGCTGAAATATGTGACAATCATGTAGACTTAACATCAACCACTTAACGTCAGTGTCCGAACGGAAATCATTGTAGTTCAACCTTGCGCCAATAAGGCCACGTATTTAAAGACCTCCATGTAAGTTATGTGAAGTCCACAAGATGGTCACATATTGTGGCAGGTCACCAATTTCACGGTAAAGGTCCCCACACACCGATTTTTAGCTGCGTTTCTCCATCGGTTTTCCAAAAAACGCGTCCAGTGTGCAACCACCTTTACACTCCCATGCTGGAGTGAGCAGGTGGCCGAGATTTCGGGTATTGGAATTTGGCTTAGGTCTGAACATCTCTCTACTCCGATCCCTCCTCCACAAAAAGCAACATCAGCCAAAAAACATCCGTTTTCACCCACAATTCATATCTGCTCTACTACGCACCCGTGCATGCAAGGTGTTGGGGGAAATCAACCCTTGTGTACCAAATGCACGCACACACGCACATACGTCCCACTGGGTCCCACTGGGAGGAGACCGCGGGGCAGACCAAGGCGCAGTTGGAGGAAACACATCGACTCACTGGCCTTGAAACGTCCCGGAATCCCCCAGGAGGAAGTCACTAATGTTGCTCTGGAGAGGGAAGTCTGGAGCACTCTGTTGGAGCTGTTGCCCCCGCGACCCGACTACGGATAAGCGGTTGAAGATGGATGGATGGATGGACACGCACATACACTGTAGCACTAGCTTCCGAGTGCAGTACTTTAGTTCGACTAGTCACTGGTCCGAAAAACGACAACCCACCTCAAACCCTAACCTAACCATAACCGCAAGCACGGGAGCAGGCGCTAGTCCGAGGTGCGGACGCATGTCGAACCAATGCTCCGTCGGACCATAGTATGCCTCCCCTATAGCTTCCATCTTTTGATACTGTGGCGTCTCGATCGAGGACCGCGCGCCACGGGTTAGCAACCCCGGGGAGAGAGAGGGGGAGGACGGAGTAAGGCACTATCACCTGGGAGTGGTCCAGGACGGACGGTACATCCCACGTCACCTCTTCATTTATCAATCGAGCTGACAGCTGCGTGCCAACGCCCAGACGGTATAAAAGCCTCCGCCCTCCTCAGTCTAGTCGACTCTCCCGGGGAACAAGCTGATCTGCGGTGCGCGGTAAGACAAACCCATGATCCCTCTCTCTATATGCCATGTATGATAACGGGATCCTAATTATTGTTCTCTCACCTCACAGGACATTCCAGGCAGTGCGGATTGATAGGACCGTTGGGCTCGGAGGCTTGTGGCACAACAATTCCCCTGAACCCCCCCCCCCCCATGACTATAAGCGTCAGAGGCGCACATATATAGCTCGAGAAGAGCGCACGGCACACCCCCCCTTGAGATAGAGAGGTGCCGTTTATTTCACAGAGCACTGACTTGGATAAAGGCCAAAACCCTAAGTTAACTTTACTCACCTTGTTTTGGAAACCACTGGTCCCTCCATTGCTCACTGTAGAGGCAAGGCCTAATCTACAACATTTTCCTTTGAATGAATAAAACAGTGCCAGAATTGGCTTGATGTGACGCTGCCTCCTGTGTGTTCTTGGTGTGAGAAGTAGCGGCCCCCACATATGGTGGAGAATGCGGGCAATGCACTGATTCACGCCAAGGCATACTCAAACAATAGTAAACATGGAGCATGCCCAAGCCATACACGCTCTCCTAAAGAGCCAGGCTGATTTACAGAAGAGTCAGACTGAGCTGCAGGGAGCAATGCAAGCGCTCATGATGAAAATTACACAGGATGGCAATGCCACTAGATCCCCAGGTGATGTCCTCACGAAACAGTCCCCCGGTGATGATATAGAGGCGTATGTTGAGCTCTTTGAGCGCATGGCCACCCGTGAGCGGTGGCCCATAGCGGACTGGGCGTCCCTCATAGCCCCGTTCCTCTCCGGGGAGGCCCAGCTAGCGTGTAGGGACCTACCGGACGCCGATGCCCGAGATTTCGGCAAACTGAAAGCTGCCATATTTGCCCGCCATGGATATAGCCTCCCAGCCAGAGCCCAACGGTTTCACAACTGGAACTTCCTCCCGAATCAGCCCCCCCGTCCCCAGCTAGCCGCACTGATAAGGTTGACACGAAACTGGCTATTAAGTCCGGGAGAGCCAGCCTGTGCCGACCGAGTGATCCTGGATCGATGCATTAGAGCGCTGCCCCCCAAAGCGCGAGATTATGCAGCCCATGTAAGTCCAAGCACCGTAGACGAGTTAATCGCTCTACTAGAGAACTTCCAAGTCTGCCACGAGATGCAGAAAAGCGCACCGAAAGTGGACCCCCCCAAGGTGTCGGGAGACGAGCGGTCCGGCCGGGACCGCCGCCGACAGAAGCACGGGGCCCCGAACCCAACGGGTCGCCGAGATGCCGGAGCGGCGGATCGCTCTTCCACGACGCGACGCTGTTATCTCTGCGGAAAAGAAGACCACCTCTCTTGGAGCTGCCCACTCAAAGAACAAGATGTGAGTATGGCCTCGGCCGTCTCCGAAGGCACGAGACCCTGCCTCTACGGCCAGGATGAGAGAGGAAAGCAGCGCACCCTGCCGGTCAAAGTGGACGGCAAGGACACACACGCACTGTTGGACTCCGGGAGCGTCGTCACACTTGTGCGCCCCGCCTACGCCGGCGTCATAGAAAGAGAAACCATACCCGTGACCTGTGTGCATGGGGACATGAAACGCTACCCACTGACCAACATCAGAATCCAGTCCCCACGTGGAAGCACCACCCTGGCGGCCGGGGTCGTGCCAAACCTACCTGTACCCCTCCTACTCGGCGCAGACTGTGTCCTCTTCGACAGATATTGGGGTGCGACGGATCCCCGGGCGCCGAAGAAGACGA
Organism: Electrona antarctica; assembly: GCF_951216825.1. NCBI lineage: Eukaryota > Metazoa > Chordata > Actinopteri > Myctophiformes > Myctophidae > Electrona > Electrona antarctica. The sequence continues at coordinate 2,374,339 of NC_136804.1, forward strand.
AACAGCGTAAGCACCGCCCCGCCAGACGACCCAGAGGAGTCCGACACGCGCTCCCCGCCTTCCGTGACAGCTCGCCTAGAACCACAGATGACAGCTCACGCTCGGACGAGTCACAGGGTGGGATCGAGAGCGGACCCCCCACCGAGGAAGAGCTATCCCCGCAGCAGGTCCAGGACGTGAGAGAATTAATAAGCCGGTGTCACGACCGCTTCTCAGACCGGCCAGGGCGCACCCACCTCGCCAAGCACGACATCGTTACCACCCCCGGGGTTGTCATTAGACAGCGGCCCTATAGAATCCCCGAGGCCCGCAGGATAGCCATTAGGGACGAGGTAAAAAAGATGCTAGAGCTGGACGTGATCGAGGAATCCCACAGCCCCTGGTGTAGCCCAATTGTTATTGTACCAAAACCTGACGGTGCATTACGATTTTGCAATGACTTTAGGAAATTAAACGAGGTGTCCCACTTCGATTGCTACCCCATGCAGAGGACCGACGAACTCACAGAGCGGCTGGGCCCCGCGAGATTTATCAGCACATTAGATTTAACGAAGGGATATTGGCAAATCCCATTGACCGACCGGGCCAAAGAGAAAACAGCCTTCTCCACACCAGAAGGGCTGTTCCACTACAAGGTCTTACCGTTCGGGTTACACGGAGCTCCCGCCACATTCCAACGCTTGATGGACAGGATTCTCCGCCCCCACCAAGAGTACGCGGCCGCCTACCTAGATGACGTCATCATACACTCAAGGAGCTGGCAAGAGCACCTCCGCCACTTGGAGGCAGTGTTGGATGGGCTAAGGGCGGCCAACCTCACTGCCAACGCCAAGAAATGCAGGGTGGGAATGACAGAGACAGATTATCTAGGCTTCACGATTGGACGCGGATGTTTAAGACCCCAGGCTCGAAAGGTTGAGCGGATAAGGACCTGGCCCCGCCCCACCACGAAAAGGCAAGTCAAGTCATTTCTGGGCTTAATTTCTTATTATCAGAAATTTATTGAGAACTACTCTACGAAGGCAGCCCCGTTATACGATCTAACACGTCAGAGGGAGCCGAACCACGTCAGATGGAACCCAGAGGCAGAGGGGGCTTTCGAACTATTAAAGGGAGCACTTTGTGAGGAACCTGTACTCATATCGCCTGACTTTAACAGACCTTTTCTCCTACACACAGACGCATCGGGGACAGGCGTCGGCGCGGTTCTCGCGCAAGTAATAGACGGAGAAGAGCACCCCATCACGTATGTCAGCCGAAAGCTGCTGAAGCATGAACGGAACTACGCGACAGTCGAAAAGGAATGTCTCGCCATCAAATGGGCAATACACCACCTGCGGTATTACCTCTGGGGACGCCAATTCACGCTAGTCACCGACCATGCCCCACTGAAGTGGATGGCCACAAATAAGGACAAGAACAGCAGAGTGACGAGGTGGTTCATTGACCTCCAGAACTACAAGTTCACCGTGGAACATCGGCCGGGCAAGTCGATACACATGCGGACGCCCTGTCCCGGCTATATGAGGATAGGAGTGATGATGTCCCCCGCCGCAGCGTGAAACATAGAGGGGGGATATGTGGCGTCTCGATCGAGGACCGCGCGCCACGGGTTAGCAACCCCGGGGAGAGAGAGGGGGAGGACGGAGTAAGGCACTATCACCTGGGAGTGGTCCAGGACGGACGGTACATCCCACGTCACCTCTTCATTTATCAATCGAGCTGACAGCTGCGTGCCAACGCCCAGACGGTATAAAAGCCTCCGCCCTCCTCAGTCTAGTCGACTCTCCCGGGGAACAAGCTGATCTGCGGTGCGCGGTAAGACAAACCCATGATCCCTCTCTCTATATGCCATGTATGATAACGGGATCCTAATTATTGTTCTCTCACCTCACAGGACATTCCAGGCAGTGCGGATTGATAGGACCGTTGGGCTCGGAGGCTTGTGGCACAACAATTCCCCTGAACCCCCCCCCCCCATGACTATAAGCGTCAGAGGCGCACATATATAGCTCGAGAAGAGCGCACGGCACACCCCCCCTTGAGATAGAGAGGTGCCGTTTATTTCACAGAGCACTGACTTGGATAAAGGCCAAAACCCTAAGTTAACTTTACTCACCTTGTTTTGGAAACCACTGGTCCCTCCATTGCTCACTGTAGAGGCAAGGCCTAATCTACAACATTTTCCTTTGAATGAATAAAACAGTGCCAGAATTGGCTTGATGTGACGCTGCCTCCTGTGTGTTCTTGGTGTGAGAAGTAGCGGCCCCCACAATACATGCACAAGAATACAGCTTTTCTCCGTGTGTCATGCAAGGACACATGCATCTGCACGTACACACATCTGGCACCATCCGTGTGTGCATCTGTGCAGCCTTGTCTTTGTGTACCATGCATTTCCAAGGACTCATGTATTCCCCAGTGGGCTTAAATGTCATGTCTTTATATTCACAGAGCTTTTTCTGCTTTTTATTTATGCTCCGTCATACGATGCTGTTTACTCACCTCATTCAGACATGTTTTTGTCGCAATTTTAGCCAATAATTTGGCTAAGGAATGTGATGCGTGTATCAGAGAGAGATTCTGGAAAGCTTTTGTTCTCCCTCTCCTTCTCCCCCTCTCCATCTCCTTCTTTTTCTCTCTCTCTCTCTCTCTCTCTCTCTCTCTCTCCCCTTGTAATGTGGTTGTGTTCAACGTAGGTTCAAGAGTAGAGAACATTGTTTGCTCATCACGGCCACTCCTTGTTCTCAATCTATATTGTACACACACTTGCCCTCACTCACTCCCCATTCACAATCACCCGCATCCACTACACCTGCCTCCACTCAACACAGCCAATCCTCGTTGCAATCACCACAGTATAAATACACCTGCGATCCCTCGACCAGCTTGTTTGTTCTGCTTCAAAACAGACCAAACATGGGTCGTGAGTAGGTACTGCGCAGTGGTGGAAAAAGTAATTGTTTTACCTAAGTAAAAGTACCAATACTGCAATTTAGAACTACTTCGTTACAAGTACAAGTACGGAATTGAAAATGTACTTGAGTAAAAGTACAAAAGTATCGGCATCAATATGTACAGCCGAAAGCCATACAACAGCTTGTAGTCCTCAAACCATGTGACTTCCATTGGAAATGCATTGGGGCGGCCATGACACTCACAGCATTCATACAACAAGCATGCAGCAATGCTGCAAAGGTCTGAGTGAGGCCTTAAAGTACAAATTTTGGCTCTGAGATGTAGTGGAGTAGAAGTAAACATATTGGAAATTGGAAATACAGTACTTAAGTAAAAGTACTTAGTTACTTTCCACCACTGGTACTGCGCTGACAGTAGTATTCATTGCTTTCAAGTTCATCGTTCTCCTCCACCCGGACCACCTCCTTCCTCCTCCATTCTCGCTTCTCTTTCTGTCTATATTTCTCTAGGAATCCAGGCTGGGCAGTGACGGAGCAGAGGCGACCGACCACTCGTCAAGTAGAGCAACGATGGCCGTCAGCTCCAGAGACTTCGCCCCTCACCCACTCCTCATCCTCTCCTCTCCTCTCCTCTCCTCTCCTCTCCTCTCCTCTCCTCTCCTCTCCTCTCATCCCCACTCCTCACCCTCTCCTCTCCTCTATACTCCCCACTCCTCACCCTCTCCTATCCTCTCCTCCCCACTCCTATCCTCTCCTCCCCACTCCTCACCCTCTCCACTCCTCACCTCTCCTCCCCACGCCTCACCCTCGCCACTCCTAGTCCCCACTCCTCACCACTCCTCTCCTCCCCTATCTTCTCCTCTCCTCCCCTCTCCTCTCCACACCGCTCCACTCCTCTCCTCTCCACTCCTCACCCTCTCCTCCCCACTCCTCACCCTCTCCTCCCCACTCCTCTCCTCACCTATCCTCTCCTCTCCACTCCTCACCCTCACCCTCACCCTCTCCTCCCACTCCTCTCCTCTCCTCCCCTATCCTCACCTCTCCTCCCCTATCCTCTCCACTCCTCACCCTCTCCTCCCCTATCCTCTCCTCCCCACTCCTCTCCTCCCCTATCCTCTCCACTCCTCACCCTCTCCTCCCCTATCCTCTCCTCCCCACTCCTCTCCTCCCCTATCCTCTCCTCTCCACTCCTCACCCTCTCCTCCCCACTCCTCTCCTCTCCACTCCTCACCCTCTCCTCCCCACTCCTCTCCTCCCCACTCCTCTCCTCCCCTATCCTCTCCTCTCCTCTCCACTCCTCACCCTCTCCTCCCCACTCCTCTCCTCCCCACTCCTCTCCTCCCCTATCCTCTCCTCTCCTCTCCACTCCTCACCCTCTCCTCCCCACTCCTCTCCTCAGGGAGAGCACAGTATCTACTCCAAAGGCACGAGGCACCCATGAATGTGTAGCGAGGCAGGATGTGTGCCTGTTCCTTCAACGTATGTTTGAGTGTGTGCTACAAAGAAATGGAAGGAGTGTGTGTGTGTGTGTGTGTGTGTGTGTGTGTGTGTGTGTGTGTGTGTGTGTGTGTGTGTGTGTGTGTGTGTGTGTGTGTGACACTCGCCTGCTGGTGCTGATCGAGTGCTTTCATCGTGAAACACCTGTGACACCGGTGACAGTGACAGAGAAGACCATCGCTCTCTCCCTCTACCTCTCTGTCAGACATGACACTTTTTTGACACGAGCACTGCAGACACACATCACACAGAAAACTTGTATGTCCGAAACCATTTATTTTCTAAAAAAAAAAAGAACATATAGTGAAAATAGCCGGAGGTTTTTGGTTTAGACTAGTCATTGGTTAGACCAGTCATTAGTCCTACAACTACAACCTATCTCAAACCCTCACCCTAAACCTTAACCTCCCACGGGGCAGCACACCTAAACCTAACCTTAAAGGGGCATTCCACTCATTTTCAACATTTGACCATGTCATTAACATACCTTAGAGCTGTTGTGTGGAAATAATAAAGTCCCCCCATGCTGTGTTTCCTAGTATGAAAAGTATGGAAAAAAATCATTAACATGGTGAAACACATCTTGATGAGATCATCAAGATGTGTTTCACCATGTTAATGATTTTTTTCAGACCTCCAGTTCTAGGAAACACAGCATGGGGGGACTTTTTTATTATTTCCACACAACAGCTCTAAGGTATGTTAATGACATGGTAAAATGTTGAAAATGAGTGGAATGCCCCTTTAACGCATGTCTAACCAATGACTAGTCTAAACTAAGTATGCACCCCTACCAGGGTGTTGCATTATGATGCCTCGTGTCGTGAGCATGTAGATCTGCTATACTTCCACCATGTTTGTGCGACACTCTTGTATGATTATCTAGGGCATTCATTTACGGTGGAAATCAATAGTTGAAGTTGAAATATGGAGATACAAGGCTTCAATACCAACAGCAACGATGTAGTCATCTATCCACTGGCGGTGCATATGTACTGTACACCAATAGATGTATATGCATTGGTATATATTCACTGTAAAGGTATAGTCATTGATAGTGAAAGATTAAGTTAGCTCATTCTTACAGAGACTATCCAGTCTAGTGTTATATTTTATTCATGCACCTCTGCAAGTATTTTCTATTTTATTTATTCTTTACTGCTGTTGCTGAATTTCCCTCTGAATCAATAAAGGCTTATCTGATATCTTATCTCATCGTTGCTGTCGCGTAGAAATCTCCACATGTGTTTATTTATTTTATAAACGAATGCCCTGTACAGCTACTTGCTCTTTGCACATTGTAACAATAGTAGCACAAATAGCAGATCTACAAGATCTGCAAGATCTTCAAGCTCGTTGATCTTGTTGTAATTCTTCCGACTAAAAGTGACAGTGGTAATAAAGTGTGTCTGTGCAGGGTATCACATCTTATTATCTGATATAAACACAGTTACAAGACAGTAGAATGTGTGCACTGGGAGATGTCTTCCTTACATAACACACAGTGTTGCTCATTATTTGAATATGTGAGAATTCAGGCTTTAAGTCTGCTGTGAATTCAATCTTTCAAGATGTGTCTTGGCTTGCTGTGGAGGATGCCTTTTCAAAACGGCTGGCGGGAGGCATGGAAGGAACAACAGCGCCATCTACTGGGGAACAGCTCTCTTCCAGAACAGCTCTCTTCCAGCTCTCTTCCATTTTCTAATATGCAGTATTTAATTTTCTCCATACCCCAACAAAAAATGTTATCCCCCCCCCCCCCCTCTCTCTCTCTCTCTCTCTCTTTCCTCACCATCATTTATCTCTCCATCTCATCTCACACACACACACACACACACACACACACACACACACACACACACACACACACACACACACACACACACACACACACACACACACCTTATTTTCTGGCTACTTCCATTTCTTTGAAGCACGCACTCAAACACGCATTGAAGGAACAGGCACGCATCCTTAACCTGACTCCGCCAGATGGGGCAGCAGAGAGTACACTGGGTTCCCCGAGGGGGGAACCCAGTGTACTCTCTGCTGCCCCATCTGGCGGCGTCAGGTTAACGCATCCTGCCTCTCTACCCATTCATGCCTTTCGAGTAGTTTGGATTGGGAGCGCTCGCTTTCAGTAGAGCAACGTCACACACACACACACACACACACACACACACACACACACACACACACACACACACACACACACACACACACACACACACACACACACACACACACACACACACACCTCCTGCATTATGTGGGCTGCAGTGACTCAGGGGTAGAGTGGCCGGATGGTAACCGCAAAGTCGCCAGTTATAACCCGGGCTCCCCCAGAGTTAGTGTCGAGGTGTCCACTGAACCCCTAATTGCTCCTGATGTGCTGCATGGTTAATTGGTGCCTTGCATGGTTTCCGCCACCCTCAGTGTATGAATGTGTGTGTGAATGGGTGAATGTAATGCACAATCTATGTAAAGCGCCTTGGATAAAGGTGCTATATAAATGCACCATTTACCATGTATGTGCAAATTCAAAACAGGTTCGCAGGGCCATTTGAATAAATGCCTATCAAGGCCCGCCAAAATACCTTTTAGTTGACTAAATCAACTGTAGATTTAGTCGACTAAAATCGCATGACATTTAGTCGACTAAAATTAGACTAACACTCAAACATTCCAGGTGACTAAAATTTAAAATGACTAAATGAAGTTTAATTCCACCGACTATGACTAAAGCTAAAATAAAATGTATGGGGGTCCCCGTTTCATCTCTCTCTCAGCTAGGGTCCTTGACCTAAAAAACGTTGAAGACCAATGATATATAGGGTTTAAGTTTAGTTTAGTTTATTAACCCATTTTGGGCGGGAACCCCTTTTAGTGTTTTAAACATTATGTTATAATCTAGCTATTGAAAAATAGCAGATCTACAATCTCATAGCACGCCACCGAGTGGCGCGCTACGAGCTTGTAGGTCTGCTATTTTTGAAAAATCGTGAAAATATTTATTTCAGAAAACTGGAGGATTTAGAAGATTTGTTTTAAATTATCGAGGTCAGGCCTAATGGATCCCCATTAGTCTACACCGTAGTGGAGACTATTCTTCCATTAGTCTACACCGTAGTGGAGACTATTCTTCCATTAGTCTACACCGTAGTGGAGACTATTCTTCCATTAATCTATACACCGTAGTGGAGACTATTCTTCCATTAGTCTACACCAGGTGGAGACTATTCTTCCATTAGTCTACACAGTAGTGGAGACTATTCTTCCATTAGTCTATACACCGTAGTGGAGACTATTCTTCCGTTAGTCTATACACCGTAGTGGAGACTATTCTTCCATTAGTCTACACCATAGTGGAGACTATTCTTCCATTAGTCTACACCGTAGTGGAGACTATTCTTCCATTAGTCTACACCGTAGTGGAGACTATTCTTCCATTAGTCTACACCGTAGTGGAGACTATTCTTCCATTAGTCTACACCATAGTGGAGACTGTCGTGTTCTCTGTACTATGTAATAATCCACACAGGTAACGTCAATGTTCTGTTGGCTTTATTCACACACGGTACACAAAGATCAAGTCATGTGACATCCTACATGCCTATATGCTAACTGGTTGTCATAGCAACACATAGAATCACACAGCATAGAATAGATATCACCACATCTCCCCTCTTTAGAGAGCAAAGGTAGACTTTGGCTCATGTCCAATGCTGTAGGGAATAAGAAGGATTAGTGCAACTGCAATTCCTACAACTATATAAATCACTTCAAGTTTTCAATACACCAGTGCATATCAACAAGCAGATTTTCATTTCACAGATCAATAATGATTAATTTCACAGATCAATAGCATTTAAGCATTCATCTTTTCCTTTTTTTTTAAAATATGCTCTGTTGTTTTTTTTTTTTTTTTTTTTTATGCTCCTTTTTTTTCTTTTTCTTTGTTTTTTTTAATGCTCTTGTTTTTTTGTTTTTTTGTTTTTTTTATACTGCTACTTTTAATTTTTTCACTTGCAGTTCTCTTTTTTTTTTTTAGGTTATCCCAAGTCTATCAGGTTTGATTACAGCTCTCCCAGATCGGGTTCTGAGAACAGTGTCTGTAGGTGAACGTTGTGGTGGTACCACAGCAGGTGGCATTGGCTTTGGCATAGGATCCGGAGATCGTTGCTGTGGTGTAGAACCTCCACTGTTTGTCGGTGAGGGCAGAGGTATCAGATGCTGACGATTTCGTCTCACCACCCCATGAGGTAGATCCACCAAGTAAGATCTCGGTGTGGAGTGGTTCTGGAGGACAGTTCCTGATGACTTAGCATCTGTTACCCATACCTGCTCTCCTGGTGACAAAATACCAAGGGCTTTGGCCCGGTGACGCCTGTTGTATCTCTCCACATCTGCTCTAGCTTTTTCATTCTCCTTCCAAGCGAATGTGGCACTGTCCGGCAGTACAGGGTCAAGTTCAGATGGAAGAGTTGGCACCGTAGTGCGAAGGCGTCTGCCCATCAGGAGCTGGGCAGGGCTGTAGCCACTCTGAAGAGGAGTAGCTCTGTAGGCAAGTAAGGCGAGATAGGGGTCACTTGCCTTTTCCAGTAGGTTTTTGACCGTCTGGACTGCCCGTTCCGCTTCCCCATTGCTCTGGGGATACCTTGGGCTGCTGGTGATGTGTTTGAATCCATAATCAGCCGCAAAGGAAGCGAATACTTGTCCAGAATACTGAGGTCCATTATCGGAACGCAGAACCTCTGGAATCCCGTGGCGGGCAAAGATGGACTTTAGATGCATAATGGCATCGGTGGACTTGGTATGAGACATTAGTGCGACCTCCACATACCTAGAGAAGTAGTCTACGACTAACAGGTAGGTTTTGCCTCTCAAGGAAAACAGATCACACCCTAACTTCTGCCATGGTCTTTCAGGCTTTTCTGTGACCATAAGCGGCTCTTTGTGGTTTTGTCTCTCTTTGATACAAGTCCTGCATTTCAGCACCATTTCAGTCACTTGCTGACTGAGACCAGGCCACCATACAGACTGGCGTGCACGCTCTTTACATTTTACCACACCTTGGTGGCCCTCGTGAATCTTGGCTAGCACGTCGTTCCGCATCACTGAGGGTATTACGAGTCGTGAACCTTTTAGTAGTAAGCCATCTTGTACGGTGAGCGTAGCCTGCTCTGTCCAGTAGTTTCTCAGCATAGGCTCCTGTCTTGCATGTGCTGGCCATCCTCTCATACACAGCTCCATGACACGTGAGCAGACACTGTCTGTTTTTAGCTGCTCTTTTAGAATCTCCATGTATGTGGGACTGACGGGGAGTCCCTCCACCACGGTGTCCACGTAGATGTTAGTGCTCTCCATGAGCTCCTCCTCTTCTGAGGACATACGTGTCTTGCAAGGTGAGCGCGACAGTGTGTCTGCTGTCCAGAGTGACTTTCCTGGCACATGTATTATGTTGTATGAGTAACGCATCAGTCTCATCCTGAAACGCTGTATTCTCGGTGGCAGCAGATCTAATGCTTGGGATCCAAGTAGGCTGAGGAGAGGCTTGTGATCTGTCTCTAGACAGAAATGCATCCCTAAAAGGAATTCACTGAACCGTTCACAGGCCCACGTGAGGCCCAGAGCCTCCTTCTCTACCTGTGCATAACGTTGCTCGGTTGGAGTGAGTGACCGAGACGCATAAGCCACAGGTTTCCATTCCTCTCCCCACTTCTGTAGAAGGACACCTCCCAAGCCATACGATGACGCGTCGGCTGACACCTTGGTGTCTCTGTTTGCGTCATACATTGCCAGTACAGGCGCAGAAGCCAGTGCCTCCTTCAGTGTCTTAAATGCTGCAGCCTGGTCTACGTCCCAGACCCAGGCGTTCTTCTTGGAGAGTAGGTCACGGAGCGCTTTGTCTTTCTCCGCCAGCTGCGGCAAGAACTTCCCCAGCTGGTTGACCATTCCAAGAAAGCTCCGTAGCTCTGCTACATTTGTGGGCTCTTTCATCTCCAACACAGCGGCCGTCTTCCTTGGATCAGGGCGAATGCCCGCGGCGGACACGATGTGCCCCAGGAACGACAGTTCAGTCTTAGAGAGCTCACATTTATCCACATTCAACGTGATGCCTGCTTTCTGTACACGTTGTAGCACAGCATGCAGTCGAGCGTCATGCTCCTTTTGGTCCCGCCCCCACACCAACAGGTCGTCAATGTGGCAGACCACACCCTCTAGTCCTTCAATGACCTCAGCCATCATGCACTGAAAATGTTCGGGTGCTGAGGCAATGCCAAATGGCAGACGGTTGAAATGAAACCGCCCAAAGGGTGTAATGAATGTGGTGTATTTGGCTGAATCCTCTGTTAATGGAACTTGCCAGAAGCCCATGTTGGCATCTAGTTTGCTGAAGAGCGCTGCTCCAGCCAGTGTTCCAAGGCTCTGCTCTACTGATGGCAAAATGTACTTTTCACGGCGCACATATTTGTTTAAGCCAGTCAGGTCCACGCACAAGCGCACTTTTCTGCTGTCCTTTTTAGGCACGACCACCATGCCGGCGCACCAGTCGGTTGGCCCCACCACACGGCTGATGACGCCCAGGCTCTCCATGCGTTGTAGCTCCTCCCTGACCTGGTCCACCAGTGGCAGTGGAATTCTCCGTGGGGTTTTCAAGGAGAATGGCACAGCACCGTGTGCCAGCTTAACGGCATACGGTCGTTGCACCGCACCCAGGCCGGTGCATAGCGTGGGGTACATTTCTGTCAGGGTCCCCATGTCTATGCCATCGACACGGATGATCAAGCCCAGGGCTAGAATAGCTGGCAGCCCGAGCAAAGGCGTGCCAAGGTTATTGACCACGTAGACTTTTTCTATAGACTGCTTGGCCCTGACTCGCAGCTGCAGCCTGGAGAACCCCAAGACATCCAGTGGAACCCTCCCCGGACCATATAGTGGTTTCTCTGCTTTCTGGAGAACCGGCAGCTGAGAGTTTGCAAAGAGGCTATTAAACACAGCCTGCGACACCACAGTAACATCCGCTCCAGTGTCAAGCTTGAAATTAATGGTTTTGTCCATAATGTTTATATTGACCGTCCATGGAACAGCCTCTGCCGACACAGAGCCAATAGAGAAGTCCTCCTCTGCATCGGTTGACACAGAGCCAAGAAAGAAGCCATCCTCTTCCTCCTCTTCCTCTATGCCATGCACCGCTTTGCCAGCACGGCACACACGTTGGTAGTGGCCTTTTTTTCCACATGTACGGCATTTTGCATCATTGGCAGGACATTCCTGTTTAGGGTGATAATTTCCTCCACATTTGTAGCACTGTGAGCTTTTTGGATTATTTTTTTGAAAGCTGTGTGGCTTGTAGTCATTGTTTTTCATGTTTCTGAAACTTGACTTTCCTCTTTGCTGTTTGCCTTTAAAGCCCCTGTTCACGAAGCTCACATCAAACATTTTAGAAGCACTAGATTCACTTCTCAGTGTGCTTTGCTGCTTTTTAATCTCTTCTGTCTGCCTCGCCATATTAATGGCTTTTTCCAGATCAAGAGTGCTCTCCATTTGCATGCGTTCAGACAGACGTACATCAGCCAGCCCTACTACAATCCTGTCTCGAATTAGCTCGTCATGCAAAGCTCCATAATTGCAGTGTTCTGCTAGTGCATACAAGGCAGTGACAAAAGTATCCACAGCTTCATTAGGCTCTTGTCGGCGCATGTTAAAGCGCGCCCGCTCATACACAACGTTCTTCTTCACAATAAAGAAGCTCTGGAATCCATCCCTTACTTTGTTGTATATGTGTTGGTCCGCGTCGGATAACTTCAAACCAAGTAATACGTCATCGGCCTCGTCTCCCATACAATATATCAGCGTGTTGACTTGATTGTCGTCGGAGCTTGCCGATAGATTGCTTGCCTCACGGAACCTCTCGAACCGTCGGATCCATCTCGTCCACTCGTGCGGTTTGGAGAAATCAAAGGGCTCCGGTGGCTGTATGCTGAACGTAGCTCCAGGATGATTCATTCTGTTAGCAGCAGCAACACCGCCGCCGCCTCCTACTTCCTCGTCTACCATAGCGTTCGCTGAGCGCTTTTTTTTTCTCTCACGCTGTCACTGTAGACCTCTTTAGTGCTGATTCTTCTTCACCGTCACTTCTGACACCATGTCGTGTTCTCTGTACTATGTAATAATCCACACAGGTAACGTCAATGTTCTGTTGGCTTTATTCACACACGGTACACAAAGATCAAGTCATGTGACATCCTACATGCCTATATGCTAACTGGTTGTCATAGCAACACATAGAATCACACAGCATAGAATAGATATTCTTCCATTAGTCTACACCGTAGTGGAGACTATTCTTCCATTAGTCTACACCGTAGTGGAGACTATTCTTCCATTAGTCTACACCGTAGTGGAGACTATTCTTCCATTAGTCTACACCGTAGTGGAGACTATTCTTCCATTAGTCTACACCGTAGTGGAGACTATTCTTCCTGGGGTCCAGACAAAAATAACTTCACAATACAAATCATAAAATGCAGTACAGGCTACAGCATGATCCAAGTTTGGGAACAAACACACAAACCTAAAGAATAACATTTATAACAATAATATTAAAAGGAAAAAAAAACAGATTCCGAAATACAAAACACAATAACCTAATTTGATATAATTTCCTTTCTGACTATTGCCTGCCTTGAGTTTCCTTTTGAAACGAAATGAAGGTCTATTTCTTGTTAGGGTCAAATGTGGGGGGAGCGCACGCCAGTATGCAATGGCTCTGTACATGACTGTTTTCTTAAGTGCATTGGTTTTGGGCAGAGGAAAAGTATAAAGTGACCATTTAGTGCATGTCTAGTGTTGTAATCATGCGTGGATTTGACTGTGTGTGAGCGGGTCGTAGTAGTTTCTTTTGGCTTCGAACACACAGACGGCATAAAGCATTCTGTCCCAAACTTTCAAGCTCAAAGAATTACGTGCTTGTTTTTTCTTTTTTTTCCCTCGGGGCAGCCAGCCCCGAGGCAACACTAAATTCAATTTTTATGGATCATCGTTCGCACGCACGCAGGCACGCAAGCACACACACGCACACGCACGCACGCACGCACACACACACACACACACACACACACACACACACACACACACACACACGCGCACACACACGCACACACACACACACACACACACACACTACACAGCCCACCACTCTCAACGTGGCATGCCCCCCTCCCCCCTAATGGAACTTCAGTGTTCAGTGGTCGGAGGGTGGGGATGGAGGGGGGGTTGCACAAAAGCACGAGAAAGGCCTCTTCATTGCACGTCGCCAAGTGCCTGCTGGCACACCGTTGAATCCCACGTGTTTATGCATCCATTTCGTCAGAGAGCGGTGCGTACAAATGCAATTTGGTCACTCTTTGAGTTAACCCATTTTGAGTGGGAACCCCTTTTGGTGTTAGCATTATGTTATGCTTTAGCTATTGAAAAATAGCAGATCTACAAGCTCATAGCGCGCCACCGAGTGGCGCGCTACAAGCTTGTAGGTCTGCTATTTTTGAAAAATCGAAGAACCACTGACATAGAAACAGCTTTTTCAGAAAACTGTCAGGATGTAGAACACATTTTTAGAATCTGATCTCGGGTCAGAATGGGTTAAATTGATACCAGTACGTGGGAATAGAGTAAGGGGTCTTCAATGCTTTACAGAATGCCACAGACGAAAAACAGTCTAAGTCCACACTATTGATCCATAATGTACAAATGATAGATAAGGGTTCAGGACAACGACGCCTTTTCGTGGAGGGGTCAGAATGAAATTTGGACTTTTTTCGTCTGTGGTACTCAGGGACCCGTTAGCCAGGAGAGAGATGAAGCGGGAACCCCCATGACATTGTGAAATATTGTGTTGCAGATGAACCTTTCTTTCATAGATTCTATGGGTGGCTTCATAGACTTGTCGGACAGCATGATCATCAGTGTTGTTTACATTAAATTCATTATCTTTTTCTTTTGTATTAACCCATTTTGACCTGGGAACGATTCTGCAAATGCCTATTTTTCTATGTCAGTCGTTCTCAAACACTTTCATGTCACTTTTCACGATTCTTCAAAAATAGCAGACCTACAAGCTCGTAGCGCGGCACTCGGTGCCGCGCTATGAGCTTGTAGATCTGCTATTTTTCAATAGCTAAAGCATTACATAATGCAACACCAAAAGGGGTTCCCGCCCAAAATGGGTTTTAATATTGTTGGATTCATGTGAATGTGTATTTTCAGATATTCTGACCACTTAAAACCTTTAATAATACTTGGCTATGTACGTAGTTGGTCTGCTCTTCCCCCGCTCTAAAATAAAGCTCGTCCGCTTGTTGATCATCCATTTTCTGCAAATATTTCCACCAGGATAGGGATGCTATAGGGTTCAAGCAATTAAATTGCAATTGCAAAAATATAACAAATAACCTCTCCTTTCTCTTCAGTTAATTTTACTTTTCCAACACACACACACACACACACACACACACACACACACACACACACACACACACACACACACACACACACACACACACACACACACACACACACACACACACACCTAAGTGACTCTATTGTGTTCCATTCTTTCAGTGAAAAGGCTCTGCTGTCCTATTTATTTTTGTGGCTTGAGGAACGTGTAAACACAGATAACAGGGAACACGCTCGCGCTGGAGGTTAACCATGCATCCAGTCAATAAATGCACTCACTCACACACGCACGCACGCACAACACAGGCTTCTATTACTATACTTGTAAGGACATCAACATTTGAGGATGCCAATTTAGCCAAAACTACAGCGTCATCACTTTATCTGCCATTGCCTCGATAGTCTACAACAGGGGTTCTCAACGTTTTTGGCCGGGGACCCCCGGAAATGCTTTGGCAATGTCTCGGGACCCCCGCCCCGCCCCCTCCTGACCCCCAATATAAATTGACTGCTACAATAACCTTAATAGAGACAATACACCATTAATAAAATACAGAAACCAGATATACATTAGGGAAGGTGTATGCATGTACTATATGTAAACTCTTAATTTCCTTTTCCAGCCATTCAGTTGCTTTTTTTTTTTTTATAATTTGGGGACCCCCCAAAATAATTTGGCGACCCCCCGAGGGGTCGCAACCCACGGGTTGAGAACCCCCATGGTCTACAACTCTACACCCATGCACCTTCCACAGATTCTGGCAATAAGGCGAATCATTGAGGAACTCAAGGTCTTAGAGGAGAGGCACCATCACATTTGTAGATTCTCAAAGGCTTGTGACAGTGTTAACAGAGCAGCCATGATGCACATCCTCCATAATTGTGGAATTCCTGAGCAGATTGTTAAAGCCACTGGCATAATGTACAAATATCCCAGAGCCACGATGGTCCAACAAAATAATTCCCGACTACAACTGGAATTCTCCATAGTGACACTCTTTGTTGGTAACCAAATGGACCCTTATAGATCTTTAACTCTTGAGAGTGTAAAATGGATTGTACGCTCTCAAGAGTTAAATTATTATTAGTCAAACATCTGCATTACTTAATTTGCAAGAATTCTACACAGTTAGATTAGATTAGAGTACAAGATTTGTTATTTTGATCAAAGTTTGCCTGTTATATCTCCTATGGTTAACAATACAGTAATATTTATCCTATGGTAAATAAACACAGCATGGAAATGTGGACAAAATCCTATCCACGGATAACAAAATATTCAAAGTTTTGGGTCTGAGAGGCTAAATTTCATCAAAATGGTGGTGCGTGGCTCAAATGTCAAATACATAAGTGAGCCTTGATATGAAAAGGGTTGAAAACCACTGGACCAGCTGAAGGCATGAATGACAGGCATGGCTGGACTACTGAACGACTGCTTGTCTGATTGACTGAATGTCTGAACTCGCTAAGCAACTGGAAGGCTTTACTGCTGCTACTGAGATTATTGATTCACTTATTGACTGACTGAACCGGTGATCGGCTACCTAACACACTGTCTTAATCCATGTAGACCCGAGTTAAAAAACATTCACTTTGAAAGAATATATATTCAAAGATTTGCGCCACATTTTTACGATTTTTCAAAAATAGCGGATCTACAAGCTCACCGAGTGCCGCGCTATGAGCTTGTAGATCTGCTATTTTTCAATAGCTAAAGTATAACATAATGCTTGAAACACCAAAGGGGGTTCCTGCCCAAAATGGGTTAAAACATGCATCGTCTACTCTTGACTGCATACGCGTGCACACGCACGCACACACGCACACGCGCACACACACTCACTCCTGGGAGACATAAGGAAGGAAATAAAGAGAGAGAGGAGAGGAGATGAAAGCTGTGTTGTCACATACGGTAAAAGGTTATATAGGACATTACCATTAAGACGTTAACATGTGGAATGCCTTTAACGAGGTCTAACGGGAGCAGACCTCCACCATGAGTCACGACATACAAATATAACATGTCACATGACCTCTCTTCAACCCATTTCACAGGTACCAATTAACACTTTAATTGCCCGGGGTTATTTAATCCATTACATTAATACGCCCATTCGATTTATAAACACGGACCCCTTTCCCCGGACGGACCGGCGGAAGTTGTTGATGTGTGTGTAGCAGCTAACAATAGCCACACCACTCTAGAGTCGATCGACAACAACGGGAGACGAGAATAAATCTATCGAGACTAGCGACTGGACCGCGGAGCGCCGTCTAACACAGGATCTTTTTTCAGAAAAAGACGGGATGATTTAGATCGCGAGTTATGAACGTTTTAAGATTTTCGTTTTCATCAGCTAAACAGAGGAGGGAGTTTTTCGATGACGTCTCACTCTTGCGCGTCACCGAGGATTGCCCAGGAGGCGCGCCTGGGATATAGAGCCATGCGATCCGTTCTCATATCAATAATCTTCGTCTTTTGGACAATACTTCGTCCTGGGCGTCGGGCGTTACTAATAGAAAGGACAAAGTACTTCGTCCAGGGCGATGGGAGTGTTAAGGTGAGACACCGCCACACAAGAGCTGAAGCTGGCATGATGCCATACCATATCGCAGACCAAAGTGTCACAAAACCGAGCAAGGGTGGCATGTCACACAAGTGTCATTTGCATCGGTAGCCTGTATGTACAGTATGTGACAACTCTCGAAGCAGTCTACCACCATGGTGCTTTATACCATTCTGGGTGGGAACCCCTTTTGGTGTTAGCATTATGTTATACTTTAGCTATTGAAAAATAGCAGATCTACAAGCTCGTAGCGCGCCACCGAGTGGCGCGCTACGAGCTTGTAGGTCTGCTATTTTTGAAAAATCGAAGAAACGACTGACATAGAAACATAGCTTTTTCAGAAAACTGTCAGGATGTAGAAGACATTTTTAGAATCTGATCTCAGGTCAAAATGGGATAATTATACGCGTCATGGTTTTTACAGCTCATCACTTTGTTTTATATGGAAAAACTGAGCTGGCCTTCTCTCACCACTCGTAGACAACAACACTGTGTTTTATTTATTCATAAGGCAAGCTTCAGTGGTATCCATTTATTGCTATTAAAATGTAAACAAAACTATGGGATATCTAACGTGCTCACAGATATACATTACACTTGACACTACATGAATGAACACCGAGCGAGGAAAGACTGCTTTCATCTTGTATGCCCCAGACGGATGGAATTAACTCCAGGACTCTCTGAAACTCGACAAACTGGTCTATAGAGACCAAAAGAGAGAACATATCATGCATCATGAAGGCACCAGGCTCAGGAGGAAACAAAACAGTGAGTTTTTGCCATTAAATAGGCTCATTAATGAGAATCTTCTGCACCACACGTGATGACAAACCAAGCACATACTCTCATACTTAGGTAGTAAAGTGTTTCTCATTCTAATCCTATGAGTCTTCCAAAAGCAATCATGTACTTTTAGTAGCATCATCAGCAGTTAGTACTGGTATTGCTATATATCATCTCTCTCTCTCTCTCTCTCTCTCTCTCTCTCTCTCTCTCTCTCTCTGTCTTTATTAGTAGAACAGGTGTGAAACATATGCAAGAACACTGTCTGTCTTTATGACTGAAATTCCCCCTCAGGGATTAATAAAGTTTTATCTTAGGCTCCCACAGGGCCCCGGGTTTGCTCCTGTCTTTTCTCTCTCTCTCTCTCTCTCTCTCTCTCTCTCTCTCTCTCTCTCTCTCTCTCTCTCTCTCTCTCTCTCTCTCTCTCTCTCTCTCTCTCTCTCTCTCTCTCTCTCTCTCTCTCTCTCTCTGCAAATGTAAAATCTCTTTCATTTCCTGTATCCATCTCCTCCACTCTGTCTCTATACCAGTGGTTGGGTTCTTAAATGTTTTTTTTTACTCTAGGGCGTACGTAAATATGCAAATCCTTCCTCCTAAGACAGTACAGTATGCCACAGAGGAAAACTTGAGAGCATATCAGTTTCCATGACAGGACAGACTGAAAATAGCTCAGCTAATACGTTTAACCACATGAACCCCAGCATCCCTGTTCTTGGGGGAAACGTTCACTATAAATAGCCGATCTACAAGCTTAGGAGTAACGTAATTTAAAAATAAAACACACACCCGTGTGTAGTGAGGGGCACTAATACTGTATATTAAAGTCTAACTCATGCTGATTAGGTGATGTAATGGTGATGTAAAACAAAGGTTGCAAACACAAACATTAAGCGCCATTAACAATAAAGAGACAATATGACGAAAAATGACACATTATGACGTACATTTTCCCTTCATTGTCAATGCGTTTACAAAACAAACATCGAACTAAAGACAAACATTAAACCTGTGTATAGGTGGGGCTAGAACCCCTCAGAAATATGTAAAAAAAAACATGGTATTTTATTTATTTATTTATGTTTCAGATTTTTTTTTTTTTTGACACCAATAAATAGTATAATAAAATAGCACTTACAGCAATAGCATGACAAAGTGCTATGTCAGCACGGCAGCTGAAAGGTGGCCACGTTAAGTGGTCAGATGGGTGGGCCGCCAACACTTTGGAGATTTTACATGTGGGCCCTGATCCAGAAAAGGTTGGGAACCACTGATTTGTGACAAAGTACAGTATAGCTGATATGACATAATATCTATGACATCATAATGGGTGCGTTCGGAAATGCGCACCGGGAGCGCACTCGCCTATTAGTTTGCATTGCACAGTGCGCTATTTCCGAACGCGCCCAATATCTGTGACCAACTAAAACATACTGTACTGTATGTGCAAAAATAAATTGCCACTGATAGGTCCAGCGGTTTGTTTGTTTCTGGGCCCGGTTCCGACGAGCCACCCCGTCCGGGGTGGGTCGGAAACCAATTCATCTAAGTAAAACACTCCCGTGTGAAGTGAGTGGTGCAACTCCGTGTGGGGGTCCCCGGGGGGTCCCCGGAACATCCAGACCCCCAGGAATGCGCCCAGGGGGCCGGGCCGGTTCCAGTTAATGTGTGTGTCTGTGTCTGTGTGTGTGTGTGTGTGTGTGTGTGTGTGTGTGTGTGTGTGTGTGTGTGTGTGTGTGTGTGTGTGTGTGTGTGTGTGTGTGCGCGTGTGTGAGAGAGTTAGAGCCACACTTTCTTGGCTTCCGGAGGAAACCCAGTGGGAAACTGGACACCCGTTCCGCTGGCTTTGGGGTTTGGTCGGACTGGCCAGACCTAAATGACCTCTGTGTCCGCACTGGAGTGTCCCTGGAGTGGGTGCGGTCTGACTCAGAGACTGTGAGGGTCTCCGAGGACATTATAACAATCTGCATTCAAAGATGTTCCTAGAAGCTTTATCATTAGTCGGGAAAAAAAACCTGGTCGCAATGACTAACCAATCAGGAGGTAGACCAATGACAAAGCTTCTAGTCACAGAGACTAACATCTTTTGGGGAGTGTTCTACTCATTGCTGAGTTAAATAAAAAGTTGTTAGATTATATACATATACTACATACATGCATGATAAATGTATGCAGGGGGCTTCTCAGGGTATTGTACACATTGTACATTTTGTAAGAGCTTGAGATAACTCCATTCTTTTTAACGTACAGCGACTTCTCCACTCTCGCAGCAAGGTCAAGAAGTTCCCCTCGCTATAGTTTGGCTGTTTTAGTACCTGGAGCTCAGCTGGAAGAGCAACGACACGAGTTGGAGGGAGAATGAAAAAGCTGAGAGGAAAGTTACTGGAGTGAGAAATAGATAAAAGGTCTAGACCTGTGTGTGTGTGTGTGTGTGTGTGTGTGTGTGTGTGTGTGTGTGTGTGTGTGTGTGTGTGTGTGTGTGTGTGTGTGTGTGTGTGTTTGTTCGTGCACCTACTGTGCGAGTATGCGTGTATACACTTCTTGTATTGGTGTGTGCTCGCACATTTATGTCTATGTGCATGCGCAGGAGTGTGTGTGTGTGTGTGTGTGTGTGTGTGTGTGTGTGTGTGTGTGTGTGTGTGTGTGTGTAGCCTGAAGACACTCATATTTCTAGTGCTGTCCAACTGTCTAAGTTTGGTGTGAAATGTGTCCTGCGACACAAAGCCCAGTTGACTGCTGTCAGCTGGGCTTTGTGTCTTCAGAGATTCAGTTCAGGGTCTGAACTTTTTAAATACTGGTCCCTATATCTAAACCAGATCACAAGAGGAGCGTGAGCCCAGCATTCATGTTCACAACATCATAACTTGCTTTCATCCACAGCCCTGAGGCCGATTTAAAAGAAATGCCTTCTGAACGGTAAATGGTGCATTTATATAGCACCTTTATCCAAGGCGCTTTACATAGATTGTGCATTACATTCACCCATTCACACACACATTCATACACAGATGGCGGCGGAAACCATGCAAGGAACCGACCATGGCACATCAGGGAGCAATTAGGGGTTCAGTGTATTGCTCAAGGACACTTTAATCGACACTAACTCTGGGGGAGCCCGGGTTCGAACTGGGAACCTTGCGGTTACCATCCAGCCACTCTACCCCTGAGCCACCGCCTTCTAAATACTAACCTTAGTTTTCTGAAAAAATGATATGCTGTACATGTGTGTCCGTGTAGCTCTCGGTAGAGCTTTCGTCTTTGGACCAGTCAGTGTATGAGTAGCACGGCTTGCGTGCGGCAAGTCCCAAGTACTGGGAGCTTAATCCAAAGCGATTTACAGTAAGCAAGAACAAAGCGCTCGCTCAGCAGTCTACCATCTGCCGTCACCCAGGCGGATGCGTGCACACAGGACACGCTCCATATATGGCCAGTACAGTACAATTCATTCCATATGTTGATATGACCCCCCCATGCCAAAGCGCCAGTACTCACCTAGCAGTCTGCCGTCACCCAGGCAGATGTGTGCACGCGATCTTTCCCTTTAGGGGGAGGTCGCTTCTCGCCCTCAGGGCGTCTTACTGGCATCTATATAATGAAACTAATCAAACTATGCGTATACTACGTATGTCTACAAAATGTTACATAAGTTGAGCCTTGGATACGCCTGGGCAAGTGCTACGGGCTTCCCAGGCTAAATGGGTTAACATAGCTAACTCCCACATGTAACATCAACGTGAATTACCTGTTCAAAATGTTTTAAAAAGTATTATTAAAAAACTGCGGAAAGAAAACAGATCTACAAGCTCGTCACAACAATGCGACACATTGTGAGCGTATAGATTGGTCATTTTTTTTCCTATGTCTATGCCGTTGTCAGATGTGAGACACGAGAGGGCTCTGAAGAAAACATTTTGGGAACAACTGTTGTAGGAGATATAGTTCACACATAATCCTCTAATCTTTCCCCCGAGCCTCTGGTGGCCTTGTCCCCCCCTGTTCCCTCATCGATCATCTCCCCGCTCTGCGCCTGGTCCTCTCTTGTCCCCCGTTGACGCCGCCGTCTCGCGATCCACAGTGTCAATCCACTGTGTTAACCCATTCAGGGCGCGAACCCCATTTGGTGTTTTAAGCATTGTGTCATACTTTAGCTGTTGAAAAATAGCAGATCTACAAGCTCATAGCGCGGCACCGAGTGCCGCGCTACGAGCTTGTAGGTCTGCTATTTTTGAAAATCGTGAAAATGTGGCGCAAATCTTTGAATGTGTATGCTTTCAGAGCAAACATTTTTAACTCAAATATTTGCTTCTGTGGGGTCCCTGGAACAACATATTTTCAGATGGGGGTCCTTGACATGAAATAGTTTGAGAATCACTGACATAGAAACATGGGGTTTTCAGAAATTAAAGGATCAGGAGATCAGGTCGAAATGGGTTATAATCAAGCTCGGGGGTGTAAAATAGATCCACGATTTTACTGTGTTCATTTGTCCTACTATCTGTTACCCGTCACCAGTTTACAGTTTAATTTTATCATCCATTTGAAGGAGTTTATTGATTACCTTTGAAGCAATACATGGATTTAAGCCCCAGGATTACCAAGGAGATCTGCTGTCACCTTGCATAGCATTATAGTCTTCAATCTTTGGACTCAGTGGGACCCAATGCCTCCCTGCTTGGCACTGAACATCAAGGGCTGGATTGCGTGTAGGTCCCTGTGACACACTAGCATCATGCCCAGGGGGTGCAGGTGCTGTGCGTGTGCGTGTGCGTGTGCGTGTGCGTGTGTGTGTGTGTGTGTGTTTGTTTGTTTGTTTGTTTGTTTGATTGATTGATTGAAATATGTATTAACAGTTTGCAGAATTACAGTACATTTCAAGCACAAACTCAATACAAAGACTGTTAACTGTGAGTGGACGACCCAATTAAGCATTACACTTGTTTACAAGAGGGTCCACCATGTTCAATTCATCAAAATTGTATGCGTGCGTGCGTGCGTGCGTGCGTGCATGCATTTTTAATAATCGAAAAGACTTGTTTTGTTTATCGAAACAAGTCACTTTGGAAACTTTTGTTTTGCTTGATTTGTTATTATTTATTGTATCATCCGGTCTGGTCACCTCCTCTCCTTCGGTCTTATCTCCAATCCATGTCTTCAGTTTACTCACAAGATGAAGAACGAGTTTACAAAAGAAGGTTGTGCAGATAAGGAAATAAGGACCTCCTCTTCTCCCACTCTCTGCTCTGCTTGTTAAAACAATCTCCTCCCTCCGATGAAGTGATTGTTGACCTCAAACAGTCCGGATTCCCCCCACTGTGGTGGGTATTAAATGACAACAGTAATGATGATATTTCCCCCGTGCCTGGGTCCGACTCCAATGAAGCCGAAATCGAATTTACTTTGTGTCCCCAAAGGCAACCACGTCTGACAGCTGCAGAGCCGGGCTTTCATAAAATATGTGAAGTTTCTAGTTTAAACATCTTACTTAAGGGAGCGGAGGAGCTCTAAGGTGCTTTGTAGCTACAGGATAAAATAGCATGGCTTCTATTTGCTGAGGCTGCTCACTGAGTTGTTGGAGTTTACTGGGACTCGCTCAGCGATGAGTCGACCATGAAAAGATAAAGTCCACAGGCCTGGTCCGTTAGTTTAGCTCAATGGACCGCTACCCGTGTCTACCCAGAAGTTTGCAATGGATTCCCTTACCAAATTCCCAATCCCTTTTTTATTATAGCATTGCTGTCAGGCAAGGAAACCTTGTATCTTCCACAATTCAACTCGTTTTGTTAAATTAATGTCCTACTAACTACTTCATCAGAGATAGGATCCAAAGA
Source organism: Electrona antarctica (assembly GCF_951216825.1). Classification (NCBI taxonomy): domain Eukaryota; kingdom Metazoa; phylum Chordata; class Actinopteri; order Myctophiformes; family Myctophidae; genus Electrona; species Electrona antarctica. Next base: position 2,398,393 of record NC_136804.1, read on the forward strand.
GGAAGCACGCACATCTCCAGAAGTTCTACAGGTGCTGAACAAAAATATACGTACAATGAAAAAGAAAGGGTTGTCGTTTCGACCCTACTACTTCATCGTACAATATTTCCGCTTGTAGATCAGCTATTTTCACCATTTTACACCCATTTTGAAAGTGAAAGCTAAAGTGGTGTCTTTGGGTTTTATAAATATTGAACCAATGAAAAAGTGTTGAGCATGAGACAAAACAACTACACTGGATCCATTGGAACACAGGTTTCCATATCCTGAAATCTAACCAATTTTTCCACATATACGAGGATTCCACCGACAGCGACCATAGCCTACCTATACAAGTTGTTTTCATTCATTCAAACACCATTGTGGCTTTAACATAAGAGTTATAGTAGGGATGTCCCGATCACGTTTATTTTCTCCCGATCCCGTTCCAATCATTTGATTTTGAGTATCTGCCGATACTGATTTTTCCCGATCCGATATATAACACTGATGTCATATCACAATACTACAATATAAAAACAATACAGACAATATCCGGTCTATTATCATGAATATCGATACTAGGGATCGTGTTTTTTCTTGCTCACGATCCGACTCCGATCATTTGAAAATGATGTGATCGGCCCCCGATTTCCGATCACGTGATCGGATCGTGACAACCCTAGTTATTAGTATAATAACTATAATGATAATAATATCAATAACATTCTGTAAACAGTGGCAGCACTACAGTAAGAACAGTGATACGTAACCTGTGGGCCATGCAGGGCCCTGCAGGGTCCAGAGAAGGTTGAGAACCACTGAGTTATAATAACCATGTGAAAAACAAGATATTTATAATATTTGTCGCCTTTGTGCGTTTTGTTCTACTCAGGCGGCAAAGTAACGCCACCGGATATGAAGCCAATACACTTTATTTCCATGGTAAACACTGTCGTTTTCGCTTTCTCAACTCGCTGTTTTCTGTAAGACATTGCTCTATATAAGCCATTATCTCCAAAACTGGTGGGTCAAACTGAACAACCAATATGTCAATTTGAAGCTATGATTCCCTGCTTTCACATGACATGAAAAAAAAATTAAAAATATTTCAATGACTTAGCCTCGGTCAGAAACGGTCACAAATACTTTATGCTTTCAGTCACTATACTTTAAAGTCTAGTTTCATTTACCATGATAATGTGTTTTTGTACATTTTGATCCATGTGTAAATCGATGGTAAAGTAGGGTATGCTCCTAGGGTTTCTCCTGGCTCTACCGCCCTCGCTGCCCTTCCAACATATATCATGAATTCCGATTGCTTTGTCAGGAACCGGAAATTCTAAGATGGTGGATTTGAATTAGCGGGAAAAGTGGCTTCAAAACGGGCCTTAGAAAGGAGTGACGTCACTGCTCCATTCGTCCATATTCTTCACAGTTTATGCGATTTCAGCCAAGAATAGCAAGGCGAGTAAGAGGACTTGCTAGAAGTTTCTTAAAAAAAACTTCCCAAAGTAAAATGAAGTAGAGACGCAAGAGATTGTCCTCCACAATGTCTTCAGGATCTCTCTCTCTCTCTCACGCACAGACTGCACACACAAACACACCCAGGCTGGTAGCCTCTTTCCTTTGTCTCCATTAGCCAAGTCACCGCTGGCTATTGACTATTTGTGTGCGCGTGTGCGTGTGCGCGTGCGTGCGTGCGTGCGTGCGTGCGTGCGTGCGTGCGTGCAAGCGTGCGCGCGTGCGGTAGTACAACTCGGCCCCTGGAGGATTGCTGTTTACCATCTGTCTCCTTTACTGCCAATTCAAACGTGTATGTGTGCATTTGTATCTCTGTATCAGTGTGTGTGTGTGTGTGTGTGTGTGTGTGTGTGTGTGTGTGTGTGTGTGTGTGTGTGTGTGTGTGTGTGTGTGTGTGTGTGTGTGTGTGTGTGTGTGGGAGGGGAACTTTCTCCTTAAGTGCCACTGAGATTCTCTGTCCCTTTGACCAGAACACACACACAACCACGCACTCACGCATGCACGCGCGCACATGCACACACACCCCAAGGTCTGAGAGAGGGAGAGAATGAAGAGGAAGGGAGAAAAGACAGGAGTGAAGGAAAGGAAAAAGGAAGTGACAGACAGACAGACAGACAGACAGACAGACAGACAGACAGACAGACAGACAGACAGACAGACAGACAGACAGACAGACAGACAGACAGACAGACAGACAGACAGACAGACAGACAGACAGACAGGATGAGAAAGGATGTGGTGAAAAGGAAGGTGTACATGATACATTTATCTTCGTACATACTGTACAGTGTACATCTTTGTTCGCCAAAAGGTCGCGAATACAAGCGGACGAAATGAGTTTTCTTCGTCGGGTGGCTGGCATCTCCCTTACAGATAGGGTGAGAAGTTCAGTCACACGAGAGAGAGTTGCTGTAGAGTTGCTGCTTCTTTGCCTGGAAAAGAGCCAGCTTAGGTGGTTCGGGCATCTGGTAAGGATGCCTCTCGAGTGTCTCCCTAGGGAGGTCCTCGATGCACGTCCCAGCTTAGGTGGTTCGGGCATCTGGTAAGGATGCCTCTCGAGTGTCTCCCTAGGGAGGTCCTCGATGCACGTCCCACTGGGAGGAGACCCCAGCCGGGGCAGACCAAGGTTGAGATGGAGAGATTACATCGCCGCACTGGCCTTGGAACGCCTCGGGATCCCCTATAGGAGGAAGTTACTAATGTTGCTTTGGAGAGGGAAGTCTGGAGCTCTTGCCCTTGTGACCTGAGTACGCATAAGCGGTTGAAGATGGATGGATGGATACAGAATAGAGACCCACTTCACACAGAGTGTGGAGTGGGTCTCTTAATTGCGACCGTAGGTCCCATTTACCATGAAAACCTGCATCTCCCGTCCGTCCGTCCGTCCGTCCGTCCGTCCGTCCGTCCATCCGTCCGTCCGTCAGTTAGTCACCCACACCTCCATATATGGTCACGCCTCGTGACATCACGTCTCCATATTTGGTCACGCCTCGTGACATTACGTGACATCATGAAGACCCTTAGATCTCCATATACGGTTGTCAGTCCACAGCCTTGTGACATCAATCCTCGTGACACACTCCATATGTCACTCTGACATCATCAAACCCTCTACTGGATAACCATACATGGAGAAGACTGGATCATCACCTAGATCTGCATATATGGAGCCGGCCAGCAACTCTACATCTGACCTCAAACCCTTAGATCTCCATATATGGAGCTGACCTGTTCTGACGTTCCACATGTTGATCCTCCCCACCTGTCCTTCCTGTTCTGACATGATTCCATAATGTTGATCTGACCTAATCAAACCCTGTACACTCAAGACACGCTCCACAGAATTCATTCGACATGTTGATCTGACCCCCCATGCCTTGATGACTATTTCCATGTATTACCGTGTGTGTGTGTGTGTGTGTGTTTGTGTGTGCGTGCGTGCGTGCGTGCGTGCGTGCGTGCGTGCGTGCGTGCGTGTGTGGCTTGAAGACACTAATAATCTTTCCTGCCCCAAATGTCAAATGGTCATGAGCCTGTAAACGTGATAGGGCAACAGTCTTATACACGCACGCACACACAGCTCCTTCACACACACACACACACATACACACACACACACAGGCTTGTGGGTCGGCTATTTTTTGGCACACGACAGCGTCGTATAAATTGGGCCATAGACAGACGGGTAGGCAGACAGACAGGCAGAGTGTCACCGGAAAAACCAAGGAGGGAGTGTGACAGGCCGGGAGAAATCACATAGACAGACAGACTAATGAAAACAGACTCTGGAGACTGAACTGAAATGAATTAAGAGCAACAGAATGAGGGGAAGTGAGAGGGGTCGACAGAGAGAGTAATTGACAGAAACTGCCAATGAACTATTTAATGAATGAGTGCTCATATACTCAGTTTGAGCAGGTGGGTCATAATGTATCTTCACTGTCACACGTTGTTGCCTGGATCAACGACAGGTCTGCTACACCAGGGGTTCTCAACCCTTGGGTCGCGACCCCTCGGGGGGGGGGGGTCGCCAAATTATTTTGGGGGGTCCCCAAAAGAAATGTCTTTTTGAGTGGTGCAAACCACTCCAACAACCAGCTTTGTCTGTATCCGTGTTTGTGTGTACCTGTACGTGGGGCCCAAAATAATGAGCATGGTTACTATGGTCACTGACATTACGTCAGACCACAGCTGATCAGGCTATATAAGACCTTGCACCACTCAGTTCACACGGGTGTGATTTTTTATTTTGCAACTGAATGGCTGGAAAGTGGAAATTAAGAGTTTACATATAGTACACATAGTACATGCATGCATACACCTTCCCTAATGATTATATCTGGTTTCAGTATTTATTTATGGTGTATTGTCTCTATTATTAAGGTTATTGTAGCAGTCAATTTATATTGGGGGTCGGGAGGGGGCGGGGCGGGGCGGGGGTCCTGAGACATTGCCAAAGCATTTCCGGGACCCCCGCCAAAAACGTTGAGAATCCCTGTGCTACAGGTCTGCTCAAGAGCGGTGCGACAACGCAATCGTAAAGCTAAACAGAATCCAGGTCTGGTGAGTCGTGGGCGTGTGCACGAAACGAGCACCTGCGCGACAAATTCACGGGGGCCGCGCTCACGTAAATACGCTTGCGTTGCCGCATCCGCGACTTCTCCGCACAAAAACGTAGGTTTCATTGAAAATGAACTATAGGCGCGTTATATCGCTTCACGTTACATATTTGTAGCTTTGTTTCTGAAGTTGAAACCAGCTCGACCTTTGTGTAGCTTTGTGTAGCAGACGTAGTTTTTGTAGCAGCTACAGACGTTAGATGAAGCTCTGTATCTTCATGTTACTGGCTTACATAAATGGTATGCTGTATCGTTGCATATCCTTGCATCTTCTCCCTAGGGTAAGTATCCTCACTAAAACATGCAGTAATCCTGGTCTCTATACTGCCTACCCTGGTCAGCCCGGGCGCCTGATGGAAGGGAAAGGAACTGGATGGATATTACGCATGCTACAGCCTACATTTAAACTGTGTCACGGTTCGTGACATATGTTGACAATTTTGTGTTATGTTTTCTGTTGTGTTCTTGTGATTTTGAAGTATGTGTTTTCCTTGGGTCTTAGTTCCAGTTTGAGTTTTCTCTACACGTGTGTACTCTTATTTTGTAGTCTTGTTCCTGTGTTTCCTGTCTGCCTTGTTTGCTGTTACCTGTGTTGTCTCACCAGTACCCTGATTACCCTAGTGTTTCCACCTTGTCTTGTTAGTCTTTTAGCCAATCATTGTGTTGATTATCTGTTGAATTCACCTGTGTCTTTGTGTATTATACTCCCTGGTTTTTCATTTCCTTTGTCAGATCATTGTTTTTGCTCCTGCAAATACACGTCCTACTATTCCACTACTTTGCCTCTCTGCCTCTGTCCTGCACTTGGGTCCGAAAACCTCCTGCCTCGTACTGTGACAAACTGAATGTTGAACTGAAATGCATGTGTGCATGACTCCAAAGTAAACTGGATTTCAATGTTGCATACGCTCTATAACGGATTCAATGTTCTATGGTTTTAATGTTAAAATGTATTCAAGTTTGCATGACAAGTTAATCTGATCTACAGTCTTATTGTATATTGTATAACTATGGGGGGGGTATAACCATGGGGGGACTTTGAGAGAGAGAGAGTGAGATGCCTTGACCTTCGTACATTACATGTAATGCAATGTTTTTATGACCAAAATAAAACTGAACTGAACTGAACTGAACTTTCCTCATCCATCCTCCAATTCTTCTTCCTCCCCATCATCCACCTCAATATCGCTAACCGACCTGTTGGGAGTTGGCTGAATCATGAAATGACACTGTATGGCTATTATATTGCACTATATTACACTTGAATTATTGCGGTTGTGCAAGCAAACCCCTGATGCTGAATGAATCTTCCTTTCATCGTGGAAGATGTCAAAAAGGTCTCAGCTTCCAATTATAACTTCTATCTCCACTTCTAGTCTGTCAATCTCTCTTGTTTTGAATGTATATGCGCTCATGGTCATGGCTCATGGTTTTAGTTTTTGTTTCACCACTTACAATTTCAGTGGCCTTGTGGTTAGAGTGTCCGCCCTGGCCTGGGCCATGGCTCAGTGGTCCAGGCACCTTGGCTGGCAATCCAGTCTGGCAGTGTGCCGCGGGTTCGACCGCGGGCCGACGGCCTTTACTGCATGTCTTCCCCCCATCTCTCTCCCCATTTCCTGTCAGCCTACTGTCTGTCCCTCCATAGAAATGTGTGTTCGCCCTGAGACTGGGAGGTCGGGGTTCAATCCCTGGCCGGGTCATACCAAAGACTCTAAAAATGAGACCCAATGCCTCCCTGCTTGACACTCAGCATCAAGGGTTGGATTGGGGGTAAGTCCCTGCGACATACTAGCGTCATGTCCAGGGGGTGTACTTGTACATCAAGCTGCCTCACGCTACAGAAACAGGAGATAGGCTCCTGCCCTATAGGCCTCATGGCTCGGCAAGGCTACTTACTTTTTACTTACAATTTCACTGAATTCTCCATCCTGCATGCGTTTTGAGTGGATAGAATGACGATGCATTTTCTGTTTTCTAAAGAGCTGGAGAGACAGGAGACCGCCTGTTACTGAACAACCACGGCTCTCAGAATCTGTCTGACTCCGGTGTGTCTCACAGCTGAGACTCCGTTCATCTCCTCCATTTCAACCCCTAAGCACTTCACGCTACCTCTATCGTTTCCTGCCACCTTCTGCTCAATAATTGACGCTATAGCGACTGACCAAGATTATGTTACGTGTGTGTTTTTCTCGACCACAATGTGGTTCAAATTTGTTTCTTTCAAGTTAGGCACATGGTCCAGTCTAAGCAACAGTCCCTTGTTGAACCTAAACTATCCAAAGTCGACTCACTTCTAAGGATGTCTGTGGAGTCTCGCAGATCGATCTCTGGATTTTACTTATAATCTTTGCCAGCTAACACCGAAAATATTAAGAACTAGAAAAAGTGCCCTTCTGGGCACAGGTCTCCACCAGGAGGATAGGAGTGTGTGTGATGTTTGGCAAAATGTTTAGGAGTAATATAAACATGTATTTTTGTTTCTTGCAACAATTTTCTTCATTTTGTTGAGGAAATGCAGAGCCAGATCACTCATAGCATCTCTGAGGATAGAATTCTGGATGAACAGGACAAATTTTGTACAAAACGGGCTACTCCTGAAAACTTTGGAAGGCAATGTTAGCCAATCAGTGTAGAATCTGAGAAATCCAACAGACTCGTCTTGATCACATGACTACAGAGATCATGTGTACCGTACCGATTTGCGTGAGATTTGGATGAAATCTGTGCGACTAACATAAACAATGTGTTTTGCAGAAATCGGCCTCATGGTGGCGCTATAACCGGCAGATGTGGAGGGATGCAGGGAATATGTTTTTCCATGGCCTCTAGGGAGTGCGTATACATAAGTTGTCGATGCAGTTATAAGTAAAAACAGGAATTGGCCTGTTATAGCGCCACCGTGAGGCTGATTTGGGAAAGAAATAGTGGCATGTCGTCCTCGGCCTAGTGGAAATGTGCGTGTATAATTTGATGGAAATTGGACACTGTGTTTGTGATTTGTGGCATTTTGTTCGAAACGGACCAATCATGTGAGCTTTGGAAGGCAATCTTAGCCAATCAGGATGGAAGATGGGAAATTGTGCAGATCTGTGTTGATCACATGACTATGGAGATAGTGTATACCGAATTGTGTGATGTATGGATAAAATGTGTACGAGTTATCTACAGAAATGTGTTTTGCCTAAATCGGCCTCATGGTGGCGCTATAACAGGCCGTTGAGGAATATTTGGGGCAGAGGTTCGTCGTTGGCATCCAGGGAGTGTGTGTGCACAGTTTGGCATAAATCGGGCCAACGGTGCCGGAGATTAGCTGATAACGGACGGACGGAAGGACGGACGGAAGGAAGGACACACACACACACACGGACGGAGTGCAAAACATACTCTCTCCCCATGCCTTCGGCCTGGTGGAGACAATAAATGGGAACAGGACCTCTCACTCCAGATAAGTCCAGAAGATTGGTCCTATATATGTGACATACTAGCTCCTATAACCTTCGTCACAAGTTATCCCAATTCATAATCATACATAGAGTTTATTACACGCCAGAGAAGCTCCTTTAAGATGAACAGTGAGATGTCTTTTCTCTGCTGGAGGTGTAAAAAACAGAGGGGGACCTTCATCCATATGTGTTTTGGTCATGCAGTGCTGTGTCATCATTTTGCCATTCATAGATGCGGTTTCATCTTGCTTGGGGATTTCTGTCCCCCTTTCTCCTCGCCTATGCCTTTTTGGCACCGGCGGGGAGGACGGTTGGGACAGACACCAAAAGAAATACATTGACCTAGCTCTTCTAGCAGCAAAGAAATGTATTACCTTACACTGGAAATCCTCTACCCCTCCTACAGTTTCACATTGAACTATCCAGTTACACTCCTCTAGACAAAATTCATCATAATATTAAGAATAGGCAACAGGACTTTTGGAATGTCTGGATTACTTTGCAACTATACCTATACGGGTGTAGTTTGGTAGCAAATCTGAACTTGTACTTGAACTGTGATGTGTTGAGTCCTTTCCCTCTTCCTCCCCCCCCCTCCTTTCTCTCTTGTCCCTTTTGTCTTCTTCCTTTCTGATGTATAACTATTATTATTATTAATCCTTTGTTTATTTTTCATCTATATCAGTTATAGATTCTGATTGATTATTATTATGTTGTATGATGTTCTTTTTGAGTGGTGCAACCACTCCAAGGAACAGCAATGTCCGTGTTAACCTATGTTTGTGTGTGACTATGTTTGTGTGTGACTATGTTTGTGTGTGACTCATGTGTGACTCATGAGTACCAGTAGGGGCGCTGTTGTGCCAGAAACAGAGAGAGAGAGATAGTGCTGCATGCACTGTTGCCTGCTAATGAGAGAGAGGGGGGGGGGGGGGGGGGGGGGAGTTGCACCACTCAGTTCACACGGGTGTGATTTTTGTTTTTCTTTAATAATCTCATATCACTGTCTAAACACTACTGTAGGCTCTGTCTGTTTGGCAGCAAAAAAACGGGGGAAAAGGGGTGCATTGTAAACTGAAATGTATAGCATGTTTTTCATGACTGTATGGCACTCTGAATAAAAAAGATTATAAAACAACAATGTGGTTAAAATTACATAGCATGGTATATTTAAACAGATGATGTGTTCATCGTTTACCTGGTATCCTGTAGTCAATGTACAGATTATTATATATTTTGATTGTATATTGTTTAACTTTATACTTAGTATGTGCGTGTATGTGCGTGTATGTGTTTACCTTGCTTATTGTAAGTCACTCCGGAAAAGAGTGTCTGCTAAATGCCTGAATTGCAAATTGAATTGATTGAATAGTTTATTAGACATAAATGTAAAAACAGCAACGGAGTACAGTCAAAACTTATTCCAAAAGGGATAGCACCAAATAATGTCCTTGCGGTCTTGTTTTCATGTAGGCCCATATATATGCAATCAATGCATAGACACGACATGAAGAATAAACAACAAAATTCAATATCATCAATAACAAAAAAAAATCTAGATCATGTCAGATGCCTTCAGGACAAAAATAAGTGGGGAAAAAAGGAAGGGGGGGGGGGTGATTATCAGTTTAAAGGGGAAGGATCATTTCCTCTTCCTTGGACCTGCTGAAGTGAAAGGTGGATTTTCAGGCCTGTTTTAAAAGATGTAAGTGATCTGCATTTTTTTTAGGGAGGGGGTCAGAGAATTTACCCATGTTTGATTTTGTTTGATCGTTGTTCACACTCCCTCTAGTATTGTCTGGTTGTGGTTGTTGTCACTCACATTTAGTTAGTCAGGCGGGCACTGAGGACATTGAGGGCAAGGCTGCATTCACAATTTTGAATGTCAATCCCATTTTCAATTTCCCATTTTGCCAGTTTAGACTAGCAAAATGGCTTGGAAAGAGGTGGGTCACATGGGCCCCAGGCCGAGAAGTAGTCAAATTAGTTTGTTTTGGGGAGGTCTGAAGCTTATAGTCTTAGGCCTGACGTCGAAATTTATAAAATGTCTTCTAAATCCTGACAGTTTTCTGTCAGGATTTGCGCCACATTTTCACGATTTTTCAGAAATAGCAGACCTAAAAGCTCATAGCGCGGCACTCGACCTACAATAAAGTATAACAACGCTTAAAACACCAAAAAGGGTTCCCACCCAAAATGGGTTAAGTGACATTGTGATGGTGGAAGCATAGTAATCTAATATTTGAGTCAGTCCTCTTCTCCTCCGTAATATCATCACATCATGGAGAGCTTCTCTCTCTGCTCATATAAACCTATAGTATATACAGTATACAGAATAGTCTACAGGTACAGTAATATCAATATATTTATCCTCAGTCTCTCATCACAGCCTCTGCAATGCAGTCAAAAGAACTCAAGGTTACACACAAACACACACAGGGACTGTGCGTGCTGTGCACGTGTGTGTGTGTGTGTGTGTGTGTGTGTGTGTGTGTGTGTCAGAAACAAGCTGACCGCTCATCTATCACTCTGTCTCCTGTCACTCCATCCCACCGCCTGCTGCCAACCCCTCTGCACCTTCTGCGACATGCGTGCGTGCGTGCGTGCGTGCGTGCGTGCGTGCGTGCGTGCGTGCGTGCATACCTCTTCCAGGACACTTCACCTGCACCATTACTGACAGGATATTAGATGGACAAGTACACCTTACACGACCGCACGCACACGCACGCACTCCGACACCCCTAAATCTACCTAATATTCCGACCATAGAGCCCCATACTAAACCTATCCCCTCTAACCCTAACCGCACGCAGAAGCCACGGGTGAGTCTTAACCGGCCACATAGTTGGAGTAACGTCTGCCCCCCACTTTAAAGCTATGCATAGATTGAATATTTGAAAATAGCATTTGCCCCCAGAACAGGGAAGCTAGGGTTCAAGGTTCAAGAAATAATTTGTCTTGTCTGAAATAATTAGAAACACTCTGGAGCTCTAATGAGGTTGAGGCTCGCACAAAAAGACCGACTTTGGTTTGAAATAAAAAATACTTTTTTACTGTAGAAACTGTAAAAAGTGTAGAACGTTTTTAGAGAGAGAGAAAGGAGGGGGAGATGAAAGCGGTATTGTCAAAGTTCAAGATTAGATTCTATTATGTACTTTTGGTTTACATCTATACATACCCTGGCTGGGACTGTGATGGAAATGAGTGTGTGTGTGTGTGTGTGCGTGCGTGCGTGCGTGCGTGCGTGCGTGCGTGCGTGCGTGCGTGCGTGCGTGCGTGCGTGTGTGAGAGAGAGAATAAATATGGTATAAAGTATCTATTCTGTTCCTAGTTCAATGCCTTTGTTACATGGTCCCAGATGTGATGAAATAAACATTAAATGTAAAACAGAAAGAAAGAAAGAAAGAAGTATAACAGAGACAGGTGATACGGAAACAAGAGAGAGAGAGAGAGAGAGAGAGAGAGAGAGATGTCAGTAAGCTATGGTCCATCTTTGACATACCACTCCATAGGTGGGTATTGGTTTCAGGCTGATCCAACTGTTGTTGACTTCCATTATGAATCAACTTCATTATTTTGTTCCTCGCTGCCTGTACCCTGCGGAGGTTCATGCATTTGACTGTGGGTGTCCATACAAGGACACCCTCTCCATCACACCACACCACGCATTATAACAAACTAGTGATGCACCCAATATTCGGCCACAGAAACTATTCGGTCGAAAATGGCAAAAAAAAGCAGTTTCGAAAGAAATATCACTCAATGGTCAAAACAAGGGCTTACCTAGCCTATGTAACCTAATGTTTTGTTGTGATGACGTGATCAAAATGCGGCTAAAAGCACGGCGCGCAGCGCACACATGCCTGGCTGGCAAAACACGCATCAACATATCAACCCCGTTGTAGGTTGATATACGCGGCTGGCTCACCACCAACATGTCACAGTCTTCTGCGGCTTGGAAATATGTCCAACTATCAGAGATGTTGTTACAATGTTTCAGCAGCCAGTCTGGCATTAATGTATGCAATGGATGGATTCAAAAGTGCTGAATACATGTTTTATGGGCCATAATCATGTGTTCTGCCATAATCAGGTAGTTGAATAGAGGAAGGGGGCGCTGCCGTGGTCCTTTGTTTGTTTAACTGAATACAGGTGCTCGTTGGCGAGGTTAAATCATGTTGAACTGAATACAGGTGCTGGGCGAGGTTAAATCATGTTTAACTGAATACAGGTGCTCGTTGGCGAGGTTAAATCATGTTGAACTGAATACAGGTGCTCGTTGGCGAGGTTAAATCATGTTGAACTGAATACAGGTGCTCGTTGGCGAGGTTAAATCATGTTGAACTGAATACAGGTGCTGGGCGAGGTTAAATCATGTTTAACTGAATACAGGTGCTCGTTGGCGAGGTTAAATCATGTTGAACTGAATACAGGTGCTCGTTGGCGAGGTTAAATCATGTTTAACTGAATACAGGTGCTCGTTGGCGAGGTTAAATCATGTTGAACTGAATACAGGTGCTCGTTGGCGAGGTTAAATCATGAAAATAAAGAAGAGGATCCAAGGCAATCTGTTCCAGTGAGGTGAAAAAAGCCTTTATTGTAAGTTAAGGCATGGCAAAGATCATTACAAAAAGGGAGGACCAACCTTAGAGTATAGGGACCAATGCGTTTCGGCAATCAGCCTTCGTCAGGGTCCCTTGATCAGGTAGCTTTACAACAAAGGTACGGCCATGCAATGGTACAAAAATCAGACCAGTCTGAAGCGAGTGGTGCAACAGCACCCCCTATTGGTACTCTAAACATAGTAACATAGTAACACAGTCCCATAGGGACAAAGCTGTCCCTTGGAGTGGTTGCACTACTCAAAAACAGTTAAAAAAAAGAAAGAAAAACAAACAAAAAGTATGATATATAATATTAATCATATTCGGATATTCTGTATTCAACTGTTTCCTACCGTATATTCGGTTTCGGCCATCATGCATTGCACACGAACTACCGAGGCGAAGCCGAGGTGGTTAATCACCCTGAGCCAGATATTATCCCGTTTATTACATGGCTAATGTACCTAACATAAATAAATTGATCCGAAACACAACCAAAAAGCCCTGCAGCTGCGCTGGCTGCGCCTGCGCAGCTGCAGGGCTGGAGCACTGTCGGAAAACAAGGAAGTGAGCTGATCAAACAGAATCCATTTTCGGGTACTGCTAGTACTCAAATGTTTTCAAAAACATTTTTGAGAGCAATGTTTAGCTGTAAATGACAAATTTGTGTGTCACAATGTGTGTGTGTTTACATGGCTGTCATGTTGGAAACAGCAGCAAAATCTAGCGGGGCGCAGCCACGCAGCTGGTGCTCAGAGGGTCTGATTATAGGCAGCGGTCTGTTATAGAGTATGTTATCAAGAAATAACACACCGCTGAATTCAGCGATTGACCAATCAGAATCAAGCATTCAACCAAGCCATGTAATAAGATAAAGTATAAACAGTAAACCATCCGAAATGATAGAGACAAACCGAGAAAAGGAAAGAGAGATGCACATAAGAAAGAGAGAGGGGGATGGGGAGGTTTTGGTTGTGTGTTGTTGTGTGTGTTGTTGTGTATTGGTGGTGTAGGTGGTTTTCTGTGCTCATAGACAACCTTTACTGCCCACTTAAAGGGCTTAAAAGCTGCTGACGCCAATAAAACATCCAAATATCCCTCCATAAATAGCAGACGGCGTGTCCCCACTATACTAAAGCCTATACCACCAATTAATTTCCACAAGACATTATGTGGTGTTTGCTATCCCCCCCATTTGGCTTGCATTGTGTGAACAACAATGCAAGGTAGATAAATGCGTGCACACGCACACCACGCACGCACGCGCACGCACGCACGCACACGCACACACAGTATGTGACATTATATATTAATGCTTATACTTTTACTATTACGTCTAATGTGCAAAGTTGTATTATTTGCATCCCCCTGACTCCATCATGCAGATAAACAAAATCACACTTGTCTGAAGTGAGGGGCGCTCTTATCATCATATCATCATCACATATCACATTCCGTGCTCAGCCAATCAAATCATCGCTACGGGGTACACACAAATTGCTCAGCCAATCAAATCAACGCTATGGGGTACACACAAATTGCTCAGCGAATCAAATCATCGCTATATGGGGTACACACAAACGCACAACGCTGGGCATAGGAGGGGCTAGCGACCATCAGAAGCTGTGTTGGCAACCTGTCCACCATGATTTGAGAGTAACCGGAAAGTAACAATTTGGTTACCTTTACCTGTGTACACTCTCCGAGTGCTAACCGTGTATCTCTGTGTAACAATGTGTCTCACACTTCCTTTGGTGTGCACGCGTGTCACGTGCGTGTGTGTGTGTGTGTGCACGTCTGTGTTTGTTTGATCTCTGAGGGAGCGTCTTTTATCTGGTCTGTTGTGTCCATCATCTTTCCTCGCTCCGTCCAAACGAGCTGACAAATTCAATCGCCCGTCAAGTTTCGGAGCGTCCGTTTGTCAGAATTGCCTTGTCACTTTGGTTCTGTTGTGTCGTGACACATCTGTCGTTTACATGCTGAGCCTGACTGACTGCTCTGGCATTTGATTGGTTGGATTGACTTGACAGTCACAAGCAAAAACTGTACCTCAACATCCATCCATCCATCTTCAACCGCTTATCCGTAGTCGGGTCGCGGGGGCAACAGCTCCACCAGAGTGCTCCAGACTTCCCTCTCCAGAGCAACATTAGTGACTTCCTCCTGGGGGATTCCGAGACGTTCCAAGGCCAGTGAGTCGATGTATTTCCTCCAACTGCGCCTTGGTCTGCCCCGGGGTCTCCTCCCAGTGGGACGTGCGTCGAGGACCTCCCTAGGGAGGCGTCCGAGAGGCATCCTAACCAGATGCCCGAACCACCTCAGCTGACTCCTTTCCAGGCGAAGGAGCAGTGGTTCTACTCCGAGTCTCTCTCATGTGACTGAACTCAACAGTCAACCTAAATGTAATGCCCCAACTTCGACAAAGTGCTTGTCAGGGTGTGGCGTCCCCAGTTTAAATAGGATTATTTTTGGGGGTCCCCGGTTCAAATAGGTTGAGAACCACTGCCTTATAATATGGGATTGTCCTCTATTGAATCATAGTAAGAGAAATCTATGAAAATCTGGGAACTAAATCGTTACCAAGAAATGTCTTGAAATTCAACTCCCGTGGGAAATTGAGTTATTAGCATAATATGTGACCATACCCATAACATCCTATATAAGGCAAAAAAGTCCAAATTTCATCATTCTTTAAGTAGCATGTGACATATGAAACTAGGGGGTTTTCATGATTCTGAATCCATTCCAAGCATTAGTTTTGCACAAAAAACACTCCTTGGGAGGAAAACGGCCTCACAAACGTGATGAGGTCAGCACATTTGGTCAAGTGGATATGGCCTAATTTAGCCCAAGGAGGGCTAGATATACAACCTAGATATACAAGGTCTGAGCTCTTGGGTGTCCCGGTGGTAAAGTACCTGAAGTCACATTATGCATTATGCAATATGCAGACAAAATGCATGATTGTAATGTAGCTAATTAATCCCCTCATATGCACAGCTGTGTGTGTAGGTGTGTTTGAGCACGGAATATGTTTGTAGCACGGAATGTGATGATTTGATTTGATTGGCTGATGTATGATGATGTATGATAAGAGCACCCCTCACTTCACACAAGTGTGATTTTTTAATTTTTTGTATAGCTTGATGTTCAAAATGTGATGTTCATTTAATGTTCAAATTGTTTTCAATCCAAAATATAACTAACTGTTTCATGCTCCTGCTTCTCGTTCATGCGTAAACAATGGATATGGTTATTTTTTTTATCAGATGTTGGGTAAACTGTATAATCATTCTGGACATCACAACCTGTGTGCGTGTGCGTGCGTGCGTGCGTGCGTGCGTGCGTGCGTGCGTGCGTGCGTGCGTGCGTGCGTGCCAGGACAAATAGATACAAATCAGTTCTCTCATCTTCCATCACCTCTACTGGCAAAGTGAAGGTGTTCCTGGTGAAATATTAATCCACTATATACAAACAGAAAGTTGTCCAGTCAAATTTGTACTCAATTAGGGTACTGGAAAATGTGCAAATTACATATACCGGTACATACATTTATTTTTAATATTAATGCATTACTGTATTGAAAAGCAGACATTGTCCCATTGCTATGAACATTGTCTGCGAACTGTATCAATTATTCAATCAAATAAATTAATAAATTGCCAGTAATGTAAAAAAATCACACCCGTGTGAACTGAGTGGTGCAAGGTCTTATATAGCCTGATCAGCTGTGGTCTGACGTAATGTCAGTGACCATGGTAACCATGCTCACCTGTGCACGGACACGTACGTACACAGGTACACAAACATACAGACAAAGCTGGTTGTGGGAGTGGTTTGCACCACTCAAAAACAATCACACCCATGTGAAGTGAGGGGCACTCTTATCATCTATTGCTTCGTTGTTATTTATTGTGTAGGACCGAAATAGCCAATTTGCTCGTCTACATAGGGGACGTAAATTCTCCATTCATTGTCACAAAAATAGGCGATTTGCTCAGATACATGACGTAAATTCTCCATTCATTGTCAATGGCATTTAACGTTTGTGTTAGGACAAAAATCTAGCCTACACTATAGCTGAATATAGGATGGGCTAACGCCACTCAAAAAGAAGAAGGAAAGAAAGAAAGAAAATAGTGAAAATAGCTGATCTACAGCCTCATAATGCTTCACGATGTGACACATTGTGATCTTGTAGATCTGCTATTTTCCACTAAATGTACTTTTTCCCTTCCTAGATCAGGGGTTCTCAACGTTTTTGGCCGGGGACCCCCGGATATGCTTTGGCAATGTCTCGGGACCCCCGCCCCGCCCCCTCCCGACCCCCAATATAAATTGACTGCTACAATAACCTTAAACCATTTTGGGCGGGAACCCCTTTTGGTGTTTTAAGCATTGTTATAATTTAGCTATTGAAAAATAGCAGATCTACAAGCTCATAGCGGTGGCGCGCTATGAGCTTGTAGATCTGCTATTTTTTTTAAATCGTGAAAATAAAATTTAAACAATTTTTTTTTTTTTTTTGGAAAATAATTTGGGGACCCCCTAAAATAATTTGGCGACCCCCCGAGGGGTCGCGACCCACGGGTTGAGAACCCCTGATGTAGTGGAGTCAAAACATTACAATATTCGTCTTTGAAATGTGGCGGCGTGAAAGTCAATATCCAAACATACAGAAAGTACAGAAACCCCCCCCCCCCCAAAACAAAAGTAACTTTGCAATTCGTATACTGTCCAGCGCTGGGACGAGGCGATGAAGAGGAGGGAGAAGAAGAGAGAAAGGACAGGAACGAGGGATGAAGGGGTCAGAAGAGGCGAGTTCCTCGGAGCAGACCACAGAGTTCAGAGATAAGACAGAATCTCAGTCTAGCATCATCACATGCATTATTCAGTCTCTCTGCACATGCATTCCAACCAGGCGGCAAGCATCCCAGGCTATAGGAATAAAGCCAATGTGGACGTAATGAAAATGCTGCCGTTCTTATTAGCCTAGAACAGAGCATGGTTCCCAAACATTTTAGCTCAAGACCCAACAGAGAAATGAGTTTGCCCGCGGGACCCAAATTAGTGAAAACAGCCGATCTACAAGCTCACAGTGCATCGCTTCACAACACGTTTTGAGCTTGTAGATCGGCTATTTTCTCACTACTTCTTTTTGGTATTTACTTATGGAATGAACAATGAAATATTTACAATTAAAATCTAAATGTAGGAAATTAAGAAAAATAAATAAAGGGGATATTTGGTCACGAGTTGCGACCCCAAATAATTGACCCACGACCCACAAATGGGTCCCTAGTACCCACTGTTTAGGGATCTGCTATTTTCACTAGTTTGGGTCCTGGGCAAACGTTTAATTTCCACTGGCCTAGAAGGTGTCACCACACCTTGCTGGATGCAGAAGGATTTTCATTCCATTAATCCATTGACATGCAATGTGACTGTACACTTTTTATATTGCAAGTTTCAAGACTTCTTTCACACTCACACAGCATTATATGTGATTTGTAATGCTCCTATTAAAGTGGCTATAAGCAATAATATAATACTTTTTTGGTATTCAGACAGCCAGCAATTTTTTTGTCTCTGTGACACATCTAGGGGCCACAACCTGCATTCAAAGATGTTCCTTGAAGCTTTGTCATTGGTCGGGAAAAAAACCCGGTCGAAATGACAAACCAACTAGAAAAAGTGCCCTTCTGGGCACAGGTCTCCACCAGGAGGATAGGAGTGTGTGTGATGTTTGGCTAAATGTTTAGGAGTGATATAAACATGTTTGTTTGTTTTTTGCAACAATTTTCTTCATTTTGTTGAGGAAATGCAGAGCCAGATCACTCATAGCATCTCTGAGGATAGAATTCTGGATGAGCAGGACATGTGCAGCATTTTGTACAAAACGGGCCACTCCTGAAGAATTTGGAAGGCAATCTTAGCCAATCAATCAGTGTAGAATCTGAGAAATCCAACAGGCTCGTCTTGATCACATGACTACAGAGATCATGTATACCGATTTGCATGAGATTTGGATGAAATCTGTGCGACTAACATAAGCAATGTGTTTTGCAGAAATCGGCCTCATGGTGGCGCTATAACCGGCAGATGTGGAGGGATGCAGGGAAAATGTTTTTCCATGGCCTCTAGGGAGTGCGCATACAAAGTTGTACACAGATCGATGCAGTTATAGATAAAAACAGGAATTGCCCTGTTATAGCGCCACCATGAGGCTGGTTTGGAAAATAAATTGTGTCATGTTGTCCTCAGCCTAGTGGAAATGTGTGTGTATAATTTCACGGAAATTGCACACTGTGTTTGTGATTTGTGGCATTTTGTTCGAAACGGACCAATCATGAGCTTTGAGCTTTGGAAGCGAATCTTAGCCAATCAGGAAGGAAGATGGGAAATGGTGCAGTTCCTTGTTGATCACATGACTATGGAGATAGTGTATACCGAATTGTGTGATGTATGGATAAAATGTGTACGAGTAATCTACAGAAATGTGTTTTGCCTAAATCGGCCTCATGGTGGCGCTATAACAGGCCGTTGAGGAATATTTGGGGCAGAGGTTCGTTGATCCAGAGAGTGTGTGTGCCCATATTTCGCCGCAGGTTGAAAACCCACCTCTTCAGGAAACACTACCCTTCCTCTCTGCCTGACCTACTTGTTGTTAACTAGTTGTACGAACGCTTGTTTTCTATTGTTGTATTGTTTATTGGATCTTGTTTAGTCGATACACTTAATTGTTTTAGCTCATGCTCATTTGATTTAGCTATTTTGTCTCATCTGTTTAAGGAAATAGGTAGCTGATATATTGCACTTTTACCTTAGCGCTAGGTATACTCTTGGTTGCTTGTTTT
The DNA here is from genome assembly GCF_951216825.1 of Electrona antarctica. Classification (NCBI taxonomy): domain Eukaryota; kingdom Metazoa; phylum Chordata; class Actinopteri; order Myctophiformes; family Myctophidae; genus Electrona; species Electrona antarctica. The sequence goes on from NC_136804.1 coordinate 2,417,919, forward strand.
TGCAGAAAATGCACTAAAGACTTCTGGTGATTAGTAGTTTTTGTTCCCTACCTATGTTGAATACACTTATTGTAAGTCGCTTTGGATAAAAGCGTCTGCTAAATGACTGTAATGTAATGTAATGTGCAAAGTTTGGCATGGATAGGGCCAACGGTGCCGGAGATTAGCTGGTAACAGACGGACGGAAGGAAGGAAGGACGGACGGACGGACGCACACACGGACGGAGTGCAAAACATACTCTCCCCATGCCTTCGGCCTGGTGGAGACAATCAGGAAGTAGACAGGCAAATCAACCAATGACAAAGCTTCTAGGAAAATATTTGAATGCACATTGCGGCCCCTAGTTGTGTCACAGAGACAAAAACAAATTGGGAGCGTTTTACACATTGCTGGCTGTCCGAATACCAAAAATAAATAAAAATAAAAGTTATTAAAATGTTGACATATTATTGCTTATAGCAGCTTGAAATGCATTAAAGAACAGTATGCTTCTACTGAGTGACTTTTCTAACTACTTTTCACCAGGGTCCCTGGGATAGAATCATTTAGAATGTGGATCCATCCATGGCCTGATGAAAGCCAATTTGAGGGGGCCTGTGATGCAAAAAAGGTTTGAAAAGCCTTGGTATAAGCACACTTGCATTTTTCATATTTATGTTTGCGTTTCTCTGTACTGTGTGAATTTGTGTGCGTGCCCAGTGCAGAGTTAGGAAAGCACAAGTGAAGGTCTCTGTGTGTGTGTGTGCGTGCGCACGCACGCACACACTCTTGTTTGTTGTACTCTACGGCGCTCATTTATCAACTTGGCGTACGCCCAATTATGGGCGTACACCGGAATCACTGCAAGTGTCGCCATTTATTATTCCAGCATGAACTTGAACTTTGGTGTGCGCCCGGCCAAATATCACGTCGGTCACGGTTTGCAGAATGACTGAACCCAAATGCAGAGGAAAGTTCAAATAAAGATTTATTAAAGCAAACGAGGTCAAGCTTACAAGTGTTAGCCGTAGCTGCTTACAGAAAAACCTTGGAATGCAAAATGCAACACATTTCAAAAGCAGAAGGCCATAAACAGAAAGACCAAAAAGGCAAACCTTACAAAAGGCATAAAGTAGTGAAGTCCCAAAACGGAAGAGCAACACAAGGAACCAGGATCTTCAAGGTAGCGCTCAGGAACAGCAAAGTTGACCACCGGACAAAGGTTTATGTTCTGACAGTTTGTTTGAGCAATGAGTCCAGTATTTATAGGTGGTGGGTTGATTGTAGCAGAGTTCACAGGTTTGTAATGGGCTGGGCTGATGAGAGTGGAACCAGGTGTGTAACTAGGACTGAGGGCTGCAATGGGAAGTGGGAGTGGCCAAAGTGGAAAGGCAGACACAACTGGGCAGAGGGAGAGATACAGAACAAGGGGAATAGACAGGCAGAGGGCCAGACCATGACAACGTCAGGTCGGGAGCTGTCGGAGGCTTTGTCCTCACCTGTTTTTCTGTCATAGAAAAGCGGAGCAGCATTGTCTGACCAGCTGACAGGCTCTCACAGGCATCTTAAACGTATGTTTTCACTTCTAAAATGTATATAAAACTAATATATTTTGTAAAGGCATGTCATATGAAATTGGTAGGATATTTCCAAGTGTACAAGCGTTTAAGGATAAACCCGACGCGTCGCTCGAATGCCAAATGTGCCGTGCCAGCGCAAGTGGGGACCGTATGGGAGATAGCTAACCCAGCCAGCCCACCACCACACAGTGCCACATAGGCTACGTTAAGGTTTAGGTTGACACTTGACAGCCCAGCCACTGCAGCGAGGCAATCTAATATAGACATGTCATAAACGTGCATGGTCACGGTGTCATGGACCACCACAGTGACAGACAGACAGACAGGACAGGACAGGAGGAGGAGATGCAGCTATTTGCAAAAGAGCAGCGTGCGTGTGCGGTTGTCACGGGCTGTGCGTGCGTGTCCAAACTCGATCATCCAAATTACATTTGTTATTTAGCCTAATTCATGGTTCACACGTTCACATCACTAATATATCTTGTTGTATATTAAATTAATAAAGACTTTAATAATTGAATATACAACTGACAACACACAGTGACAGTTGCTTGCAAGTTGCGATATGTGCGTGCGTGCGTGCGTGCGTGTGTGTGTGTGTGTGTGTGGGGTGGTGGTGGGGGGGTTGGGGGGGAGTGTGAGGCAGGCAGCAAGGCAAGCAGGGGAAACCTTTTTATTGGCTTTTTCCATCATGTAACTATGGTTTCCATACGTTGTTTGGTCGTATTGCAGTTGTTCATGTCGCAAAAAACGAGGGCGAGGCTTGATTTTATATAGGGCGTGCCGGATTGATTTCACTTCATTGATTTCATGTCATTGATTTCAGCTGCACAACGCTATACACAGTCAACTCCTCAAGTGATGAGATGCTGAAGAAACACTGGAGAAAAAAAAATCCGGAAAACACAGCAGTCTGTAGGGACCTTTAATTAATATGTCACGCTAACTCTGAGAGTGTACAAAGCGGAACCTTCCATTTGCATGCTCCACTCTAAGAGTTAAATGAACACTGGAGATTTGACTGTGCAAGGTACATTTACATATACAGGGTAGGTATAAATCAGCCAGTAAATTCGGCTCTTCATCATGTGATGCCGGTACTTATTGGTCTTAGTTTCCCCCACATTCGGGTGCATGCCGCTGCGTGCGCCTGCCTGAATTATGCATGGTTGTTTGCTGCTTTCATTATGGAGACACAATGAAAGGAAAGGAATTTCGTTTTTTCCTCCCATTTACGGCGTGTACGTGGAGAGAGAGCGGGGTGGGGTGGAGAGTATATACCTAGGGCTGTTTCGAATCTGTCTGGTGCCTTTCTGAGTTATGGGCCCTGCTTATTTGTCTCTTCCACTGTACCCCGACAGACACACACACGCGCACACTTGCACGCACACACACACACACACACACACACACACACACACAACTCTCTCTCATCAGGAATTAACATAATTAAGGAATTGATTGATTAATTAATTAATTGCTCTGCTAGCTGTATAGCTTAAGGCGTGTGCAACGCATGGGCGTTAAAACCTGGCCACACCCCCAACCATAGTGTCATTGTACCCGTGTAACCACTGGCACCTGAGGACAAAAAAAACGAAACAAGTTTCAACCTCTTTTGGGACAGTGCACAACTGAGTGTGCAAATGGAACACAGGGTCCATTTGGTTCCATTTTTAAGCTCAGGTACTGACGTGTATACGGGTCCATTTGGAACCCCCGTCAAGGAACCCTGGGCCCCACTCTGAGAACCACTGGTCTTTGTATAAAAATCACACCCGTGTGAACTGAGTGGTGTAACTCCCCTCTCCCCTCTCCCCCTGCCTCTCTCTCTCTCTCTCTCTCTGTAATTAGCAGGCAACAGTGCAACACTATCTCTCTCTCTCTCTCTCTGTTTCTGGCACAGCAGCGCCACTTTTGCCCCTACTGGTACTCTAAACATAGTCACATAGGTTAGGACAGACATTGCTGTTCCTTGGAGTGGTTGCACCACTCAAAAATGATTGGTTCACAGAACAAAACTCACACAAACTCCCAGAACAAACTCACTTGGTGTATGTGGGAGTCCCACGTGGCAGCAAGAGGTGACTGTTTTAGTGCCATTTGCCACTGGTTGTACTGAAGCGATAGGCTGATGTTATATACGTTTAACCTTTTGCTTAAAAACTTTCAATAGGACTTCCGGTACGACACCAGAAAGAGCAGCAGTGTGAGACGAGAGCTCCCAGCAAGGTTTAGCTTTTTTTCCCCTAAAACGAACTATATTCTGAAATAAAAACACAAAAATGGAAGGGGAAGACCAACGAAAAGCTAAAAGTGATAAAAAAAACCACCAGATCGGAAAAGAAAAACAAACAAACAACAGAGAAGAGTTACGACGGCAACAAGCCTACAAGCAAGTATATGAATGCGATACACGCCGATATAAAAGCCATGAGGACCGAAGTTAGGATGGAGTTGGAGGGCTTTAAAGAGACTCTTTCCGAACAAATGCGCAAAGATATCTCAGGTTTCAAAGAAGACTTCAACAACAAATTGACGAGGCTTGTCACCGACATACAAAGCACCGCGTGGACACTGTGGAACAAGCAGAGCGGCGGGTGGCGAGCGTCGAGGAGTGGAGCTCAGACGCCAACGAAATAATGACTTCACTACTACAAGAACACGAGAGGTTACAAGAGAAGGTTTTGGACTTAGAAACAAGGTCTTGACGACAGAACCTGCGTTTATACAATGTCGCAGAAAAACAGCGAGGAGAACGACATGATGGGGTTCATTAATAACTTCATAAAGACTGAATTAGCACTGGACATTGACCTGGGCATACAGCGCTGCCACAGATCCCTCGTCCCCAAACCACCGCCGACCGCCACCCCCCGTTCAATCATCATCATGGAGGACAAGACCAAAGAGCTGGTACGTAATGCAACATGGAAGAAAAAAATCGTCCTATTGAACAGCAAAAGGGTGTATTTTGACAATGATTACCCTCAGGAAATACAGATAAAAAGAAAAGCATATGCCCCAATCCGCTTGCTCCTTAAAAAAAAATTCAATAGTGCAGATTTATATGAATACTTTCATGTAGGTCGCCCTCGGATGAGCCCTCCAGCGCTTGACTCCAATTTGTTGTCTGGGAGCTCACGGTGTCTGTGGCAGTATGAGCGGTCAGCCTCATTCTCCTGACTCCTACAGTATATCTCCTCACTATCCCTGCACCACTTCACGTATGCAGGGCAGGCTTCAGGGTCCAGCATTCACAGAGTCAGTGCACATTATGTGGACAGAGTCATTATAGGACAACAGACTACAGCCGCAGAGAAGAATATAATGGCCATGCTGCCTTTCCTCATCTTAAGGTCTTGCTCTGACATGTTGACCCATGAGCCCTGGCAGCGAAGTGCCTCCTGTTGATAACCTTGCATTACTTGGGCATCAAAGCCCAAGGAAGACCGCCCGTGGCACACTCTGCCTCCGCTCTGGTCAAGAGCAGATGTCGTCTGCTTAATTCGGGGCTGTTTGGACTACAGCAGGGAGGCATCTAGACCTCCTGGGTGTACATGCACGCACGCACGCACACGGTGACGACACGCACACGCACACACACACTTTAATTACAATACTTTTGAGGACATCAAAAGTTAAGGACAGCATTGAAAATAGCTGAAAATTGCCAATAAATAGCTGAAAAATGCGGACTGTGACACGCTTTAGGATAGACTTCTTTTCGCTGTGGGCCATCTGCCACGCAAGTAAGTATAAATTAGGGAAATACTCTAAACCTAACCTCTAAATGCTTAATCCTAACACTAATCTGAATATTTTTTCAATTGTAAGCCTAAACTCCCCACATTTCTTTAACCATAAAACAACCATTTCTCTTCTGAGGACCAAGACAATGGATCGAAGTACATATTTCTCAAACTCTGTACTAGTAGTTGGAGGACCAAATGTCCCCACAAGGAGTAAACACGCATACACACACTTATCCCAAATTAAACCAACTATGCACACATGGGAAAAACAAACAATTATTCGGTACAGAGAGGTTTCGGCGCTATAGCTACATGAGGTGCTACATTAAAAACAAAAGGCCTTTCTGGTAGCAGACTGCACAGACCGAGACTGCAGCACAGCCTGCGTTCTGATGCGGCTGCTTGCTAAGAGACGACAGGAGTCCCAGGGGGGCCCAGGTGGAGCTGTCTTTTCTATCCCAGCGTCTGGGCTTCATGTCTGGGTCACGGTCTCTGTCTTCTCCCCCTGCCCTGCTGGAGGTCCACTGGGAACCCCCGCTGCTTTTGTAATGAGCAGTGGAGTCAGCACTTAGTAGACACACGCACACGCGTGCACACAGGCACACACACAGGCAGGCACACAGAACATGCAACATCATGCATGCACAAATAGAGGCAGGAGAAGAACGCATGCAGATAAAACAGGCATGTGCACATATAGAAATGGTCCTCACGTACAAAGGCATACAATGATACACAATACACAAAAAACACATTAATGCATGCACACGCTCCCTCACAACACACACACACACACACACACACACACACACACACACACACACACACACACACACACACGCACAAACCCTCACTCCCTGGACAGACACAAGCCCACATGCCACGAACTCACTCGACACACACACACACAGCATATGGGGTAGGATTAACGGTACAGATCCCAGAAGCAAGGATTTTAGTTCTAGTCCACCACCATCTCCTTGGGCTTGCTTGCATTGAGCCGGAATCTAACTATTAGGAGCAGTGGGCGCTATTAAAACAGCGCCCGGGGAGCATGTCTTGTATGTTATTAAAAATGCAAGCTGTGTTTACTTAACCATGTAAACCATCTATAGATGGATACTATAGTATCAGTGCAATGGACATGAGTAACTCACGAGTACTACACTCAGATTTTTTCCATCTACACGAAATCTCCACAGGCCGATCTACAAGCTCAAGCTAAATGGTCTAGACAGGTGCCATATGACGGCAGATCTTGTAAGATTCGTCTTAATACCTAGGGCTATAACTTGCGCCACCCCTTAACCCTTATGCCTAAACTTATTTGCCATTTTTTACTATTTAAAAAAAAAAAACTTTTAAAATAGTTCAAATAGCTGATCTACAAGCTCACGACATGTAGATGTAGATCGGCTAGTTGGACTATTTTAAAATGATTTTCAAAATAGTAAATAAGTTTAGGGATAAGGGATAAGGGTGGCGCAAGATGGAGCCCCTAGCCTCCAACCTCCGCAGTGCGTCTGGCTTTATCGAGCGTCTATACGAACACGATTGGGCCGTGTTTGGGGGAGGAAAGCCGGGAGGGTGGTTGTTCATACATGCTGGCTGGGCGGCACTTGTCCGCAGAGAGTGTTGGGCGGGAAGAGTAGGGACCAAGCCTCTACGTCCTCCCAGTGGGGGCTCCTCAAGGGCAGGTGAGTCTGTAGGATACAGCAGCAGTGACAACACACTGTGGCTCAAGAGGTAGAGCAGGTCGTCCAATGATCCATGGGTCGGTGGTTCGAATCCCGGCTCCTCCTGTCTACATGTCGAAGTGTCCTTGGGCAAGACACTGAACCCCAAATTGCTCCCGATGTGCTGGTTGGTACCTTGCATGGCTTCCGCCGCAATCGGTGTATGAATGTGTGTGTGAGAATGGGTGAATGTAATGCACAATCTATGTAAAGCGCCTTGGATAAAGGCGCTATATAAATGCACCATTTATCATTTACACAAATGTGTGTGAAGAAGGAACAATTGGCAATAACAACTACATTGGGGGGGAAATGACCGGTCTGCCCCGGTAACAAGATGTGCACATGCACACGCTCTACAGTGGGAGGGGACGTGCAACAGGCCAACAGCACGTGCACCGGGGTGCATACTTAGTTTAGACTATTGGTTAGACATGGGTTAAGGTTAAGTTTAGGTGTGCTGCCCCGTGGGAGGTTAGGTTTAGGGTGAGGGTTTGAGATAGGTTGTAGTTGTAGGACTAATGACTGGTCTAACCAAAAACTGTCTAAACTAAGTACTGCACCCCGTGCACCAAGGCCCGCCCCCACTCGATCATGATTGGAGGAAGGCCCTTCTCATCCTGATTGGATGAAGGCTGGGCCCTCTGGCCAAAAACTAAACCCAAGGGTTTTTTTTAACTGGGGACAGGGAGGAACTCCAATAATTTATTTTATACCTGTATATGCACCAGTAAACTGCAAATAAGCTGTAGTATGTACCATAGAGGCAAAAGATGCTGTCTCATAAAAGCATGATTTTTGCACCATCACAAGACAAGTGTCGTGCACCAAAAATATCCGATCACAACCGGGGCATAATTTCAGCCATCTCTCCACCTCTCCATTGGATCTTTCTCTCCATCTCCATGCATCTCTCTCCATCCACGTAGCTATCCTCTGTAGACACTTTTAAAGCACAGCTCAAGACCTACTTCTATACACTCTTGCTTTGAATTGATCTTTTAAATTATTTGTTATTCATGTCCTCACTGTATTGCATTACTGCTATTATTTTAATGTTTTATGCCTTGCTTTTCTTTTTTTTCTCCATTGCTCTGTAAAGCACTTTGAGCTGCATTTCATGTCATGAAAGGTGCTATACAAATAAAGTTGTATTATTATTATTATTGTATTATTATCCTTTGTCTCATGGTTTCAGCAGATCATCTCTCTCTCTCTCTCTCTCTCTCTCTCTCTCTCTCTCTCTCTCTCTCTAAACAGAATGTGAAAAGAAAACCTATTTTCTATTTTTGATTGCCTGTTACCGAACAGTCACACGAAAATCATCACTTCCTTTCTTTTCAGTACATTCTTCCCATCAGGCTCTATCTGTCGCACAAATGCACGCACGCACGTGCACGCACGTGCACGCACGTGCACGCGCACACGCACACACACACACACACACACACACACACACACACACACACACACACACCCACACCCTAATGACAACAGACAGCACAGTACACAAGAAGTCGCTCTATGCCACACGTGAGCAGAGAGCTCTAGTGAGCTTTCTAACTGTTTCCTCTGCAGTCACGACTGCATTCTGGGAGGAAACAAGTAGGAGAGGTCTATGACATCACATAAATACACCAGGGTTTGAAGCACAAGAGGACCTCTACCGTCTCTAGATGGAAGGAAAATACCAGATTACTGAGAATTCAATGTTTGAAGTCTTAAGACAAGTGTCAGGGTCCTCTCCTGCTATATTTCCTTCCTCTGTTGGTCTTTCACTGTAGTACCACAGTGACACCTTCTGGCCAACTGAAGAACTGCAGCTAAAGTATTATTATTCACTACAGGGAGTTACTACAGAAGGAAATGTATAAAGGTAATTACATTTGTACCCACACAAAGAAAGGCAGATGAGCACACACCTCTTGTATGCGTGTGAATGAATAAACATGCAGACACATTCACACTCAATCTTACACACTGTGTCGAACACATACTGTATGTGTAATTGTGTATTTGTGTATGTAATGTTCACAAGCGTATCTCTCACCTGTGTGTGAACATGCACACACGCACGGACGCCACACACATATACTGGAGTAAACTATAGCCTGTCTTAATTGTGGACACATAAGCAAAACACTCAATGACTATTATCTTGACACTGACTATATCTTGACTCACACACATACGCATGTGCAAATGATACTCTCATTATGACAGAATTGGCATATTGTATTATACAAGTTAATGTTTTATTGGTATGTTTGATATTGTTTTCTGCTTAATTAATAAATTAATAGATAAAAGAAAAACAAGTGAAAATGGACTGAACAGTATGGTATTTAAAAATGAACTAAAATAAAACTAGTGTTGATTATTTTTTTAAAGAAAAGAATGTCGGAAACATAAAAGATGTTATATTTACTAATAACTAGGGATGTCCTGATACACTTTTTTCGTTTCTGATCCGATCCCACAATTTCTGTGTTAGCCGATACCGAATACCGATACCAGTGTTGTGATCTCGTGTTGTGTTTATAGCTATATATCTCGTGTTTATAGCAGACTCCTCACTCAAATGTGCACTTGCAGTTTGGGCAACTCCAAAGCAAACTCCACATGCCCAAACATATTATTTACTTGCCATAGTGTCAACCCCTTACCCCTGTGTCGGATCGGTGGTTAGACTGGCATATTCGCCGATACCGATATGACCCGATATGACAAATAAGGGCCGATCCGATACTTTTCCGATACCGATACAGTATCGGGACATCTCTACAGTAATAACCCCTAAAAATGCACTGTCTGGGAAATACTGCCACAGGGGAACAGAGAGAGACAAGCAACAGGTGGGCATTTCTGGTGTCAGTGGATGACAACTATTACTGTGCACTGGCTCTGCTGGGGTTCAGGGTCTACCAGTGATGGAAGAAGTTCGTACTCCCTTTGTTTTACTTAAGTAAGTAAAAGTATCAATATAAATATACAGCGAGAGGGGAAATGTGTTTCCCCAGGGAAATACCACCATACATCTCAGGATTAATTCATTTCAAATCCTAATATTTTGATGGTGGAGAGGTCAGAGAGAGATTAGCTTTCAATTCACAATGTGGAAACAAGTCACCATGACAGCAAACCAACAACGCATGATGACAGTGGAGAGGAAACAATATGCAGTCCAACATACACTCCAGTCAACCAAGCAATAAAACAGTTGGACTGCAGATGAGTTACGAGGGGTGGAGAAGGTGAGGGCTTTGATTTACTGCTGAGAAGTTACAGCGTCCATATTTTATATGGAAAACCTTTGCAGGAAAATAGCCCGATCTACAAGCTCACAATGCGTCGCACAGCAACACGCCGTAAGCTTTTAGATCGGCAGCTTGTAGACTGGCTATTTTCTGCAAAGATATTTTTGTTAAAAAAAAATAACAGCCACTAGTATAGAGCTCTGAGGGACTCCGGTCAACCTAGTAAGTATAGGGTTCTAGTAGTTAAAGCGTAAATACTCATGTGCACGCCCCCACACATGCATCCATAATAATAATGGATTATATTTATAATATATTTGGGTAAATCTAAGTGCTACAATAACCATTTGCATAAAAACATAAAAAAAACATCACACCACTACAAAATACGGTATCTAAGAAAAGTAAAACCAGTGTATTAAAAAAGGTTTTAAAGGCTTGTCACTTGTCACCAGCTCAAATGAAATGCACAATACACTCATTAATACATGTACACTGAGCTCAGGTGTACAGAATGAACAGAGATACTGAACAGTCAGTCAAATAAAAATGGTGTATGTGAATGTATTGGAAGGAGGTAGGGCCCGCACACCATTCTTTTGGTAAAGAATTACTTTATTGAACAAACAACATTGTTTCGATCTTGATAGATCTTCGTCGGGTCAGTATACGTATACTGACCTGACAAAGATCTAGACGTTCCTACTAGGCTGAGGAATATATCCCACCCTTTTCACATTGGCCTGTTATAGCGCCACCAACAGGTGGAAAACACATGTTTGGAACAAAAATGCCTCAAATCATCCAATTGCCATCCAAGGCATAAGAAGAAATGGCACCCTTTTCACGTTGGCTTATTATAGCGCCACCAGGAGGCCACAACCTGACCTGCCCTGGTGGAGACATGTGCCCTGAGGGGCACTTTTTCTAGTTGGCCCTGCACCCACTGTCGAGGTATGTGAATGTATGTGAATGTATTCCCAGATTCTGTATAGGCCCTGAGTTTGTGGGTATGTCACACACAAGTGTACAATTACACTGCTACTCGTCTCATAGTGGCTGGGTTTCCGAGGCTACGTGGAGGCCTACAGGCGTAAACAAAGATATAGGCCTACAGCAGTGTTGATTTCGTCGACTAAAACTAAGACGAAAAGTGTTCGTCGACTACCTTTTTTCACTGAGGAAAACTGAATGGAAACTAAATGAAAACTAAGCTATGATGACTAAACTATGACAATTTCGTCAACAAATAAAAACTAGACTAAAATGTTAGGAAGGGACTAGTGGACAAGAGATCCACTATAAGTCATTTTACACTTGGTTGCATGCTGAAAATAGCCGATCTACAAGCTCACAACGCGTTGCGTTGCGATACGTTGTGGGCTTGTAGATCGGCTATTTTCAGCAAGTGAAAAAAACAGTCATCAAGGCCCGCCAAAATACATTTTGTTCGACTAAATCAGCTGTAGATTTAGTAGACTAAAATCTTATGATATTTAGTCGACTAAAACTAGACTAACACATTCCAGGAGACTAAAATCGGACTAAAAAAAATGAAAACTATTAAAGAGACTATAGTCCGGCAGCCGACAGGCTTCTTTTGTTTAAAGTGGGACATTTGGTATATAGTCTTTTTTATTGGCCTAAAATATTGTCTATATACATACATTCATGAATCCACTTGCTGACCGGCTGTCACTATTGGGCAATTTCTTTTTCCATTAACATCCTATGGCAGGCAAAATTGTCAAACTTTTGTTATGCTTTAAGTAGCATGTGACATGTCAAACTAGGTGGTTTTCATGATTCTGAATCCATTCCAAGCATTAGTTTTGCACAAAAAACACTCCTTGGGCTAGAGATGGCCATAGACGTCATGACAAAAGTGATGAGGTCAGCACAAATGTGATGAGGTCAGCACATTTTGGTCAAGTGGCTATGGCTGTGTTTAGCCCAAGAAGTGTATTTTGTGCAAAACTAATGATTGGAATGGATTCAGAATCATGAAAACCCCCTAGTTTGACATGTTACATGCTACTTAAAGCAAAAGGAAAGTTTGACAGTTTTGACATTTTTGACATTTTTGCCTGCCATAGGATGTTAATGGTAGGGTCACAAGAAACCCCTATAATAAATTGCCCAATAGCCTACCAACAGCCGGTCAGAAGTGGATTCATGAATATATGTATATTATATAGACAATATTTTAGGCCAATAAAAAAAGACTATATACCAAATGTCCCACCCGTCCACCTCGACTGCCGGACTACTTTGACTAAAACTAAAATCAAAATGTGCTGCCCAAAACAACACTGGCCTACAGGGACTGTGTTAAGAAATATACTGGGGGGTTCTTACTCCAGTGGTTCTCAACCGTTTCTGGATCAGGGGCCAGGGCCCACGTACACAAAAATCACACACTATATGACCGCTTAATTTCCCTTTTTAAATATTCAATGTTATATCAATACAATCTTAGTGGCTTGCCAAACATGATGTCCCGGGTCTCACCAGGAGAGGGTGGTGTCGCTCTCCCACATTTCATCTCAGTGGCTCGCTGTCTGAAAGTTGGGCTACAGACGGTCTCCTTAATAAACTACAAATCCCAGCCTTATTCTCGTCGTCATGGAAGATATGCATCAACAACATTACATCTTAATGGGATAACTGTTGTCCGACCGCCACCTTCCCTGGGCATCATAACCATAGATATGTCTCAGATGATCATAACAGGTCAACCACAGTTGCAGCCAATACAATTATAGTGGGGAACATAAATAGGCTATGTACGACACATCAAACAACGTTCTTAATTACACCATGAGCAAATAATACTATAGCAACAGCATAACATCATAACTGTTAACTGCACCAGACCAGTGCAAACTGCAACACGTCACGTCGGTTCGCAGCATTGGCATTTATAATAAGCATACAAACAATCAACCAGGTTGAAAATGCCCTCAGCTCTGAACTCGGTAGAATCTGCACCTGGCTCGCTGATAACAAACTATCTTTACACCTGGGAAAAACTGAATCCATTCTCTTTGGCTCTAATAGTAATCTCAGCAAGGCAAATGGCTTCTTGGTTAAAGTGGGTGACAATGTTATCACACGTAAAGATGAAATTACCTACCTAGGTTCCATCCTGGAGGCTAATCTTTCCGGTGATAAAATGGCCACCAACGTAATCAAAAAGGTCAACCATAGAACAAGATTCCTTTACAGGATCTCCTCACTGGTCAACAAAAACACCTTGAAGACCTTAACAGGAGCCCTTGTACAGGGTTTCTTTGACTATGCATGCACCTCCTGGTACCACAGCACCTCAAAGGCCCTTAAAACCAGGCTCCAGACTTCCCAAAACAAACTGGTCAGGCTCCTACTTGACCTAGCCCCCCGAACCCACCTCACCCCTGCCCACTTCGACAGGCTGGAATGGCTTAGGGTCGACGACAGAGTACAGCATCTTGCAATGGGTCTGGTCCACAAGATTCGATACACCACCAAGATACCCATGTACCTGTCTAGATACTTCCTTAATGTTAACGAAGTCCACACCCACAACACCAGAGGGAGTACAACGAACCATGTACAACCCAGATTCGGCACAAACAAGGGACTAAATTCTTTTCGCTCCTATGCCACCAAAATGTGGAACGCCCTACCAACTGTCATTAAGACATGCGAATCCCTTGACTCTTTCAAAACCGCTCTCAAAGGGCACCTACGGACGGCTGCAATTCGAAACTGGCCCCTGTAAAATCGGAATCCCTCAAACACGAACGCAAGGACAACACAAGAGACGGTCGCGGCCACACAGCCAACTCAAGGTATGGCCACTGAGCCAACTTGGGGACCCAACGCAGCTCCTCCAAGGAAAAAAAACAAATTAACGGAGCTGAACGTGAATCCCCCCCACCGCCCACCCCTTTTTTTCCCCCTCACTGTATATGTTTCTTTTCCCTTTTTACCTCCTTTATGATGAATTCCTGTTCTGTCTATAGAAGTGTCTATTTGTACGTCTCTAAATGTTTTGATGATTTGAACATGGTGGACCCTATTGGAAACAAGTGTAATGCTTAATTGGGTCGTCCACTCACAGTTAACAGCCTTTGTATTGAGTTTGTGCTTGAAATGTACTGTAATTCTGCAAACTGTTAATAAATTCTTCAATCAATCAATCAAACCAAATAATTGAGCTGAGCCCTTACCTTACACACCGAAGCTTTCACTCCTGCATAATATCGCCTATATCCAATGACTGATGATGCTTGTGTGCAATTCTTCTTTTTCTTTATTTGTAGATTATTGGAATCCCCAAATTGACATTATTGCATGACACCTGTCAAAGTTGTTTCACAGATGAGAAACTTTGGAGTGCAGCAACTGCTGTGCTCTCACAGCGGTGGGGGGGATTCAGATTTTAGAGTAGCGACACGCTTTGATCTCGCCGCAAAGCGGGTGCCTATGGGCTATAGTTCCAACATTGCTCGGCTGGGACTATCCCATTGAGATAGAATGAGAACTTCCGCATGCCATTGTTACAATGGGAGTCAACGCTATAGTGTCGCCACTCTCTTACAATATTACTCTGGTTTAAGTTGGCCATGTATTTTGTTTGTAATTAGTGTCATTGAAAGTTCCAAATAAAACAAAAGCAAGGGCTGAGATCAGTAACCTGACTCCGCCAGATGGTGCCAGTAGTGAGTTCCTAGGAGGAGGGAACGTGTGAACTAATATAATACTGCCGCAATCTGGTGGAGTATGAGATCAGAGCTGGGCTGGAAATTGAATTCAGGGGTGACTCATATTGCCACTGGATAAGCCATAATACCCATAAGGAAGATTAGATGCAAGTATGCAACATAGGCTATAATAAAAAGTGGGTAGGACTACAGTAGCCTATACTTTTAATCTGAGTGACAACAGGTGTGCTTGCTCTCTGGCATACCTGGATCAAACAGGTTATCTTCACCAAATGTTTTTACACCTCTGACAGCCAGATAATGGTGGGAACAACAGGTGCTTAATTAACTCCACGCCCCATTTTAACTAACCCTCAGGAGACAAATTGGACAGGGCTGACATGTTTGCTCACATTTACATTAAATTGTAATCGGAAGTATGCACCATGAAATGTGGAAAGTCGGAACATATCTTATAGCAGCTTCTAATCCTTATTTTTGAGCGGTGCCTCCGCTCCATTACGGAGCTATGTCCGTCCATCCGTATGTCCGTATGTACAGTATGTCTCTGTGTCTGTATGTCCGAGCACGGAAAGCTGCAACACGGTAACTGTCATTTCTCGATCGTTTCGGACGCGGGGCGCCTCGCCGGAACAGGGCCGCCCCCAAGGGGGTGTTCCTGGGGGGGTCTGGATGTTGCGGGGACCCCCCCGGGGACCCCCACACGGTAGGCTACAGGTGCACCGCTCACTTCACACAGGTGTGGGTTTTTATTAGCATCCTTGTTTTATTACCCCACACACCAAATAATGGCCATACTAGGGTATGTGTGTGGCTGTATACTGTATTATAGTACTAGACTATTATACTAGACTATTACTACTATACTCACATCTAGATTTCGGGCCACTATGCGACCCTCACACCTAGGTCACACGCAGTTTCTTCCGTAAAATGTCCCTTTAAGCAAATTTTAATAGGCAATAGAAAAATAATTAACGTAAAAGTGGCCTATATAATATTTTTTCTTTTGTCTTTTCGTGTGGGGCCCGGCTAGTGGGAGCGCAAGGAGGAATATGGGTCAGGGTCAGTTCCCTCCATGTCTGCGCTGGGCTAGTCTCGCGTTACCAGACTGTTGCCTCTCGCAATTTCCAAATGCTTTCATGGCAGTCTGGAGCAACAGAAGAGCTGTCATGAGTAAACTATAAAGCGGAAGTGGAGCCTCCTCGCCACTTCCGTTTCGTCTTTACAGTCGCGCACATTTATCCTAATATACTGTAAATAGAAATCATCTAAGCGTGTGTGTGTGTGTGTGTGTGTGTGTGTGTGTGTGTGTGTGTGTGTGTGTGTGTGTGTGTGTGTGTGTGTGTGTGTGTGTGTGTGTGTGTGTGTCGCGTGCATGAGTGAGTCCATTGCACACAGAAGGACAGATGGGGTGGGTTTGTGAAGGTGCTTTGAAGTATATTTCCCATTTTAAGAAAGATGTTCTTCAAAGAACATGTCAAGTCAAAGTGTATCTCATTGAATGTCTGTCTTCAGTACATTTCTAAGGTGGAAGAATCATCTCCCCATGCACGTGCACATTGATGACATTATCAAAACACCTGGGATGAAAGAAAGAGAGAGAGGCAGTTGTCATTTAAATAAATTAGAGAAAAAAGAGAGGGGGGGGGGGATAGCTCCTCCTATGTCCAGCTTTTAGTGTACTGCATGTAACCCAATTGTTTTTGAGTGTTTGTGTAAGCACAAACATTGCATAACACAAACATTGATGACGAAGTTGAGGACGCATTTGTGATTGGCCGGAATGAGATGATGTATGATGATGTACAGTATGATGATAAGAGCCCTCACTTCACACAGGTGTGATTTTTGAATGATGAAATGGTGTTGGTTTGGTGGTGCGACAGTTGTAGTTAGTAGCGTAATGTTTCAAATAGTTTTAAATATAAGCCCTTTAATTTGAACTATTTTTGAAATTTGGGATTTTTGCACGACATCATGTTTGGTGGGGCAATCAGGGCATTTAGGGGCCAAACATGGACAGCGCCTACTTCAGAACCATGGACAGTACCGGGGGCAGTGTCTTGATTGACCAGGGTTTAATAGAGACACGGGGACTACAAATTTCACGCCCCCCAAATGAGACAGCGCCCCCACTTCTGGTCCGTTGGAACGGTGTACTGCAGGCCAGCCCATAGAAGTCCATTGAAATTCAACTGTAGTTAGCTTACTTTTAAAATAATACCAAATGAACTGAAGACTATATTGATTTGAATAAAAATATGTTTCCAAATGAAGTGTCTTTGTCAACATATATTGTTGTTTTCTCAATAGAGGATCTATTTCACATTTAATTTACCACTTGAATAAGTTACCCATAATGTTAACGGACCAGAGGGGAGACGGCAGACAGAGAACCCGACGCTTTTAAGGACGTCACTGCCTTTACGAGGCAACGAGCGCCGACTTTGAAGAGTGGAATTCTCAATAATACATCCCGACTGACTTTGTTCATTCATGTCTATATTTTGAACATACTTACTAATATGTTCTACCTACCTCCGACGGTGTGTTTTACCGTTGTCAACTTGACTTGTTGTATAAAATTAACTAGTTGGGAAAATAACCCAGCTAAATGGAGGAGTGACATATCTTGTGTCTCTATGAGGGCCCAGGTAGGGGCGGGCCTTCATTTCCGGGCCTGTTGAGAACTCTAGTTTTTGCCGGCTGCCGGGCGCGGCTGCGCTAATAACCTTTTATGCAATAAAAATTTGCAACAATAAGACAATCAAAATAGAGATTCCTTTTATTGAACTGTGCCAAGACATCAGAGACACATACTTACACTTACACAGATCACCAGTAAGACGCCCTGAGGGCGAGAAGCTACCAAGGTCGCGTGCACGCATTCGCCTGGGTGACGGCAGACTGGGCGAGCGCTGGCGCTTTGGCATGGGAGGTCAGATCAACATACATGGCGTACATTCTGTACTGGCTATATATGGAGCATCTTGAGTATACAAGGTTTGATGAGGTCAGATCAACATAATGGAATGTCAGAACAGGTCAGCTCCATATATGTAGCCTGGCTGAGATCTAAGGGTGGCAGCGGGGGCAGTGTCTTGATCGACCAGGGTTTGATGAGGGCCCAGTTAGGGCCGGGCCTTCATTTTCGGGCCTGTTGAGAACTTTTTTCCGGCTGCCGGCCACGGCTGCGCTAATAACTTTGGGGCGTCTAGAGTTTGAACGGACAGGTATCAGTAAAAAGGAAGACATCGAAAGAGGAAAGACGGGTGGGGTAGGATCGACATATGGAATGTCAGAACAGGTCAGCTCCATATGGAGATGTGAGGGTTTGAGGTCAGATGTAGAGTTGCTGGCCGGCTCCATATATGCAGATCTAGGTGATGATCCAGTCTTCTCCATGTATGGCTATCCAGGGTTTGATGAGGCCAGTGTTGAGATCTTCATATATGGAGACGGCCATATATGGAGCGTCGACCATATATGGTGGCGTGACGTGTCACAAGGCGTAACGGACTGACGACCATATAATGGTGGCGTGACGTGTCACGAGGCGTGAGGGAGGTTTTGAAGGTTTTCATAGTTGCCTGTGATGTTCTATTCTTTAAGCAACCACCGGGTGGTGGTGTTGTATCATGAGTAAATGCTGTGTGCTACTGCATGTGAATGGGCCAGATACACATTATGTTGAGATGAATATATATTTTGACATAGCAGAATCATAGTGCATCATAATGTTGACAGACTTAAAGGAGAAATCCAGACAAAAACACAAGTACTCATGAATCAGCCTATCCTGTCCCAACATACATGTTGGCCTTGAATTGTTCCATAGATGCCCCCTATTCTCCATTTCCCCCACCCTTCCCACAGTAAAATGCAGTTAGAATGGACCTAGTTGTCTTATTTATTTTTTAATGTATTTATGATGATGATCGAGGCCTGTACACGTGCGTGTGTGTGTTTCAGTCAGACAGAAGGAACGCATCCATGAAATCTTCATGGACCAGCCATGTTCTTCTCAGACTGATGCACGCTCCAATAAACCCATCATATTAGCAATCCTTATACTCGTCTCGGTGTGTGTGTGTGTGTGTGTGTGTGTGTGTGTGTGTGTGCGTGTGTGTGTGTGTGTTTTACATGATTTTCAATGTACACTCTCTGTATTAAATCAATATAATTGAGGACCATATTCCTGGTCCTCAATTATATCTGGCAATTAGGAAATGATCTGGTTGGGATTAGGACTAGGCATTGGCGCTGGGATTTTATCAATTCCAGTTCCTTAACGATGAGCCTAAAAAGGTAAAAATGCCCAAAATGCTGGTGTAAATGTGTGTGTGTGTGTATGTGCATGCGTGCGTGCGTGCGTGCGTGCGTGCGTGCGTGCGTGCGTGCGTGCGTGCGCAGCCTGCCTGTGCGTATACAATTTTATGAGTGTGTGAATGCAGTTTCACTATGTGCACGCATTGTGGCTTCTTCGTTTGTCTGCTCATTTATGCTTCCGCGTGCCCGTCTGCTATCTTCTTTGTGCGTGCATACACTGTTTCTATGCATGTGTGTTTTTATCTGTTCACATGTGTTTATGTGCATGCACGCATGATTTCACATGCGTGGCATGCACGTTGTGCGTCTCGGAGCTTGTGCTCACATGAGAGACTCTCTCCACTTTATCTCGACTGTACACACACCAACCCATGCTGCTGTAGTCTCCTCTCAGCGGACCTTGAACACAAAGCACATTTTAATTACATGCACACTGTTGGCCTCTGGCTTTCAACTGGACCCCAACTCCTGTACTATTATGTTCAAGGTCACGTGCAGCCTACTGTATATATAACATGTGCATCCATTCATATTTTTCACCTGTTAAAGCCAGGTGGGATGGGGATTTGCTTCAATCCACAGAATAACTATACTAGAATACTGTAAAACATGAAAGATCAAATTATCGTCCCGCAAGGAATTCTGGTTTCTACTTAATAATATGATATATGATATGATATGACCACCGAGAGAGACGGGTGGCAGCCGGAATGTAGACGGCACCCGGGAGCAGTATGGGTTGGCGCCCCAGCCTGTGTCTTCCGTGAGGAAGAAGCCCAACAAACCCTCGGTGAGGCCTTTAGGACGGCCATTCAAGCCTCAAGCGGAGCCTGCAGCACCACCAAGGGCAAGGTGGAGCCTGCGGAACTGTTGCGGCTCGAGAATCCACCATTCCTGAATAAAGTGCCTGGTGCTGGGAGTCTGGTGCAACGCACAGGGGCTGGACCTGGTGAAAGCAGGAGTGGACCTGGTGAGACCCGGACAGGAGTCGACAGAGCCTAGTCCTTCCACGCGCCAGAATGGTACCTCCCAGTCCCGGCAGAGTAGTTCAGGAGGAATGGATTGTGTGGCCCTGGTTTTTCCCTAATGGACTGATCGAGGGTAGCTACTGGGACGTAAGTCGGGACTTGATCACCCCGGCTGGGTCACCTGAGTGAGGGGTATGATGTTGGGAGACCCGAAACCCTGATGACCTTGGGATACATCACTGAGGATACGTCCCAGGTGCATCCATGCGATGTATTTTTGTTTTTTATATAGACTAACGCATCACTATGCCAGCTAGCTTACTCATGAACACTCACAGGCAGACTAGAGGGATGTTCATAACATGCGTGGCAGGTTAAAACAAACCTGTGGCAGGTTAAATCTAACCCATGGCTCCCGACATGCGTGGCAGGTAAAAACTAACCCGTGGCTTCAGTGTGAGGTAAGGGTTAGGTTGGGGTTTTGGGTATGGTCTCGGTCTAATGCCTGTCGGTTTGTTCGTACGTAGGACCAAACACATGCAACCCTTTGATAGCTTGCTCCCCAACCGGTAGACTACATGGTTTTAAACCTAGTTCAGACCAGTTTTGCAACGAGAGAAAATATGTTTTGCCTATAATGACCCAATGAGCAAAATAGTGACTGTACTAAATCTAATCTAGCAGCAAATATTTTCAGTTATGGCCTGGGGCTTCCTTGGATTAGAATTTATAGGTACTTAGGTGTCGGGGTTATGATCCGTTAGGATTTTAACAATTCCGGTTCCTTAACGATGTCCTCTTAATGGCCCTGGTCTATAAAAGGAAACACCTAAATGAAACACACAATTAACCTTCAGCTGCATTCACCCCTCAATAGCTGCTGTTAATAGGCTCCTGCAGATTAACAAGACTCGTTTCAGGGGAGGAGAGTTGTATAATGTTGTGTCTACTGTCTACAGTAGCATCCAACTGTGCTTTTTTGAAGCAGCGAAACAGCTGGAGTCCAGCAATTGAAATAAAACATCCTATCTGTTTACTGGCAGTTTGTCTGGTACATTTAATAGAACATTGTTTTATGCATATAAGGCACTGCGGTTGCTGGCATATAACTTGAAAGTTTAAGTTTTGAGTTTAACGAAGGACATATGAGGATTTTGGCAGAAACAGAAACGCCTTCATCAGCTATCTGCTCTTCACAGACAACCCCCCCCCACCCCCCCCCCCCACCCCCCTGGGGAGACCTGGCACCGTGTGTGTGTGTGTGTGTGTGTGTGTGTGTGTGTGTGTGTGTGTGTGTGTGTGTGTGTGTGTGTGTGTGTGTGTGTGTGTGTGTGAGTGTGTGTGTGTGTGTGTGTGTGTGTGTGTGTGTGTGTGTGTGTGTGTGTGTGTGCTTGTGTGCGCGCGCTAGGAGTGGGCTACAATCATTAATTTGAGGTAGAAGGTCACCTGCTGCATGTTTACTGTCTACGCCAAGCCCCCCCCCCCCCCCCCCCCCCCCCCTCTCTCCCGGCCTCTCTCTTTGTCTCCATCTCTCTCTCTCTGTGTCTCTGTCTCTCTCTTACTGTCTCGCTCAATCTCTCACCACCTGCACATGATTTTTTTGTACTAGTGATGGGAGATTATTCTGCAAACACATCGGTATCGTACCGATTTTAGTTCTTTTTAGATTAATCGGCATGGGTTCGATTAATCAATCAGACCGATTAATGAATCGGTCCGATTAATCGGTCTGTCTTTACAGATAAACAAGCCCGAAGTAACAGCTTGAACAGATCTACAAGGTCAAAATATTAAATATAAAAGGTATTTAAGTTCAATCTGATTTGCCTAAGCCTGCAGTGCATCTTCCACTACATGTATTTTTCAGAATGGACAAAATTATTATAATTTTTCAATACAGAATGAGATCATATCGACATCGGTAATATCGGCCAAAATGTCTCACATCCCTTTTGTACTGTATGCAGCCCCTATATGCTCAGTACTCGCACCTCGATTCTATACTGCCAAATGTTTACGAATGCTTTAAGAAGTGCAGTTCTGTGTGGAGTTTGCATGTTCTGTGTGGAGTTTACATGTTCTCCCCGTGTCCCCTATAGGGTAGGTACCCTCACAAAAACATGCCGTAATCCTGGTCTCTAAACTACCTCCTCCTGGTTAGCCGAGGCGCCTGATGGAGGGGAAAGGAACTGGTCGGAATAACGTGTTCCTTCCACGCGCTACGCCCAGGCCGGGGAAACTCTCCCCTGTCACGTGAAAAGAAGCAGCTTGGACTCCTCATGCATAGAAGGAAGCATGAGGTCAATCCGCTGCCCCCCCCACCCCCCCCCCCCCCCCCCCCCCCCAGGTTGGCAGAGGAAGTGTAGCGCCCAGGATTACATTAGATAATTGACACTGGGTGAAAAAATGGGTTACAAAAATGTGGGATAAAACATTTAGAAAAAAAGGGGAAAAAAAACATTAGTGCATGTGTGTGCATGTATCACCCACGTCACGTAGACAGGGTGTGTGTGTGTGTGTGTGTGTGTGTGTGTGTGTGTGTGTGTGTGTGTGGTGCGGTGTGGTCTGCTCCAGTGCGGTGTGAACTCTATGGTACTTGAGGCCTAATGTGCTCATTTAATTTAGTACCGAGGCACGCTTCACTTATTGACCTGGCTATATCTCTGCTGGACATTTAGTTAACCACAGGCTACTCTCACTGTGTGTGTGCGGGATGGGGAGATTTTATGCTTGCGTGCGTGCGTGCGCGCGTGCGTGTGTGCGTGCGTGCGTGCGTGCGTGCGTGCACGCGCTCATGTACTTGTCTGCCAGTGTAAGCTGTAGACTTTTCTACAGGCTAAAAGTCAATCAATAAGCCCTCTGGACAGAAACTGGGATCTGGCTGAGCCAGGAAGAGTTGATGATACACAGTTAGAAATATTACAGTTGTAGGCTAGTTTGAAAATCAATGTATTCCACCACCTATAGTTACAGCCTTACAGGGTGTTGATTTAACTCTGCAGCATGTAAAAGTGTGGACCCTTATGCATCCATGCACAGACAGAAAGAGACTGCCTAAAACCAATGGACTAATTGCTGATCCATAGGATAAACTACAGCAAAGCGAGAATAAAGGTAAGCTACTAAAATGTATCTAAGCTTTCATGAAGACATCAGAAAGCATTCACAATGATGTCAGCCAATCAAATCGAAGCCAAACAACAAACATTGTGGATATAGGATGAAGTAAATATGGTAGCTTGTTTAAAAAAAATAACTGTTGCTAATTTCAAGTCTCAGATATCAGCGCTTCCCACCAGCACTTGACCTATAAGCTGGCATGCTGCTAATGTCTGGATGTAGACAATACAATGTCCTAGTTTTTTTTCCAAAGCCAGCACAAACCAAATGAAGGTCTTCTTTTGTCGGCGACTTGCAAAGCTATACCAGTCAAGATGTGAAGAAAATCTAAACTGTTTCTCTAACTCTATTCACAAAATTGTGTGTGTATATATGGCCCACATTAACTGCTGCACTATCAGAGCAATGAGCAATTACCCTGTGTACAGTACATCATAAATACATCTATGGCTGTTACCTTTCCAGTGTCTTCAACCAAAGATGAAACGATGTATGGCAGTTAATGTGGTTCATATAGACAATTTAGTGGATATAGTTTGATTGAGGAAATATACCTATTACATAAGTACAATTATTTTCATTGTTGCTGGCTTTGCACATTGATGGCAGATGAAAATGACCTATTTTCAGCTGGTTAGTGTGCTTAGTATAATATGTGCTGCTGTTTTTAGAAACAGTACTGGAAATTGTATTGCCTGCACAGTAACACATCAGATACTAAAGTCTGCCCAGGGAGAACTTGAAGTCTCGAACACACCTTACCAGCATCCTTTAAAGCTCCTATCCACAACTTTTATTCAAACTCAGGTCTCCCGCGTGACCAAAATATGTACTCCTCAGTCAAGAGCCAATCCCAGCTTGTCCAGGAGAGATATTGTACTTGTGAGCTTCAGGTGTGCTCCATGTGTCCTACACAACAAATGTCTCAGTGGAAGAGTAGGGAGACCCCCTCCAACCACTGCAAGTGTACTATAGCTATACTGTATTAACATATATGTTCTACAAAAAAGTTACTGAAATGTGTAGTTAAACTAGTAGTTCCACCAATTACTAAGATACTCCCCAACAGTGCCGATGGATGAAGTCAGTGGTTCTCAACCAGTGGTCCTTGAGGAGGTTCCAGGTGGTCCCCAGCTAAATGATGGAAGAGTTGGTAACCAAATGGACCCTTATATAATAGAGCTTTAACTCATGAGAATGTGAAAAGACAATGGAACCAAAAATGAAACCAAATGGCCCCTCACAGGTCCATTAGGTTTCATTTTACACTCTCAAGAGTTAAATTAGAGAAGTCTACACAATTAGAGAATGTAGAAGAAATGTCATTTTGATCAACGTTTGCCTGTCATCTATCCTAAAGGTTGAAGATCACTGGATTAAGTGACAGAAAGACAGTAGTGTTGACAGACAGCGAGTAATACAGTATAAACAACACACACTTGGGACAACAGATGACGTGCGTGATACAGAATTATGCCTCTTTGACTTTGACAGTTTTTTGACAGTTATGAAATCCTGATTTTTCTCCTTTCAGGAGGAGAGTAGTATAGGCCTAGTAGTCCTGTGCTGTCTTTCTCAGCATGTCTTATCTTGTATAAGGGCTCAAAAACGATTTGTCTCTTTTCATTATACCTGACAAAGGAGCTCAGTTATGCAACTATAGTCCATTACAGCCCGAGCATGAGAAAACATCACTAGCTTCAAATACCAAAATCACAACACGTAACGCATGTACTAAGTAGTAAATAACTACCTTGTGGAAGCTGATAAAAGAGACGAGCAGACTATAGGGAGTCTCTGTCATAGGTCTCTGTACTTTACTTCCAAACAAATTCAAACACACACAGGTAATACTTCCTAATGTCACTTTCTCTCTCCACCCATTACCACCAAGGCCTCATCATCATTTTTCGACCGCGGTCGAGATCATGGTTTCCACAATGCTACGCCAGACTTCCCGGTCCTTCATTGCCACCCCCCAGTTCCTGCCTACTGAATGTGTCCCTAGCGCCGATGACATCAGGGAACGACAGCTTTCTACCTCTGGTCCGCCCTGTGAGGCAGGACTCCAGAGAAGAAGGGAAGATATAACCTGCTCAGCTCTGTATGGCCGGCATAGGCCTAATACCTAATCCTAATACATATCAAACTGGGGTCCATGACATTACAAATTTGGGGAATCACTAATCCTCATTTAGCTGAGTGTAAAACATTCAAAATAAAAATTAAACTTGCAATTCAATTCAATTCAACTCAAAGGAGCTTTATTGGCATGAGAAAACATATACGTTGCCAAAGCAAGTGTCAAAACATAATAAACTTATAGAGGACCTGCTGTGCAATATAAATGCCTATACCCGTATACAGTTTTAAAATGTCATTTTATAGGTAAGTGCAAGTGGAAATACTGATGCAATCATTGCATTAGGCTGCATGAAAAATGGCAAGTGTGGATTTTGTATAATAGGCTATGCACAATTGCGAGCTATTGAACCGCAGGAGCACACAATGTCTATAATTCCCATTCAAACTAACCGTAAAAAAGGAATTACCATTACCCACAGTTAAAAACACATCAGCCTCGTCCTGCACACAGTCGCCTTGTCTTGTCTAGCCCATAGACTGAGGTCTAGCCTATAGGCAGGATGGGTGCAGCGGTGTCCCCAATTAGCCCACTGCCCTCACTTTAAGTGCATGTGGCATCAAGCCGGTCGATGTTTGCAGCGGCGCCGCTGCTGCTTGAGTGCATATAATACTGCATAATCTACCATTTTGGCAATAAAATATATAAGGCTATTATAGCACGTCTGATGATGATGGGCGTGGCGAGCCCGTCTGCCGCGGGCCATGGATGTATTCCGCTCCGGGGCCGCTGGATGCTGCTTCCCCTCCGTAAATCGTGATGATGGATGAGGACTGACAGATCGAGGTTATAGCCTGGAGGGGGGGGGGGGCTCGGTTCTCCTTTGGTCGAGAGTCGAGACGCCCATGCCCACCGCGCTGAGGGACAGACAGCCCGAGTCGGAGAGAGAAGAAGGGAAGGAAGAGCTATTGGGGACAGCGGTGTGGACGACGTGAAACGGCGGGGACGAGAGAGGAGACTGTGGAGGAGAGGCGACGAAGGGAAGCCGCGCCTCACCCGACAGCCTCGATTTCAACCCCTCCCCTCTCTCTCTCTCTCTCTCTCTCTCTCTCTCTCTCTGTGTGTGCGCACTGTGCAGTGTGCACATCTATCCATCCAACACAAGACAGAGAGGGGCTTTGCGCTCGCAGGCAGCACCGCATTGCTGCTGCTTCTTCCAACACAGCCAAGCCCACAAAACTATTCTATTGAAGCCTACTACTACTACATGCATTCTCTGTGTGTATAATTCAGCCTGCAGGGAGACACACACACAGCTCCTCTCCTCTTGATCCCCTGCCTGCCTTCACTGCCTGGATCCGATCGAAGACAGCGGGTTGTTCTGCACGCGCCGTGCCTCTGGATATATATGCAAGTGCAACAATTTCGATTGGGCTACTTTGAAATATGTTACTTATACATTCGGATCGGATGTTGGCCATGTGAATCGTTGTGTACTTTTATTAGCGGGACTAAAATCAAAGGGAGAAAATCAGGGAGACATCGTAAGCAGGTGTGGAGAGAGAAAAGCAGCCGCCCGTTTTGGACCGGAGACTACAATACACTAAACTGCAGTTAAAACGTGGATTTAAAACAACATATTCGGAATAATGACACATGTTTAAGTCCGTGTGATTTCTTCTTTATTTGGACGCTGCTGAGTTCTGCGTCGCGAATATGGGTGTTGACTGAACGGGAAAGAAAGATCACAGCACGATGCTCCTCTGCTGACGGACAAATAGCTCCTCCGACGATGCACTTGTAAAACAAATAAGATCAAATAAATAAAGGATTCTATCCGCGCCACAATCACCGTGGACCATGCACACTCTGCCGCTGTGGACGTTATTCGTGTTATTATCACTGACAAATTGCGTCAGTAATGGGGAGGTTAAACGAACTAGAGATCGAGGCTCTTCTTCTTCTGACAACGGCACGGTCTACTTCACTGGCTGGACCCTCCATGGGTCCTCCTCTCCCCGGGAGGCTCGCCAGAACAAAGCCCGCGACCGAGCGCTCTCGGCGGGGCGCGCCACAGGTGCGTCCTCCTCGGCGGAGGCGCACGGGCACGGGGCTGTTCACATGGGAGCGCCTGACCCCAGTCAACCGCGGAAAGGGGTGTTATTGTCGAGTGGAAAGAGGCGCGTCGTCGTCGGGCATAAACACAACTCAAACCGGACGGCAGGACCCGCCGCCGCCGCCGCCGTCGCCCCGCGCAAGGACCCGACGCGTCATCGCCACAACAAGAGGAAAAAGTTGAATGGCGACGGCGGCGCGGGGACGCTGGCAGGTGGACGCCACTACTACAATGCGGCCGATAAGCCCTCTTCAATGGGCCACCACACGCGGGGAGGAGGGGTGGAGGGGGACCGGAGTAAAAGGGGCACAATAGACGAGCACAAGAAAGCCTCCAAGAGGGGGAGAACACGGCTGAACAAAAGCGCACTAGGCCCGGCCCCGCTGTCCGTGGCGGTGGCGCCATGGGAACCGCTCCCCAAGCCGCTGGCGCTCACCTCCACCGACCTGCCCCCCGACCTCTTCACTAGGACGGCAAGTATCCATTATCTTCTTAGCTATTACTGTACAAATCTAATATATTTAATCATTATTTATCTTTTATCTTCCCTTTTATGAACCAATGACAATTCGACATGAAAAAAAGCGACTGTATTTTCAATTTTGGAAAATCATTTATTGAATTGATTATCGACTATTTTCAACATGTTCGATTATAGTTCGATTATAACCGCCGCAACCCCCTCCTCCTCCCCGCAGAGGGACGACCACACGTACCGGGATCTCAACCCGTGGGACGCCACGCCGATGACGCCCCCCAACTCGCCGGACTTCGGCAACGAGATCAAGAACCCGTTCTACCCGGTGACCAGCGAGACGTACGGCGCGTACGCCATCACCGCCGTGTCCGGCGTGATCTTCCTCGTGGGCATCCTGGGCAACATGGCCATCCTCTGCATCGTGTGCCAGAACTACTACATGAAGAGCATCTCCAACTCGCTGCTCGCCAACCTGGCCGTGTGGGACTTTACCCTCATCTTCTTCTGCCTGCCCATGGTCGTCTTCCACGAGCTGACCAAGTCCTACCTGCTCGGGGAGTTCACCTGTAAAGTGGTCCCGTACCTGGAGGTAGGTTTCCATTCTGTTCTTGGAAATGTTGTTGTAACTGATGCGGTATAGTTATCGCGCACGCACGCACGCACGCACGCACGCACACACACACACACACACACACACGTTATGCTCTAATTGCTATTCTGTTCTGACCAGGGCAGGAATTTCACGACGGCCACGGCGGCCATGGCCGTCGTTGCCCCTCTCTTTGGCCGTGTGCCCCTCGAAAAATTATATGCCCAGACGGCCACAGTGGCCGCGGTGCCCATGTGCCCCGACCGGTGCCCACAGCAGTTCATTTTACCGTTTTTCCAGTCATTACAGTAACCTTCCCCAAACGTCTCGCGCAGACTTGTATTGTCTGTATTGTAGTTGTGTTGCCATTTGCCAAGTGGTTTGATTATTTTGCGTTACTTTGCCTCCTCCCTCCTCCTCCGCTCCATGCACGCATACACGCACTGACAGCTCTCACTCACTTGACACTCGGCCCGGCTGGTGCGGTGCTTCAGGATTATTATCACACAGAGCCCGTGTGTTAAGACCAACGTGACTCGTCTTCATGGATATAAACTCACAAAACAACACCACGCAACAGCATAGACTGCAGGACTCCACCATTTACCACGCTATCGTCTGCTACGTTAGTTGACAGAGTAAATTGTTTAAACAGCCAACGCTGGCCACGGCTAATATCGCTAGCCAAACGCTAGTAGCCAAGCACCAGAGCGAGCTCACTGTACACCACGCGTCGCTCGCTTAATAATCATTCATCAATGCGGACATAACGTGGTAAATGTTCATATAAGCACACAATTGTACAAATGCTTTTTACACTTGACTTATCTCCAGAGTCCTCAGTCCTGCAGCCCCACAATGCCATATGCCAGTCTAGCCTTAAAATCTACATGTACATGTTATTCAATATATTACTTTAGCACAAAATAGCCTATAGGCTTTTCTAAACCAAGCCCTCATTCAAAAGTTAAATAAGTAAATGTTATTTATAAAGCACCTTTTGAAACAAAGTTAGAAGGTGCTGAACAATTTGCACAGTATAAACAATAGAAGAAAATTAAAAACAAGGAACATATCACACAGTTGTGACAATATAGCAGAACAAAAACAAACAAGGCAGAACAGAAACAGGGCTATAAAAATGAATGTAGGCTGTCTGTCATTGTATTTTCTGTGAATTAACTCAGTTTAATCCAGTGATCCTCAGCCATTTTAATTTCAAGGACCCCCAAATTAAATGTATATGAATTAGCCTAGGGTGACAGGGTCCTAGCCCATTTCATTATGATTTTCATCTCTGCACTGGGACCCCATGTTACAGACATGTTTACAATATTTTACAGTAGCTACTTATATTTTGTTATTTAAAGCTGTGATTATTTATTTAAGAAGCACTGTTCTGAACCAATGTTCACCTTTAAATAAAAAAAAATGTAATCATCCTTAACCTTTAAGCTAAAATAATGATGACCGGGGACTTAAAATCATTGTTTTAATTGATGGCCTTCATGCCCTGGCACTTGGCCTTGTGCCCTCAAAAAGTTGACCACAATAAAGGCCAAGTGGCCTTGCCCCTAAAATGATGAAATTCCAGGCCTGGTTCTGACACTTGTTGCGATAAGAGGGAATGTTATATTATCCTATATCCCATTACAAACTATTCTATTGTGTTCTATTATGGCTTGTTATGCATCTATACTCCTATTTATTGCTTGTGCTGCCGCGCCTCAAACTGCAAATAAACAAGATTAATATTGATGATTCAAACCATTATCATAAAAGCACAGCCAGTCATTCGTTGGACATGTTGAAACGCTCAAAGCGAACATGGAGCTGAACGAAAACAAATCATAGGCAAATCACACAGTAATAAAGCTTTATGTACCAAATGTAACAAATGTGTTGGCATGCCAGACAACTGGTTGACCACAGCAGCAACTGAGGCTGGGTCAGTGGTCAGGATGGATGGTAATTGAGCATCAGTATTCACTTTTCATCATATTTGTGTCGGTAGAGCTCTAGCATTTGAACCACAAAGTTCATGGGTTTGATCCCGGGCACCGCCAACTCAGCGTATGAGTGGTACAGCTTTGGTGTGGCAGGACGTGCGGTAAATACTGGGAGCTGATGTTAGGTGTGGCGCTCCACCCTCAGCATTCCATCTGCCAGGGGTCTAGCGCATTGTAGCGGGGACAGATTCCCATGTGTTACCGGCTGATACCGACAATAAGTACAATAAGCCTGACCGACATATTCAGCATCGACAAAACAATGTTCAAAAACAAAAGTACATGCAGTCTGATGGTTTGACATGACCTATAAATAGACTATTTCTACCAAATTTGGCTAGCAGTCTTTCTCTTAGCAGGTCCACGCCATTTAGGACGAAATTGTACTGTACAACAGAATACAACTCGGATCGTATCACATGCTCCAGTTGACTCATTTTCAACCTTACCGTATCAAGTTATAAATAATCAGTCCTCGATGATGCTTATTAATTCCGTCTACTCGCTCTGTGTGTCAGATGTGAGCTGTGGACAGTCAACACCGATGACATGGACAATGGCTTCTATTTCAGCGAGCTAACTTTCCAGGAAGACAAAGACTATAGTCTTCATTAGCTTGGAATCCCCCCCCCCCCCCCCCCCCCCCATCCCCATGATGTCATCAGTAGATTGTTTACAGCCCACCTCTGAGACACATAGAGCCACTTGACAGAAATTGCAGCATCTTATAATGAGCATTAGTGAGGACCATCCTACTATTCTACCATATTTACTGGAATCCTATATCCATCCTATTATGAAATGAAGAAACCTCTGTCTGTCTGGAGCCGAGTTATCTCCTCAGTGGGTGGACTGATTGATCTGAACTTGCACATGGGCATTGACCAATGACATGTGTAGAGAGTGACAAAGCCAAATTTCTCACTTTTCCCCCAAATGTAATCTACTTATATAGTGTTATTTTTGAACGGTCCTCGCAGACAATGGGATCTGTAGGACGTGGTTGCAGTCCCATAGCCCGGATATATGGAGGGTGGGTGAAAATGACGGGGACTAGTTAATATGAAGATACAATGGATGAAGTGTTCCTTTGAAGTAAACAGTGAGCAATTTCCACTGTCAATTATATAGTACAGTACAGTCTACCACCACCTGACTGTATACTGCACATACAGTAGGGCAGGGGTGGGCAACTTTGACGATGGAGAGGGCCACTATATTTCCACACTCACTCCCTAGGGCCATAGGGCAAAAATAGCCGATCTACAAGTTCAAAACACGTGACGCGTTGCGGCGCGTTTTGAGCTTGTAGATCGGCTATTTTTTTTGCTATATTCGAATTGAAATGTTGAATTGTTTTTTTGCTATTTTTGAATTGGAATCCTGAAAATTAACATTTTTATGTAATTTCAAATGCCTTTAATTATACTTGTGTTGAGCAATGAGCTACTAATTTAGACTGAAGTAATTGAAGCGGGTCATGTTTGCATGTTGTGGAATTGTAACAGCTGAAACCAATATTATATCAGTATTCTGATATTAACCTGAGGGCCACATTAAGTGAAGGTGGGGGCCGCATGTGGCCCCCGGGCCGCCAGTTTCCTATGTATGCAGTAGGGCAGGGGTTCTCAACCCGTGGGTCGCGACCCCTCGGGGGGTCGCCAAATTATTTTAGGGGGTCCCCACATTAATTAAAAAAAAAAAAAAAGATTAATTTTTTTATTTTATTTTTCACGATTTTTCAAAAATAGCAGACCTACAAGCTCGTAGCGCGCCACTCGGTGGCGCGCTATGAGCTTGTAGATCTGCTATTTTTAAATAGCTAAATTATAACAATGCTTAAAACACCAAAAGGGGTTCCCGCCCAAAATGGTTTAAGGTTATTGTAGCAGTCAATTTATATTGGGGGTCGGGAGGGGGCGGGGCGGGGGTCCCGAGACATTGCCAAAGCATTTCCGGGGGTCCCCGGCCAAAAACGTTGAGAACCCCTGCAGTAGGGCAAGACATTTGTCATCACGCTAACGTGTCCGTGTTTGGCTCACAGCCAGCCAGATAGGTGCTATGTAGGGGTGTAACGATACAGTAACTGCATCGAACAATCAATTTTAATTTCAAGAATCAAAGTATATCGAAATGAAAACATTGACATTGATGTATCGTATCGTTTTGCAATGGAAATAATCGGTATGGAATCGTTTTGCCATGCAATTAATCAATTGTATCTGGTATTTAGCATTTTTTTAGAAGAAAAATGAAAAAGAGGGGTTTAATTACTTAATTTAAAATAATGTCAATGTATTTTAAATAGTTACTGTATCGATTTCAAATCATTGAATCGTAACGTATCGGATCGCCATAATGAACCAATATCGTCCATGTATCGTATCGTCAACCATGTATCGTGATAAGTATCGTGTCGCTGTTAGAATGTATCGTTACACCCCTATACTAGCGCTATGCTCTCCGAGCTCCGGTGTCAGCCTCCTGCCACCTAACAAAGACATTTCTGTCTGTCACCCGTACACCTGTTACCAAAGAGACGGCCTCGCCTCTCCCTGCCTCCAGGCAACACACACACACACACACACACACACACACACACACACACACACACACACACACACACACACACACACACACACACACACACACACACACACACACACACACACACACACACAAAGATAATAGACGTAGTAGGCTTATGGAGTAAAATCCTCACTCCCATTTTGTTACATCTGTGCACACTCTCAGAGTAGGCCTATGCAGGCCTATAGTAAAGCCCTCGGCATTAACTTCTCGATTTGTAACTCAAGGTAGTGTACAAAGTATATCATCAGTCACTGTATTTTGGTGTCTTCACTGTTTGTTCCCCCGTCTACCAAAACAAACAGTGAAGGCACCAGAATACAGCGAGAGGGCAGTGTGTTTCCGCAGGTAAGCACCACTGCACACTACTCCAATGGCTGCATGATGACTGCTGCTATAGAGGGAAATGATGGGTTAAACCCATTTTGGGTGGGAACCCCTTTTGGTGTTTTAAGCATTATGTTATACTTTAGCTATTGAAAAATAGCAGATCTACAAGCTCATAGCGCGGCACCGAGTGCCGCGCTACGAGCTTGTAGGTCTGCTATTTTTTGAAAAATCATGAAAATGTATTGCAAATCTTTGAATATATATTCTTTCAGAGCGAACGTTTTTAACTCAAATCTTTGCTTCTGGGTAGTTTTCAGATGGGGGTCGGCGGCCAATTACATATAATCTTGGGGGTCCTTGACATGAAAAAGGTTGAGCACCACTGACATAGAAACATGGGTTTTTTCTGAAAACTGTCAGGATTTAGAAGGCATTTTTAGAATCGTGCTTAGGTCTAAATGGGTTAAACAGTTAAACACAGGGAGAAATTAAATAGTATGCCTTTAAATGACCTCTGAGGTTTTAATGCGGATGGAGAAAATACACATGGAGCTACATTCAGTCAGATACACACAGTCAGACAAGCACGCACACACAGGCTATACATGTACTGTATGTAGGCTGCGGGCGGGGTGTGCATGCACACACAAACACACTTTGTATCTCAGTATCTCACGCCCCAGTTTCCACTGTCTCACGTGCAGCACAGTAAACGCACAAATGCCATTTACGCCTCTGCTTGCTTCTCTCACACAGTCAGCTTTCTTTCTCTGCTGTCTCATCTCTCTCTCACACACGCACACGCACACGCACACGCACACGCACACGCACACTTGTGTTTCGGGGGAGGGACACGTCACACAATTCTTTTTTGATTTGATGAATTCTTTTTTGATGAATTCCTGTTCTGTCTATAGAAGTGTCTATTTGTACGTCTCTAAATGTTTTGATGATTTGAACATGGTGGACCCTGTTGGAAACAAGTGTAATGCTTAATTGGGTCGTCCACTCACAGTTAACAGCCTTTGTATTGAGTTTGTGCTTGAAATGTACTGTAATTCTGCAAACTGTTAATAAATTCTTCAATCAATCAATCAAACCTTGCTAACAACAGACATCCCATGCTGCTGTCACATTCACAGAGTTAACCACATGAACCCCTGCATCCCCTAGTCTGGGGGGAACAGTCTATTTAGATTGGCTAACCCTATAGAGTTAAGTAGTTAAGACTCAGTAATTACAGCGGTATCAGATTTAGCCAAACATCAATACCCATTGTACTGAGCAGGGCTTCTTCTTAACCTATAAGGGGTTGTGTTCCCCCCCCTGGGGTCGAGATATAGAGCGCCGAAGGCCTGACGTCACTCGCTCATCCCCTGGTTCTCTGCCCTGGTTCACGGAGGTAATTTCTCTATGGAGAATAACATGGGGTCATCTTAAAATCGTTTCATATAAGCATTATGGTCCGAAAATAAACAAGCTCATGTCTCGGCGTTATTGTCAGGGAGGTGTCTCTGTATCGTTTGCGACAATCATATATGATGATCTGTTTCTAACGAAAATGTAACTAATTCAGTAGCAGTAACAATAGCGTTTTCTCTCAGTCAGTTGATTCTTCATATTCATACACAGTTATTATATGAGGCAATCCAAAATCCCCCTATGGGGATTACAATGCAAATAAAAAGTACATGAACGCGTGGATTTGCGCCCTCCACCGATATTGACATCAGACTTCGGTGCTCTATAACGAATGAATAACACTGATATAGTTTACTGAAATGCATCGTATGTCACCGGGTTAGTTCATGATTTGCGGCATTTTGTTAAGAACAGAGCACTAGCTCTGCAAACTAGCAAATCAGGATAGAATATGAAAAATCTGAAAGACCCGTTTGGTATAATGACTATAGAGATACTGTGTACCGATTGTATGGACAAAAGCTGTAGGAGTATTGTCCAAAAAAAAAATTCTTTGCACAGGCCCATGTGAAAAATGTGGGGCAGAGGTTCTACTCTGGCATCCAGCGAGTGTGTGTGTGTGTGACTGTGTGCACAGTTTTGTTGCGCTTTGCACTACCAAAACAATACAGCGACAGGACAAAGTGCTTCTGCAGGTGAACACCACCACACTTTGTATATGTTATATTTTATTAGTTTTAGTTATAACTATACTAACCCTGGTTATGGACCACTGTTCATTGAAATCCATTATTCCCTGCTCCAGAGCGTAGCCGACGCAGGGACATGTAACTAGTATAACCGTCATTCTTGACCATAAATGTCAGATCAAGGTCACATGAAGGCTATTGTGTCTTTCAAGAATCATTATACAACTTCTCGCGCTGCTGTGTGTGGTGTCACCTTGGTCAGAATGGCTTTTGTCTGCTGAAAATCACAAATATTGAACTGGGTACGCTTCCTGTAGTTATTAAACCAAGGACAAACATCCATCATTGTTCAAAGGCCACCAGACCAGCAGCTTGCTCATGCTCGCCTGTTTCTGGGGGGGGTCTGAGGTCATAGGGCCACGTGTGGGTGTCCCTTTTGTCCAGGGTTCATGAGCCAAACAGAGCGAGGGACACTCGGAAAGGTTCCCATGGGTTTGACATTAGGGTTGGGCAATATAGGTTAGAGATATTATATAGATACCGGTATTGTTAGACTAGACATCGCCTGGGATTTTGGTGTTCTATGGTGATATATGGCATAAGTCGCTTTTTCCTGGTTTTATTCACTTAAGCCTTATTTTATACCTTTAAAAAAAACCTAAAAAGCTAAAATAGCACGTATAAAAACTCTTGGTCATTTAATTGTTTAAAAGGTTTGCTTTCATGTTCACGTTTTTCTTACTTATAAGGCTTGTTTTTCTGTTTTGCTTTTCTGATGCTAGTTGGCTCACCTGCAATTCTAGCTTACTGAGGCCACTACACTGTCTCTCTGCATGTTATGCATGTGTTTATCTTGCATATTAGTCCACTTGCCAGAATGTGAACCCAGGCATGTTGAGTACACCAAAGTGTTATGCTAGTAATGTTGAGTATGGGTCACCAGCATGTAGAAACAGCCGGATGCTAACTTGCATATGTTGGGGAATTTTCATAATTGGCATAATATGTGACCATACGATTAACAACCTATAAGGGGGGGGATCTAAATGTCTTCATGCTTTAAGTAGCATGCGACCCCTAGTTTGACACATCACATGCTACATAAAGCATGATGTTGTTTTTTTGTTTTGCCTTCTATAGGTTGTTAATGCTTAATGGTATGGTCACATATTATGCCAATTGTGAAAATTGCTCAACATACAATCACATCGCAGATGCGATTGTTGTGAACATAGACGTCTGCGTGCGCGACACCATTGCGGGACAAAGCATAAATTATACTTGATGGACTGCAGGTGCGCGTGCAGCCGTGCACAAATAGGCTCTGCTGCCGTTATCATGAGCGCACCTCCCGTTCTTATGACAGCGACTGGAGGTGTGGTTTTGAGGACAACTGTTTTGAATTGCTATTATTGTTCAAACACAACAGAAACCAAGGATTATATATTTCAAGGGCGAGAGATCACAATAAAAATCCTAATCATTCTTCCTCCACACTGGGAGAAAAACAGCATCTGAAAGTTTGATGGGGCATTTTTTACACGTGAGTGCAGTTAGAACTTTTCCATTGCATCTTATGAGAGGTGGTGTTCTTCTGCTGCCTTTGTGCGCGCGCATGCTGTTGCTTATCAGTGTGACGTCGTCTGATAAGGCGTCTATGGGCTGGCAAGTAGACTATATTGTAAGTCTCTCTGGATCAGAGCATCTGAACACATGAGCAACACGTGAGCTTGACCTAGGCAGGCTATTTTAGGTATTGTTGATAGTCTTTGAAGAATACAAAAAGGTAAATTACAATATTAATATCAAGATATTTGTTCAAATGTGAGGTAAAACGCATTGTGATATGTCCATACAGCCATAATGTCACTCACATACTGTAGTCACAGTTATGGTGGTTGGCACAGACTGTATGTGCCAACTGTATGTACTGTTTGTTTCACAATTATTATAATATATCTGACAGCACACATGGATGCAGGAAACTGTCATATGCTATTTATAAAAAATGACTGCATGCATGTCTGTGCGTGTGTGTGCGCGCATGTGTGTGTGTGTGTGTGTGTGTGTGTGTGTGTGTGTGTGTGTGTCAGACAGACAGAGAGCGAGCATCCATCGAGGCAGTGATTAATGTAGCTCAAAGCTGTACTATGACAAACGCGCACGCACGCACGCACACGCGCGCACGCACACGCGCGCACACACACGCGCGCACACACACACACACACACACACACACACACACACGCACACACACACAAATTCAGTCACACAGGACCACAAGACAAGTCACTAGTCAGAAATAGTACTGTTTTCCAAATGAAATGGGCAAATGAGCAGAGTGGATGTCACAGTGTGTGCAACTGTGCACTTATCAAATATTTAGAGAAAGCTTGGGACAAATGGACAAAGAAAACATATATGTGATGTATATTTACTACTTACTTTTACTTACTTTTACGTACTTTTTGTGTGTGTGTGTGTGTGTGTGTGTGTGTGTGTAGTTTCGGGGT
This sequence comes from Electrona antarctica, assembly GCF_951216825.1. Classification (NCBI taxonomy): domain Eukaryota; kingdom Metazoa; phylum Chordata; class Actinopteri; order Myctophiformes; family Myctophidae; genus Electrona; species Electrona antarctica. The sequence goes on from NC_136804.1 coordinate 2,456,174, forward strand.
GATGTTGTTTATTTATGCTTTTGGTGTTTTATAATCCTGTAAGGAATGGGTCTTTTTTGACAAGACACGAAAATAAAAATGCATTCATTCATTCATTCATTCCACCCTTGTAAAGGACAATACTTAACCAAGTACAGTAAATACACTAAATGAGAAAAAGAGGTTGCGCATCAGCAATGGTTTTCAGTGGAGTGCCAAACCCAAATTCAGTATACATCAAAAAACAGGAATTAAAAAAATTAAAAAAAGGTATCACATCCAAAAATTAAATAAACTAGTCCTTACCCGTTCTGAATATATGAACAGCAAATGATGTTCAGTGTGGGTAATGTGATTTGGGGGGGGGGATTGTTTACCCGTGTGGGTCTGTTGCGCGGAAAAGTGTGTCCCAGTATTAATCTGTGCCCGTCCCAACATGCATTTCGCTGGTGACGCGTGATGGCGGACAAAGTACTCGGAAAAAAGGAACGCTTGCGCGTTTCGGCTATGCACTGCAGCCTTCATGAGAGCATGGTGCTCTGATGAAGGCTGCATAGCCAAAACGCGTAAGCGTTCCTTTTTGGTGTGTGCCAATAAAGAAATGGAAATGTGAGTACT